>NC_080410.1:13915174-14515730 GCF_030265065.1 Corythoichthys intestinalis
AGTTCCGCTCTGAGACCCCCAATTTGGCCCCATTTTAAAATTGTCTGATATGCACGTGTCATCATTGGAAAGCTTAAAATCTCAATTTTCTGAGGGAAGAAAAATTTTCAACAAGAGAGCTTTTTTTTTTTTCAAACAGCGAAAACCTGACTGGAGATGAGAGCGGAATTAAAGACGCCATGATTTCAACGAGATACCGTATTTGCCCGAATATAAGACAGCCCTGATTATAAGACGACCCCCTCTTTTTCAAGACTCAAGTTTGAAATAAGACTTTTTGAACACCAAATTTTTATACAGAAAATAATTACAGTACATCTGAAAAAAAAATGATTATAACAATATATTTGAGAGAAAAAGCATGATATTTTGCCTCATTCAAATCTTAATATCTGAACATTTAAATATGTAAACTAAAGTGCAATCCCATTCGTAAATGAATGGCTTCTGGTTTTTGAAATGTAAATAAACCAATCTATTGTGATAAAACAACAAAATTGCAATAACTGCGTTAACCATCAAAGTGAAGTCTAACTGTAACTGTAGTCTTGAAACAAAGTTGAATAAGGAAAAACATTGCAATAAAATAATGCAAACTGGTTGAACTGGAGAGTAGCTCAAATCTGTCATGACAGATATCTTCAATGATATCCGGCGCCATCTAGCGTCGTGAATGGGTATAATGTCTAGACTGGGAATATAAGACGACCCCCACTTTTTCGGTCTTATTTCAATGAAAAAAAACAGTCTTATATTCGGGCCAATACGGTATTATTGCGTACTTACCTTGTTTCAATCCAAAAGCTCCATGTAGCATGTATTACTGAGTGTCAAGACACAGATTTGAATGGCCACAGCTGGATTTTTGGGGGGATTTTGTGGGTGAAACATGGTAATATAACAAGAGTCGCGATGCAGAAATCGCAGACATCAAGGAGTGCTCGTGGTGTTTTTTTTTTTCTTTTTAACAATATTTCTTTGTTTGGATAGATTATCATCTAAAATATCGTGGAAAGTGATAGTTACAAAAAAGATACAATTAAGCGATAGTGATGAGGTAGATATCCGTGACTAATTTACAGACACCATTTTTTTTCATTATGACGTAATTTGTTTAAAAGTTTAAAATATGCGAGTGATTTTTAAAATTTTTTTTACACGAAATATTAGACATCGATTAATGATTCTAAGCTAAAAATGACATACATTTTGAATAGTAAATATAATACCTTCTTTTTATGGCTGGTTGAAACAAAAGCGGTTGCAAGACGTCTGTAAACCAGGGTAAAACGGACAAATTAAAAATAGCTCGGGGACGTAATGCGCCATGAATCTGCTATGGCAGCATATAGACATATTGTTCTATCAAACACAACAGTTCTTTTGGCTTAGAATGCAGCAGTTTATTTTAAAGAGGGGTGCAAGAGCAGAAAGTGCTTTTTCAGTCTTGTCTGTGTTTTCCCGCCACATCCAAATATGTGCCAATGAGTTAATACATTAAAACATTTTTTTTTTAAACATCTAAAAATGCCGTGGTTTGGCCAGATTTCACGTGATCAAATCGGGCACAACCCTAATCTAAACTCACATATGACCTCATCCGTGTTTTCATAAATTGGTTTATAATTGACAGATTTTCCATTTAAACACACTGGAGGAGCGTTTCTCTCGACTGTGGACTCAGTGTCAGCGGTGCCAAGGGTCCCTCCACGAAGACGTACTCTGCACTAGGTACGTTATTGACGTCGCGCGTGCAGTTGCTAAATTGCCATCCGTTAATTTGAGCTTCTCCTCAGCCGTGACTGTCCGATCTTCTACATGAGGAAGAAGGTTCAAAAAGATCTGGACGACCAGAGCAAGTTGGTGTCTCGTTTTGGATGGTAACACAATGTTATATTCACATATGTTGTTCTTTTGAAGCTCTGGTAAAATCACTATTTTCATGGGTGTTTGTAAAAAAAAAATGCACATTTTGTTTTGTATTTTGTTATATGAATAAAACTACGTTGAATCTCTTTCTAACTTGATTTTCTATGTTTTTATGCAACGGTTATTCAAACCTCTGCTATATTAATATCAGTAGCACCGATACGGCATTAGGGAGTACTAAAACATAACGCACCTACCCGGATGGCCGATACACGTATTGCCCTTCCCAAGATGACGGACATACAATCATGCTGCGTCCAATCTTCCTTCTGCGAATTTCAATGAGTTCATTCGCTGCCAACCCTCAAATGGATTAAACGTCTCTCACAGTCCGGTGGCCACTGAGAAGATTCTTCCACAGAAATTTTTCAAAATAGATTGAGAAATAAGCTAGTTATGACTCGATGTCAATCCATCAGAGGTGGAACTACTCAAGTACATTTTTGTGTGTGAGTACAAATATTTCACTTTTACTTGATTACATTTTACAGCAGGTATCTGCACTTTTTACTCCACTACTTTTCAAATTGTTGCCTGCGTTACACGTTACTTTTGTTTTCTTTTTTTCCTCATTATGAATTGATAGTTTTGTTTTCATGCCTCCGGCGCGATCGATAAGCCCCATGCAACTATACCGTAATTAAGCACTAGAGGTATCAACACGATTACAAGCAATATTAGGCAGGTGAACAAGATATTGACCAATAAAACCGAACAGTGCGAGCAGCACGCTTTCAGATTAACTCATTTGCTCCCAAAAACGTATAAATACGTTCTATTTTTAATTGTTTCAGTGTCCTAAAAACGTCTTCTTTTAAAAAAAAAACTTTTACGTTTTTTTTTTTTCACAAGAGACCTCTCTGGGTTCTGATGCAAGTTCGCTCCAAAGCACAACGTTCAAAATCCATTTTAAAGCAATAAAACTGGCCACTGGAGGGCAGTAGCGCAATTTGGTAAGAACTCATATTGGACCATGAAAGGAAATGAATGAAGAGAAATAGTCAGGAAACGGAAGTTGGAAGAAGTAAGAAGCGTGAGAAAAATGTGGAGAACAATGTAAACACAAGGCACATGCCCTACACAAGTTCCCTAGGTGAATTCTGAGGTTGTGGTCACTACAAAAGATTTTTAAAAATCTATCTTGATGAGACAGACAGGCGGTGATGAGGGAAAAATTTACCCAGTCTGACCATACAGCCTCGGCCACAACAGCATCATCTCTCAGTTCAATAGTTTAGTTATGTGTAAATAAATTGTTACTTTACTATCAAAACCTCAATTTGTCTTGTTGTTTATGTTATTTTGTAGAAGGAAAACATTATTCAGATGTTTGGGATGTTAGAAAATCAAAAAATAGCTGTCTTAAAGTCAAAGTTATGTTTGAAATGTATGCTTTTACAAAAAGCTCAATTTTTTTTTCATCAGAAATGGTAAATTACTCAAACTAAGCTATTTTCTAATGCTGATATCTAAAGAATGGAAAAAGAGATGAACTTTTTTCCCTTCTTTTGGTGGGTTCCATATGTATATAGCAATAGAACAGAATTTTCTTTGGGCCCTCCAAAATCAGTCAAAATCCAGTAAAACGGCCAGGAGCGAAGGTGGTTGCTGTAGTGAAAATGGCTGGGAGTAAATGAGTTAAGGGAGGGCCAAAAAAATCCAATATTAGATGCATCGCGATTCGACAGGTGATGATTCGATTACCATTCATAAATGTTCAAAATCGATGATTTTCCCTAATAACAAAAAATAAAATAATAAAATTTTAAAAAATTATAGAATTCAAGACACATCTGCCGCCTGGACACCTTAACAGACGCATGCAAAATGTTATAATGGATGCTACTGGTTACTGAGCTAGAGATTTACTACTTTTCAAAAGACTGGAAAATAAGCGGTCGCGCTTCTGTGCGGAAATTTTTTTTTTGAGCGAGAGGGGAGAGAGAGAGAGTTCATTGCTCCTTGTCTTTCAGTTGTCCAGCAGTAGGTTCAAGTGGTGTTAATTAGAAAAAGTCCATTGTGTTTTGCTAAGTTCCGTGTCCCTATGCTAATTAGTGACTTGGCTAATATGTATTTCCATATCAAGTTGTGCGTTGTTTGGTTGTGTACATAAGTTACTCCAGATGCTGCAGAACGTGTAAAACCAGGAATAAGTACAGCGGTAACACCACAAACATGCGAAATAGTACAGAAATCTGTGAAAACAAAGTATATTGGTTAAGAGAAGTCTTATTTCTAAAGACACGGTTTCCAAAAAACACACTGGACACTGGTGGAATTCCACCAGTGTGAATCTTATTGTATTGTTGAGAGAAATAAAAGTACTGCCTTTGAAACAACAAATGTTTTTGCACTTTCTTGTGAAAAAGAGTATCTCAAGGTCAGCTGTGTGTTGTATGGGCATGTTGAGAAATAAGTACTGCCTTTAAAATGGTTAATTTTTTTGCACTTTATTGTTTAAAAAAAAAAAAAAAAAAGTTTAAGGGCAGCTTTTTGTTGTATGGGCATGTTTCCATCGTTCCTGTTAAATCATTGGATGTTTTCAATAAATGGACATAAATTTGTTCGGCTACTTTATTAATCAGCAATGTACGATGCATCGACAGTCGTGATCATCGTCAATACCGTGATCACCGTTAAAAAATCGAATCATAGCACCCTGAATCGTAATCGAATCGAATCGTGGGGTGCCTAAGATGGCACACGCTTACTTCAGATGGGTGCTGCACACTCTTATGCAGTAGGTGGCTGTATGCACCTGATAGTTGCAATCCGGCATTAAGCAAAGTTTTGGAGTTTTTGAGCTAGTTAAGCTTCTGTTTGCAGTGCAATCAATTTTATTGCTTGTTTTTTTCCATTCTGCACAGTTTTAAATAAAACTGGGCAGTCAATGAATTTTCTGGTCTATTTTGACACAGGTCTTCTCTATGTATATTAAAAAAGTATATTACATTTTTTCATCGGGAGAAAATTTACTTATAAATTTTAAAGCAAGTACTTTTGTCCTTGTGTAAATTTCTTAGATACTTGAACTTTTACATATTTTTTACACCGGTATCTGTACTTAAGTGAAAAAAGTGAGTACATCCACCAATGCAGTGCATTGACTTTGATGAGAACGTCGCCACGACCAACATGGCCGCCCCGAGGGCATTTTGGTAGGGGGGATGAAAATGCTTCTGCTGTTAATTTAAATGAGTTTTATCACCAGTAAACGTCCAATCCATTTGAACTGGGAGGGATGCAGCACCAAAAATATTAGACGTTTAATGCCGTCAATGGCAGCCAAGTTAAGCAGTGTCTGACCAAGCCGTGATAGCAAATCGCATATTAAAAGAAAGTTTCTTTTAACCCTTAAAGGCCTGCAACATGAACCAATTGTCAGAGAATCCCAAAATTTGAAAAATAAGCTCTTAATGGAACGTTTTTTACAAATTTACAAATACAAAAAAAATTCAAATGCATATGTGTTATACCAGGGTTCTTACACCCCTTTAAAGGTCCAATTTAATGCTATTTAAGACATTTTGAACTTTTTAAGGACCCGCGGGAACCCTGAATAAGCGCTTTAATTTCTATAACCCTTGCTACTCTTGATATTTTTTTCTCATGGAACCTGCAGATGCATATGTTGAAGTGCATTCATCATTTTTTTTTTTTTTGAAAGAAATTCCAAAGTTCTGAATTGGTCTCAAAATTATGACATTCTAAGTATCAAACATGTGGCGATAACTTTAAAAGTAACTTACTGCATACTTAAGTGTTGAGTAACCTCTGAGAATTTTAATTTGTGTCTTTTGTTATGTACTATGTGGCTATCTATCTATCTATCTATCTATCTATCTATCTATATATATATTTTTTTTTAAATAAAATTTTTCTATGCAGATGGAGGAGGCACACTTTAAATGTATTAAAGCATAGACTTCATAATGTATTGACGGAGCGCGGAGCCGATAAATAGGGGGCCTGCATTGTTGGCAAGGCCGTCAAAGCTGACCGAGTGTGGCTTCTTTCATTGAAAATTCTTGTGAATAAATGCTTAAATCCCTGAATTCTTTATAGATATGGACGTAAAAAGTATCTATTCTTGGTTAAAAGCAGACAAACTCGTGCAGTTAGCAATTTTTTACGTAAATATGTCGAAGTACAATGCTAGTCTGTTAGTGAGCGTAGTTAGCGGCCGCCTTATGTAAACGGAGCTTTTCTGGTAAAAAATCATGTGAATAAATGCTTAAATCCCTGAATTCTTTAAAGATATGGACGTAAAACAGTCTCGATTCTTGGTTAGAAGCCAAAAAAAAAAAAAAAATGCGGTTAGCATTTATTTTACATACAGTAAATATGTCGAAGTACAATGCTAGTCTATTAGTGAATGTAGCTAGCGGCCGCCATATGTAAACATTTTTTCCAGTGAAAATTGTGAATTTTCAACAAAAAAAGCTCTTCATCTGTGATTCCACTCAGCATTGACAACCTCGCCAAGAGCCCAGTCAGTACATTATGAAGTCTATGGTGGAATTATGACCAAAAAGTTCTATTTACTCTCACCTGACCACAAAACTTGCTCCCATGACTCCTTTGTATCATCCAAATGGTCACAGGCAAACTGAAGATGAGCCTTGGCATGTGCTGGTTTAAGCAGGGGAAAATGAATGATGGCAAACCATGATGCTAGTGTCTTATCATCAGTAACCTTGGAAATGGTGGTCCCAGCACTTTTTAGGTCATTGACCAATTCCTGTCGTGTAGTTCTGGGCTGATTCCTCACCTTAGGATCAGAGACCCCACGAGGTGATATCTTACATGGGGCTCCACTCTGAGATTGACTGTCACATTTTGCTTCTTCCATATTCTAATTATGGCTCCAATAGTGGACCTTTTTTCATCAAGATGCTTGGCAATTGCTCTGTAGCCCTTTCCAGCCTTGAGGAGGTGAACAATTTTTCCTCTCGTGCCTGTGGACAACTCTTTGGTCTTGGCCATGTTCGAAGTTTGAGTCTTACTGATTGTATAGGGTGGACAGGTGTCTTTATGCAGGTATCGACCTCAAACAAGTGCATCTGATTCAGGATAATACATGGAGTGGAGGTGGACTTTTAATAGGTGGACTAACAGGTCTTTCAGGGTTGGAATTCTAGATGATAAACAGGTGTTCAAATACTTATTTGCAGCTGCATTACACAATTGTTAAAAAAGAATCATGCATTGTGATTTCTAGATTTTTCTTTTTAGATTATGTGTCTCACAGTGGACATGCACCTACGATGAAAATTTCAGATTCCTCCATGATTTCTAAGTGGGAGAACTTGCAAAATAGCAGGGTGTTGATTGACTGTCTACAAGTGATAAACTCACAAATTCACTCTCATGAAAATAGTTTTTTCCTGTTTATTAGCCGTTTTGTAGAACGATATCCTGACCAATGTATCGATAATCGTTTTATCGCCATACTGTGAGATTGTGAGTGTAGAATCCACAACGAAAAGCCCTTCAATCTGACGCTATCCTCTTCGCCTTCCTCACTCACCCGCGAGACAGCGGGGAAGAAACACTTTCACGCCGCTCCTTACGTTAGTTCTTTAATGCAACAAAAATGAATCCACAGCTTGACATCAAATACAAACAAAAGAGAGCAACTGAGATCGATGAAAAAGGAGGTAGATATAAAGAATATGTAAGTGAAAGAATTATCTAAGCTCTATCCTTACCTCTTCCTGTCGTCACGCCAAATCACTCCAAAACAGCCCCCGCTGCCCACTTACAGTCTCTGACAGAATTCCTGTCGCTTATCCATTTTGTAGAAACAATTGCTAATAATCTGACTTTTAATTATTCAGTTGGTTTCAGAAATGGCTCAAATGAAAGCTGGGACCCTCCCAAATGATATTGAATGTACAAAAATATATTTGTCTTCATTAAATGATAAATCTTTTTTCAGTGAAATAAAGGTCAAATTTTGGCAAGACAAAAGTTTTGTTGCCTACAGAAAGTAGTGTGAAAATTGAACAAAAAAATGTACTTCAAATACAAAAATATGCTACATAACATAAGCGAATTAAATTTCGATCTCACGGCACCACGACTTAGTATTTTGTATGACTTCCATGGAATTAAAGGACTGCAGCCATGTGGTTCGGCAAGGATTCATACAATTTATTGATGAAGCCACAGCCTGTCAAAAGGATGAATGCTGGAAAAGTGGCAAAAGGTGGATCTTTCAGATGAATCTTCCATTGAATTACACCACAGTCGCCGCAAATATTGCAGGAGACCTACTGGAGCCCGCATGGATCCGACATTCACTCAGAAAACAGTGAAATTTGGAGGTGGCAAAATCATGGTCTGGGGTAACATCCAGTATGGGGGTGTGCGAGAGATCTGCAGGGTGGAAGGCAACATAAATAGTCTGAAATATCAACAAATCTTAGCTGCCTCTTACTTTCCTAACCATAAAAAGGGACAAATTCTGCAGCAGGATGGTGCTCCATCGCATACTTCAATCTCTACCTCAAAGTTCCTCAAGGCAAAGAAGATCAAGATCCTCCAGGACTGGCCAGCCCAGTCACCAGACACGAACAGGATGAAAGAGGAAGCATGGATGATGAAACCCAAGAATGTTGATGAACTCTGGGAGGCATGCAAGACTGCTTCCTTTGATGTTCCTAATGACTTCATCAATAAATTGTATGAATCCTTGCCGAACCGCATGGATGCAGTCCTTCAAGCCCATGGAAGTCATACAAAATATTAAATTTGGATCTCACAGCACCGCTACTTAATTTGCTTGTTATGTAACATATTTTTGTATTTGAAGTAGATTTTTTGTTTTATTTTCGCACTACTTTCTGTAGGCGACAAAACTTTTGTCTTTTCAAAATTTGACCTTTATGTCTTCATTAAATAACTTTTTTTCAGTGAAACAAGTATATTTTTGTGCATTCAACATCATTTGGGAGGGTCTTAGCTTTCATATGAACCATTTCTGAAACCAATTGAATGATTAAAAGTAGGGTTGTTCCGATCATGTTTTTTTGCTCCCGATCCGATCCCGATCGTTTTAGTTTGAGTATCTGCCGATCCTGATATTTCTTTATCCGATTGCTTTTTTTTTTTTGTGCTCCCGATTCACTTCCAATCAATCCTGATAATTTTTCCTGATCATATACATTTTGGCAATGCATTAAGAAAAAAATGAATAAAACACTAAAGGAATATATACATTCAACATAGAGTACATAAGTACTGTATTTGTTTATTATGACAATAAATCCTCAAGATGGCATTTACATTATTAACATTCTTTCTGTGAGAGGGATCCACAGATAGAAAGACTTGTAATTCTTAAAGGATAAATGTGACTTTGTATATTGTGACTAAATATTGCCATCTAGTGTATTTGTTGAGCTTTCAGTAAATGATACTGTAGCCATTTAACTTCTGCCCAAATGCATGATGGGAAGTGCAACCATGACTGTGCGTCGTGGTACCAATTGATATATCTTCTCTGCGTTGGGAAATAACATAGGGTGTTAAGAAAAAGATCAACTACTACCCTTCTTCCCCACATTGCTTCCCACGAGTATTCTAATCGTTGGGAGAGGGATTGTAAGGCTTTAGCCATTTAAAAAAAAGGCTCCAAAGGCTACCAAAATTCACTCTACTCATTTTACGCTACCTTTTAGCTCTATATACTGTATGGGTAAAACGGTACCATTATAGATTGAATGCGACAATGCATGAGTGGGTCGTGCATCGCATGCGTTAATTGCGTTAAATATTGTAATGTGATAAATGTAAAAAATATTCATTCTCGCCATTAACGCGATAAATTTGATAACCCTACCTTAAGCTTAAACTAAAGACTCTGGAAGAGAGTAACACATTATGTCTGTAACGTTAAATACAATTAGAAAACGATTTAATTAAAAAATATATATAGGCCTATATTAAAAAAAGGCATGTCCGATATTTTTTTTGCCGATTCCGATACCGATACGTGATCGGACCCGATCGATCGGGACATCTCTAATTAAAAGTCAGGTTATTAGCAATTGTTTCTACAAAATGGATAAGCGACAAGACTTTTGTCAGGGACTGTATACAGTGCCCTCCATAATTATTGGCACCCCTGAAAAAGATGTGTTTTTTAGCTTCTAATTTTTTTTAATTCAAATAATATGGGACCTTAATGAAAAAAAAAAGAGAAAAACCCAACCTTCAATACAAGTGCATTCATTCAGTGGGGAAAAAATCCCACATAAAGACAAACATATTTGACATCAAATAATGTGTGTCACAATTATTAGCACCCCTGGTGTTAATACTTTGTACAACCCCCTTTTGTCAACAAAACAAGGTCTGTGGACTGAGACGGCCATGGGAGGAGCTTGATTTTGTGTCTGGTGAACCATTTCTGTGTAGATTTGGCCATATGTTTAGGGTCATTGTCTTGCTGAAAGACCCAGTGACGACCCATCTTCAGCTTTCGGGCGGAGGGCAACAGATTTTGATTTCAAATGTCCTGGTTTTTCAAAGCATTCATGATGCCATGCACCCTAACAAGGTTCCCAGGGCCTTTGGAAGCGAAACAGCCCCACAGCATCAGTGACCCACCCCCATACTTCACAGTGGGTATGAGGTGCTTTTCAGTATGTGCATCTTTCATGGCACGCCAGACACACTTAGTGTTTGTTGCCAAAAAGCTCAATCTTGGTCTCACACAAAAATACCTGGGACCGTGTGCTTTGGTCAGATGAGACCAAGATTGACCACGACATTTTAAATCAAAATCTGTTGCCCTCTGCCCGAAAGCTGAAGATGGGTCGTCACTGGGTCTTTCAGCAAGACAATGACCCTAAACATGGCCAAATCTACACAGAAATTGTTCACCAGACACAAATCAAGCTCCTCCCATAGCCATCTCAGTCCCCAGACCTTGTTTTGTTGGTAAAAGGGGGTTGTACAAAGTATTAACACCAGGGGTGCTAATAATTGTGACACACATTATTTGATGTCAAATAATTTTTCTTTATGTGGGATTTTTCCCCCCACTGAATGAATGCACTTGTATTGAAGGTTGGATTTTTCTCTTTTTTTCCCATTAAGGTCCCATATTATTTGAATTAAAAAATATATATATTAGAAGCTAAAAAACACATCTTTTTCAGGGGTGCCAATTATGGAGGGCACTGTATCATACGACATGACGTCACAGGCCCGTCCCACCAAACCTGAATAAACAAATAAAAATCCTGTCTTATTTAACCAAATAACAATTAACTTGTTTTGTAGGCCTAAATAAATTATTTACAATTAACAAATAATTATCCAAACGTTATTTAGGCACTTACAGTGAGCTTTGTATCGCAAATCATATCGTGAAGTACCAAGAGGTTCCCACCCCCATTTCTTAGTCATACACAATACTCACATCACTAATGTTCATTTTCATTTTATTATTTAAAAAAAAAAAAGTTTTTGAGTCCACAGTTTTTCCTTTGTACAGTAAAAAATATTAAATAAACTCCCAAAGTTCTAAGCAGAAAGATAAGAGGGGTAGAAGTCCAAGGGGAAGCAGCAACTGGGACGAGGCAGAAAGATGGAGAATGAGTCTTCATATCTCCTGCATTCTCCTCATTTCTGTGCAACACAGTTCATTTGGATCAACATTCTCCTTTCAGTCCAAACAGGAGAATTTAAAAACAAAACAAAACAGAAACAATACAAGGAGCCCATCACGCTCATGTTTCACATCCCAGCCGATGTACTCAAAAAGAAAATTACAGGCACACAGGTATGCAGCCCCCCTCCCCAAGTCTCCCATGCTCCAGAAGACATTTTATTTTATTTTTTTTTAAATCTTTTCTTTTTAAGGAAGGAGTGCACAAACATTCGAGGGAGAGGGCCTGCACGTTTTGCGAGGGAACGCTTCGCCTCCAGCGTGGCGAATGTCCATCAGAGAAGCTGGCTGGGACATCTCAATGTGTCCGACTCGAAAACACTGACATCTGAATTTTTCCCGCCCGGACACACAAACAACTACACATAAAAAGTGAGCCAAAAGAATTCATTGGAACAAACGATAACAAAAATATATTTCACCGTAGCGCCGTATGAAGGTACTTAACCCTCAACCCAAAAGAAGACAATAAATAAAGCGAAGTCAAACATAAAAAGAAGATATGCAACATGTTTGGATTGACAATAACAATTAGTGTTGCACCGATACGTTGTTTTTTTTTTTGGCATCAGTTCCTAGAGGTGTGACAATATATCCCAAAAGGTTATCGATATGCCCCTGCCAGGAATCAATATACTGTATTGTTTTAAAAAGGTTTCACTGTATACAGTAATAAAAAAAAAAATCCCTACAATAGTGCCTGTGTTAGCTCATTAGCTGCCATTGACGGCGCTAGATGTCCAATCAATTTTGACTGATTTGGTGGCATTTATAGGTCACTACATGTTCATTTTAGGGCATTTACAGGTCATTTCCTATTAATTTTGGGGATAATCCCAGGTCACTCCCTGTCCAGTAACCCGAAATAAACAGGAAGTGATCGGGAAATGCCCCAAAATCAACTAGAAGTGACCAAAAATTTATGTATATACAATAGTACCTCTACTTACAAACGTCTCTACATACAGAAATTTCAGATTAAGCAACGCCTCAACAGGAACTATTGCCTCTTGTTACGTAAGAAATTTCAGGATAAGAAAGGCAAAAATACAGTATGGCATCTACTCGCAGCTCCCAGAATTTACTGAACGTAACATACAGTGGTACCTCTACTTAAGAATGTCTCACGTACAGAATTTTCAGGTTAAGACACGCCTCAACTGGAACATATCGCCTATTGTTACGCAAGAAATTTCAGGATATGAAAGGAAAAAATACAGTATGGCATGTACTCGCAGCTCCCAGAATTTACTGAACGTAACATACAGTGGTACTTCTACAAACGAATGTCTCAACATACAGAATTTTCAGGTTAAGACACGCCTCAACTGGAACATATTAAGTCTTGTTACGCAAGAAATTTCAGAATATGAAAGGGAAAAAAATACAGTATAGCATGTACTCGCAGCTCCCAGAATTCTTGAACTTAACATACAGTGGTACTTCTACTTACGAATGTCTCAACATACAGAATTTTCAGGTTAAGACACGCCTCAACTGGAACATATTGAGTCTTGTTACGAAAGAAATTTCAGGATATGAAAGGCAAATATACAGTATGGCATGTACTCGCAGCTCCCCGAATTTACTGAACAAACAGTAGTACCTCTACTTATGAATGTCTCTACTTACAAAATTTTCAGATTCAGCATGCCTCAATGGGAACATATTGCCTCGTTATGAAAGAAATTTTAGGATATGAAAGGCAAAAGTACAGTATGGCTGGTACTCGCAGCTCCCAGAGTTTACTGAACATGACATAGTTATAGCTGCTCTGCCATTGGCTGTTGCCTAGCATTCCTGGTATCCAATTGGCTAAGAGGGACCTCTACTGTATGTGTACGAGTGTATCCCAGCGTCCTCTTCATTCACCCCTCGTGTTCCGACAGCTTTACATGAGTGTATTAACTATATTCTTATTCTTTATCCTTGTTTTTTTTATTGCACAACTCTAATTTTATGTGTAATGTGCAATAATGTAATTGTAAAATGTATCTAACGTTTTATTAATGCATTATGAAAGAGTTACTGTAATTTTCGCTATTTTTCCTTCATTTTGAATGCTGCTGTTTATAGTCCAGCGCGTCTTATTTGTTGATTTATTTGATTTTATTTATAGGTGTCATAAGACCGTCATAATTATAACATGACACTATCATGGGCATTACTGAATGCTTATGTCATTAAATGTCATCTGGCAAATTATGTGACTAACTCCATTTATGTTCAGCTTGGATTTTTTACATCCATTCAAAAGTGAGATAATTAATTGCCTGATAACACTAAATGACATGTTATAAGCATTCATAAATGCTTATGACAGTGTCATGTCATAATTAAGATTGTCTAATGACAGTCTTATGGCGCCACCGTCAAATAAAGTGTAACTAAATACCATAACTAGCAATTAATGAAACAACTGGAACAGTAACTGACGAAAATAATTAGCACAGAACATGAATTTTGATTGTTATTTACATCTGTAGCGCTGCAATGCATGCTAGGAGGCATGTTGGACAACAACAGCGGTAGCAGCAGAGGTTGACAGTCTCCCCCAAGGGAGCAGTGATGACCAAATGAAGGTACTTGAAGCAATAATGGTTCATTTGGTCTGATGACAGTCGTTTTATGTCGCTGTCAAATAAAGTGGTACCGGTTAATATCTTTTGGTGTTAATATCCCATAATACAGTGAGGACAATTGTGGCTTATCTATGCCGTTTTCGTGCCAAATTTGGTGTGTGGCGTATTATAGTCAGGTGCACCTTATATTGCGAAAATTATGGTATATCTGAATGTGGTGGTGGTGGTGGGGGGGGGGCACTCACATGGAAAACAGGTCTCTTACAACATTTTCAGGTCATGAAACTACTTCAAGAACCAGTTGATTTCGTAGGTAGTGGTACCACTGTATTGTATATTGTAGAATGATCTCCTGACCCATGCATCCATAACTATGGTATCGCCATATAGCGAGATAATCGTTATCGTGAGCTTTGTATCGCAAATCGTATCGTGAGGTACCCAGAGGTTACGCTGCAAATTTATAGTCTTAATTTAGATAATTTGTCTTAAATCTGGTCAAAAAATTTTCTCCGTATTGTTTTGAGTATTAAAGACTAGTTAACAAACTGATGAGTCATTTATTTAAATTAAGTGGAATAAACTATTACAATTTGTTCTTATTGAGACCATACATCTAAAAGTTGGTAATTTAAAAAATTTGCTTTCAAATAATGTTTTGAACAATATATATTCTTGTATTATGAACATTTTTGATATTTCAAAGCTTTTTTAGGATTAAGGATTAAGTGCTGTCTTTTTTCAGCTAGCTATTTTTCTTAATTCAAGAAATCTGAGTCAAATTTACTTGAAGCACTGGCAGATGATTTCACTTATTTCAAGTAAACTAGTAATTTTCGGACTATAAGACGCACCCGACTATAAGCCTCGACCCACCAAATATGACACGAAAACGGCATTTGTTCATAGATAAGCTGCACTGGACTAAGCCCCAGCGGCCTGCACTGTATTATGGGATATTTACACCAAAAGATATTACGCACAAATGCTATATAATTGAGAAAGGTATCATATGACTGTCATAAGATCAAATGCACCACCATGAAGCTTTGAACCTATTGGCTGCAAAGTTTCATTGCTTCAGGAAGCTTCATTTGAACATCACTGCTTCCTTGGGGGAGAGACAGTTAACCTCTGCTGCCACCTGTTGGCAACACTGTTGTCATCCAACATGCCTCCTAACATGCATTGCAGCGCTACAGGTGTAAATAAACTCCTCTGCTAATTATTTCTCCAGTTACTGTTCTAGTTGTTTCAATAATTCCTAGTTATGGTATTTGGTAACACTTTATTTGACAGTGGTGTCATATAATACCATCATCATTATGACATTATACTGTCACGAACATTAACAAATGTTTATAACAGACATCATTTAGCGTTATCCGTCAAATAATCTCACTTTTGAATTGATGTAAAAGATCTGCCTGGACATAAAAGGAGTTAGTAACATAATTTACCGAATGACACTTAATGACATCTGTCATAAGCATTCAGTAAAAGTTTTATGACAGTTTTATGACGCCGCTGTCAAATAAAGTGTTACCATATAACATACCTAGCAATTCATGAAACAACTACAACAGTAACTGAATAAATAATTAGCACAGAACATGAAATTGTATTGTTATTTACATCTATAGCGCTGCAATGCATGCTAGGAGGCATTAGTTACAGGTACATATTTAATACTAAATTCCTGCATACTCAAATGTTAAGTAATTGCTATCATAGCTTGGTCAGACATTGTTAACTCATTGACGGCACAGGGCGTCCAATCTATTTGAAGTGGGAGGGTGGCAGCGAATGAACGAACGTTCATTCGCTGCCACCCTCTCACTTCAAATAGATTGAACACCGCATAATTAAATGTCTATCATGTCTTGGGCAAGTGTGCGTAGATGGCGGCCATTGGAAATTAGATCTCAAAAATACATATTTCAGATCATCGACACGTTCATTTTTTCTTAGCACTCGCCGATCCCGATGTCATTTAAATGCCGTATCGGTGCAACACTAATGATACAGTAATATAATTTTCACTCTGAAAAAAATAAAATCTGAGTGGCAGGAAACAATCCAATAAAAAATAATTACAAAAAAAAAAAAGTTACTTGCATTATGCCACTTCCTCTCATTGACTGCTGTTGATGGCGTTAGGCGTCCAAGTCCATTTGAAGTGGGAGGGTTGGTGCATCACACTTCAAATAGATTGGACGTCTACTAGTGGCAAACTCAGTTAAGAGGTTTAGTTTTTAAGAGCCGCACGATTGGACGTCTATCGTCGTCAATGGCAGCCAGAGTAAATTTGCGAGCACTTAAAATGACAGGCTTCCATAAAAATATCACCTTTCGTGATCTTAAATTCTGCAAGACGCGGACAAGGGTGTGAGCAGAACCCCTTCTTCCCCTTTGTCCACAATTGGCAAAAAAATATATTAAACGGCAATAACTTACAATTCATTTATTCTAATTTATTTAATGACTGCTTGATTTATTGTTCATCTCCCATAGGAAGTTCAGTTCAATGCATCTTTATTGAAAAAAAATTAAATAACATTTAATTATAGTATCAAAAAAAGAAAGGCTAAGTATTAAAGATAGATAACACTGTCCTGGATGAGTGCAGTTTGTGCGAAGAAACTGAGCTTTTTTTTTTTTTCTTTCCCAGCTCGACATGACACGTGAAGTAGAATTCCTACATGATGTCTAAAGGGTTGTGATTCATGGTCTGGCCCAGTGGGTCCTGACTGTTTCCCCCCTGCCCGTGGATACCCGCCATCCCACTCAGCTGAGATAACATGGCACTCTGGTCCGAGCCGAATTGCTCCAAAGAGTTCTGTTGCTGGGACGAAGGCTGCTGCGGAGGGGGGGCCACCATACCGGGGTGGTGCTGGTTCAAGTGGGCCGGGTGGGGGGAGCCCGTCTGCATCTGGGGGGATATGTGGTGTGGGGACGGCTGGGGCTGCATGCGCGGCGACGGGCTGGAGTGTGGCGGTTGCGACTGAGGTCTAGGTGAGGGTTGAGGGGAGCGCACCTGGTTAGCCAGGGACGTGGGCAGCGTCTGACCCTGTAGGTGCGGGTGCGGGGACATCTGGGGGGGCTGCTGGGGGCTCATGGGATTGCTGTGTTGAGCCGGAGAGCCCGCCGTGGCGAGGTGTTGCTGCTGTTGTTGAAGAAGCCTCTGGTGAAGGGCCTGCTGAAGGAGGGCCTGAGAAGATGGGGGGCCGTTTTGAGGACCCTGAGGTGGCTGCGGCGGTCCTACGCCGCCCCCGGGCCCTGAATCGCCCCCCGGCAGGCCCGCCATAGCATTTTGCTGCTGCTGCATCTGGAGGTGGTGTTGGTGCTGAAGCATCTGCTGCATCGCGGCCGTGGCTTGTTGCTGGGCTGAAGCCGGGTAAGGCTGACCCGGCTGGCCGGGTGGACCTCCCGACTGCTGGGGACCGAGGGGCGGGCCACCTTGGGGGCCCTGCCCGACTGGCGGCTGCATCCCAGTCTGGCCCATGTAAGCCTGACCCTGCGGGGGTTGCGGTTGCTGGAACTGACTGTGATTAACTCCCATTTGCTGCTGATGTTGTTGTTGCTGTGATTGTTGTTGTTGTTGTTGTTGCTGCTGCTGCTGCTGTCGTCTCCTCATGAGTAGTTCTCGAAATTGGGGGTTGTTAAGATTTGCCATTTGGGGTCCCTGGCCCTGTAAACCTCTTCCGCTAGCTTGTTGCTGCTGGAGAGCTGCAACCTGCTGCTGTTGTAAACCACCGAGGACTGGTCTCTGCTGTTGTTGTTGCATCTGTTGTTGTTGCAACTGCTGCTGTTGTTGTTGCAACTGATGCTGCTGTTGTTGCATTTGCTGCTGCTGTTGTATCTGTTGCTGCTGTACCTGCTGCAGTTGAGCCATTGTAGGCATGTTCGCCCCACCCTGACCCCCCATGTGCATCCCCGACTGGCCCGCACCTGCCGCATTCATGTTCATTTGCGGGCCCCCTCCCGCCATGACGTTACCAACAGGCCCCCCGGTGGCTCCGGGACCCCCCTTGTACTTGGAGGCCCTTTGTTTAATAAAAGCAGCCATTAGTTGAGGGTTGGAACGCAGGATGTTGAGGACTTGCTGCTGCTGGAGCGGCGAGCTGGGCGAGCGGAGAGTGCGCAAAAGATCCTGGAGGGCCGCCTGTGTGATGTTGCCACCCACACCGGCTCCTGGTATGCCAGAAACTGGGCCAGCACCTCCAAGTACACCAGGGGTGGCACCTTGTGGCGGTGGCGGCTGTTGCGACATGTTCATCATCGCAGGATGACTCGAAGCTTGTTGTTGCTGCTGCTGCTGCTGCGCTACCATCATAGCTTGATGACCTATTTGGTTCATCATGGCCTGCCTCTGCTGGGGTGGCATCCCCTGGCCTGACCACTGCTGTTGCGGATTTTGAAGTGGAGCGCCCATCCTCTGCTGTTGGAGTTGAACCTGAGATGGGATCTGGCCTTGTGGCATGTTGCCTTGCTGTTGTTGATGTTGCAGCACGTGCCCGCCAGTGCCAACCATTATCCCGGCCGGAGCGTTCTGTTGTTGTTCCACGTGGACCCGAGCAGACTGCATCACAGCTTGGTTTTGCGGTGGCATGCCCTGAGGTCCGACCGTCCCGCCGGTCCCCGGGTGTCCCATGGTCATTTGTTGACCTTGGCCCTGTTGATGGTGGGGGTGGGGAGGCATCAGGCCCGCAGCCGCTTGTCTCTGCAACGCCATCTTCCTCTGGGCGTCGGCGACCCTCTGGATCTTCATTGCGATCTCAACCGCAGCTGGCGGAGGCCCGGAAGGCGGCTGCTGCAGAAGAGTGGGCTGGCCTTGGGAAGGGTTGGGGGGTTGGCCCCCGACATTCCCAGCCATAACAGGGCAACCGGCTTGTTGTCGAGGAGGCGTCGCCGAGCCAAGGATCGGTTTCCCTTGGGATTGATGGATCGGAGAGGAACCAGGGGGCCTGCCGGTGAACGCGGGCGCATTGTTCTGGTGTTGATGGAGTTGTTGATGGTTGTTTGCAGGTCCACTCTGTTGCTGTTGCACCTGTGGGAGCATCTGGTGCTGATGTTGAGGGGAGTTCATCACACCCCCTGTGTTGCCTCCTCCACCTGTCATCTGCTGGAACTGATGGTGAAGCTGTTGCTGCTGAAGAGGCTTGCCACCTTGCACGGGGACGCAGCCCGGCGGAGGAGCTTGTTGAATTCCGGGGCCCAATCCTTGCTGCGGGACCGAAGCCATTGTCGGAGTCGGCGTCTGAGGAGTCGGAGGTTGAGTTCCAACAGATGTTGGCGTACTAGGCGCAGTGATGCCGTTTGTGCCTGGTGATGGAAGCCCCATAACGGGTCCTCCTGGTTGACCCCCAGCTGGCTGCCCCACCCTCTGCATGCTGGCCATCCTCCTCCTCAACATTTGCGCCTGTTGGAGCCGGTGTTGGAGTTGCTGTTGCCGGAGTTTTTGCTTTATGTTGAGACAGAACGGCACGGGACATTTGTTTTCCTGACAGTGTTTGGCGTGGTAGCAGCACAGAGCAATGAGCTGTTTGCAAATGGGACAGCCGCCATTCGTCTTGCGTTTGCAGCTTTTGGTGTGCTGAACAACACGCTTCATCTTCTGGCAAGATGGCAGAGAGCAGTTGGCGTTGCGGCATTGGCACGCGTGGACCAGCGACTGGATGCATCTCTGAATGCTCAGGCGGCGAGAATCTCCCGGACTCTGGGTAGCTGCCGCCGTCTGGTTATTGCTGTCGTCATCCAGCCCGAGACCCAACTTGTCCATTTTGTGTTCGTGGCCTTTGATGTTATAGCAGGTGATGCACAAGTCATAGTCCTAGAAGGGCACCACAAAAAAGAACTGTGATCAGCAGAATTCCACACGGAGCAATTAAGTTGCTTCCTAAAATAACCATATTTAGCCTGGTTTTCCAGTATTTCAGTGCCTATGTGAGGGCTGGTATGAATCAATATACAGTGGTTCCTCTACTTACGAACTTCTCGACAAACATTATTTTCAGGTTACGACACATTTAAACAGGAAAATATTGCCTTGTTAAGAAAGAAATTTCAGGTTACGAGAGGCAAAAATACTATACAATACTGTAAAAGATATAAATGTAATTCCTGCTTTCTGCTTTTAAATAAGATCCTGCTGCCCTATTGGTCATATTTCCCATCTTGCTTTGTAATGGAATTCCGCTCTCCTATTGGCCTGTTGTTGATGACATTTCAACTTGGGTGTCGCAGTATGATGACGTACACAGGCACGACTCTGTTATTGTTTATACTGCGTTTCAACGTCTGAGCCAAATGAGCAAAAGGGACCTTGTGTTTTTGGCTAGGTTAATACCGCAGGTCTTCATGCACGAATCAGACTTTTTTGTGTTTTTCCGACTCGAGTGAGGCATTAACTTGACGGTCTGAACAGGAAAGGTCGCACAAAAGTGGAGCATTTCAAATTCGATCTGGGTCACTTTCGCATGTTGTTAAAATCTGATCTGGGCCATATTTTTCCAGAATGTGGCTGCAGTCTGAACTGTCAAGTCCCCCAAATCGGAATTCATGAGCTACGGTAGGTATGGAGCTGTACATCAGCATTAGCGCCTAGCTTGAACGCGGCTGTGAGAATTTTTGTCTGTTATTTTTGCCCTCTTTTTGGAAATCAAAATATGATCACCCTAGAATGACGTTGAACCAGCATGTATAGTCATTTGTTTTGATGCTCCTGCGCATGCGGGTTAGTTTGCGCATCGCATCTCGGACTGCGAATTAGTGCACATGCGTGATATTTGAATGGGCTCAATGGACAAAGGCAGTCTGAACGGACACGCAAAAAAACATGACCAAAAAAAAAAAAAAATCAAAATTGTGCATTAAGACCTGCAGTATGAACCTAGCGTTAGTCACACGAAGAGTTATTAGCCCACAGATGGTTCATTACATTAGTAGCACATTAGAGCATAGGTCTCCACGCGTTTTTGTGTCACGAAGACTGAGATTGGCGTTAGGCGCCATCGATCTCGTGATAGAGGACATTGCCTCACTCGAACAGCAAGATACAGTGGGGCAAATAAGTATTTAGTCAACCACCAATTGTGCAAGTTCTCCTACTTGAAAAGGTTAGAGAGGCCTGTAACTGTCAACATGGGTAAACCTCAACCACGAGAGAATGTGTGGGGGGGGGGGGGGGGCAGAAAATCACATTGTTTGATTTTTAAAGAATTTATTACCAAATTAGAGTGGAAAATAAGTATTTGGTCACCTACAAACAAGCAAGATTTCTGGCTACCAAAGAGCTCTAACTTCTTCTAACGAGGTCTAACGAGGCTCCACTCGTTACCTGTATTAATGGCACCTGTTTTAACTCATTATCGGTATAAAAGACCTGTCCACAACCTCAGTCAGTCACACTCCAAACTCCACTATGGCCAAGACCAAAGAGCTGTCGAAGGACACCAGAGACAAAATTGTAGACCTGCACCAGGCTGGGAAGACTGAATCTGCAATAGGTAAAACACTTGGTGTAAAGAAATCAACTGTGGGAGTAATTATTAGAAAACGGAAGACACACAAGACCACTGATAATCTCCCTCGATCTGGGGCTCCACGCAACATCTCACCCGTCAAAATGGCGTCAAAATGATAACAAGAACGGTGAGCAAAAATCCCAGAACCACACGTGGGGATCTAGTGAATGAACTACAGAGAGCTGGGACCACAGTGACAAAGGCTACCATCAGTAACACAATGCGCCACCAGGGACTCAAATCCTGCACAGCCAGACGTGTCCCCAAAAGCTTGGGAGAATGTGTTATGGTCAGCTGAAACCAAATTAGAACTTTTTGGTAGAAACACAGGTTCTCGTGTTTGGAGGAGAAAGAATACTGAATTGCATCTGAAGAACACCATACCTACTGTGAAGCATGGGGGTGGAAACATCATGCTTTGGGGCTGTTTTTCTGCAAAGGGACCAGGACAACTGATCTATGTAAAGGAAAGAATGAATGGGGCCATGTATAGAAGGATTTTGAGTGACAATCTCCTTCCATCAGCAAGGGCATTGAAGATGAGACGTGGCTGGGTCTTTCAGCATGACATTGATCCCAAACACACAGCCAGGGCAACAAAGGAGTGGCTTCGTAAGAAGCATTTCAAGGTCCTGGAGTGGCCTAGCCGGTCTCCAGATCTCGACCCCATAGAAAATCTGTGGAGGGAGTTGTAAGTCCGTGTTGCCCAACGACAGCCCCAAAACATCACTGTTCTAGAGGAGATCTGCATGAAGGAATGGGCCAAAATACCAGCAACAGTGTGTGAAAAGCTTGTGAAGAGTTACAGAAAACGTTTGGCCTTCGTTATTGCCAACAAAGAGTACATAACAAAGTATTGAGATGGACTTTTGGTATTGACCAAATAGTTATTTTCCACCATGATTTCCAAATAAATTAATTAAAAATCTAACAATGTGATCTTCCGTTTTTTTCCCCCCACATTCTGTCTCTAATGGTTGAGGTTTACCCGTGTTGACAATTACAGGCCTCTCTAATATTTTTTAGTGGGAGAACTTGCACAATTAGTGGTTGACTAAATACTTATTTGCCCCACTGTACACAGTATTTTATTTTTGGCATTTTGTTCTATAATCTACTTCATCACTGGTGTTAAAGGTTAGGTTAGGCTAGGCTAGGTAAGGTAAGGTTAAGTAAGGTACATGGAATGATTCAAATATGTTTGGCTGTTTTATTCTGGTTTTACCCCAATTATAAAAATTATTGTGATGTGTCAGTACTGCTTGGAACGGATTAGTGCCTTTACATGTAAAACGCGTCTCTATTTACGAAATTTTCAGGTTACGAGACTTCTAGAACCAATTAATGTTGTAAGTATAGGTACCACTGTATCATCTGTGCTTTCCATTTTCAAACAGAAAATGAATACGAGACGATTAAGGTTATTTCCCCCCATCCAACACAAAAACTGCATTCCGAAAAATAAATGCCAAATTTCTTTCCCATTTACAGTTTTGGGACAGTTGCAAAACATAAAATGGAAAAAAACTGGCCACAGTAATCAGTTTAGTTAATTTGACCGGTGAACTTGTTTATGAGCATGAGTGGGTCTTCATGGTTAAAACACTAGAGAAGCTCAAGGGGAAAAAAAATTATGAATTGATCAAGATGTCATCAAACCCAATTCTTACCTCACAAACAGTGCAGTGGAAGCGCGTTTCCACATGGTGTTTACACTCATTGCATGTGTAGACGAAACGGTCCTGGCTCTGGTTATGGAGCTCCACCAACATACACATAGAACTCCACATGGACCTCCTGAGAGAGCTGAATTCAAGGTGCTTGTCCCTCGCCAACGTCAGGAAGGCATCACGGCCGTCCATCAGGTCACAGGCCATCAGAGGGTCAGGGTCCGTGATGGGTGGCAATGAGTTGGCAGTGGGGCCAGCAATGAGTCGGATGACAAAGAAGACCTGATGAAGGTATGGAACCATATTAAATTGGGGGGAAAATTTTGATTTATCAAACCTTTACAAACAGAATTCATGCTCTTCTGTTAATTTTATAGAATGTGTGTCAAAGTGCAAACCTCCTTATGTTTCTCCATAGTGGCGTACAGTTTCTGGGACAGGTCATTGGAGACGTTGGGCATTCCCGGCTTCTTCTTGTTGGCTCGGCTCAAGCTGCTCTTGTTTTTGCTCGTCTTTTTATTGTTCTTCTTTTTGGCATTCTTGCTGTCTCCTTTTGTAGCCTGTTGGCATTTGGAAGTCAATATAATATATAATCACAAGAAAAACAACTGTCACGGAGACCCACGCGTACATCAGTACTCTCATTGCAGGTACTGTTCTCCTCCCTCTTCCTCTCCTCTTCTTCTTGCTCTAGCTCTTTGATACTCTCCTCTAGCACGTTGGGCCAAAAGTCTCCCTCGAAGTATGGCAGCTCCTTTGCACTGGTCAGGCGGTCCTCCGTTGCCTGTTTGAAGATGTCCTGAGGAAGACATTGTTCACAACTTCTTAGAGCCACAGGTCTTATTTACTGTTACAACTCTATCAGTTGCAAAAATATGTAGCATACTCTCTATGATTTCATTCGAACATAAAAAAAAGTAAAAGATACATACGTATTAAGAGTGTAACGGTACATGTAATAGTATTGAACCGTTTTGGTACGGGGTAGTCGGATGTGTACCGAACGAGTTTCTGACGTAATATAACCGTTACTTTTCGAGGCTGTGAGTCGATCGGGTTACAGTTTCTTTGTGTAGATTATATTTACCCTGGCTTCTCTACTATAATGAGGACCAACACGGTAGGACAGTCCAGAAACGTCAACGGCGCGACAACATGGCCGCCGCGAAAACGCGGTGAAACGCGGGCGTTAGAGTCAATCAGCCAATGCACACCAGTCGCAGTGCGGCCGCGTGTTAGGTGCGTCCCAGAAGCGGCTCAACGCGACGCAGGCGAAAAGAACGACAGAGTTTATTATTTGACGCGAGACGTGGCCCTCCTGCGTCAAGACTAGAGCTGGGAATCTTTGGGCACCTAACGATTCGATTACAATTACGATTCAGAGGCTCCGATTCGATTATAAAACGATTATTGATGCACCCCCCTCCTTTTTTTTTTTTTTGATGTTTTGTACATTAGTTCCAAAATTGTTCAAAAATACTCTCAGGCTAAACCAAACTACTATTTCAGTATCAAGTTAACATATAGCAGTAAACAAATACAAATACAAAAATAACACTAAATAAAAAACTCCAGTCCCCATTCTGTATCAGCAGCTTTAAACTACATTCAATTAATTTAATGTTGTGAATCAACCGTAAAGTTGTTAAAATTGCTCCCGTTATTTCATAATTTCCCTTTTGTCTACTTTCGACATGTGAAAGTTTTAAAACTATTTTAAAGATAGATTCAAGTCAATATTTTACCGATTTAGGAGTATTTTAGATAAAAAGTTAATTAGGTTTGCTTGGAAGGTTCGCTACAACAGCCTTGCAGGGAAGTGTACTGCTTTAAGACGGCGGCCGTTTACTAACGCCCGCATCTAGCTTTTTGTAGGTGTGCTGCTAACGCTACCGAATCTATATTGCATCTAGTCCTATATAAATGATATCTACCGTAACATTATGTGGATGTACTTTGTAGCAGCTTTTCGGCAGCAGTCAGGTATGTTATTGTGTTTTTTTATCTCGTGGCATGAGTTGAGCTAGAGCCGTGAGTTGAGCATTGGCATTACCCGAGAGGCCGGGTAATGAGAAGCATGATGTTTAGCTACTCTCGCTCCGTTCCTCATTGACCGCGGGCGCGCTGAGTGTGTTGTACTTTCGCTTTACTTGGCATATTTCAGTAATCGGAATTTAGATGTTTGTGAATCGTTCTTGAATCTTCCACGGCCGAATCGCGAATAATCTAAGAATCGGAAATTTTGCACACCTCTAGTCAAGACTACTAGCTAGGATCGGGCAGGAAGTCACTCGTGTAATAATACGGTGGATCCGGTCGATTTTCAAACTAATATGCAATCGTAAACTACTTTTTGAGTGCATCAGATCTCTTGACTGGTAGATCGGGGCACAGTTGACTTGTCTTTGTTGATTTACTGCTGTCTTCTCTGCTATAATAATAACCAACACGACCCCGGGGTCAATACAAAACCATCCTACCACAACAAAACAAGTAGGAACTAATATTCACATAGGAACTCAAGTTATACAACATAAAATATACAATATAAATGAATACTACATCACATTTGTAAAATATAAACATAAAATAAAATAAATAATAGCCCATTTAAATAAAATAAATTGAAATGAGCTAAAACACCTGTAATTAAATAATAAGAATAATACATACATCCTGCTTACACAATTAAATGTATTAATTTCTGTGTGGCGCTTTAACTTGAGAAAATCCACCAATAAAGCTTTTTGAAAAACGTTCATAAGAAAAAAAAATGTTTCAGTAAGGCATTTCATTTGTAAAATACATGTTAAAATCTTTGTCATTGGGATTGCTTTTCTCTTTAGCACAGGACTTCTTTCTTTCAGAAAGAAAGCTGACCAATATGCGGAGTCTGAAAGGCAAATTGTTGTTGGATTATCTTTAAATACCCGCTACTTTTTGAGCAGAATTCTAGCTTTGTATAGGCTAATGTTCCTATTGTTGAAAGCACAAAAATGTGTAACAAACAACTAGCACATTTATATTTTGCATTTTGTTTTTTTACTGTACCGAAAATGAACCGAACCGTGACCTCAAAACCGAGGTACGTACCGAACCGAGATTTTTGTGTACCGTTACACCCCTAATATGTATAGATTTATATATACGCAACATAAAACCTATTTTTTCCCCTTTGTGGCAGCATTTATACTCCACTACCAGCAGTCTATCCAAAACAAGATTCTGTTCAAAAAGTGTGTCTGTTTACACTGGATAGTTTTAGTTTGCAGCACTACTTGTGCTACTACATTGGTGGCAAGTCAGTTTAATATCAATTTAAAAAATTAATTCAATTTGAGAAAAGCTGTCATAATTGTCAAATAATAATTTTTCACCAAATAATTAAAAATATATTAAGTCATACTGTTTATAAAATGGCTCATATTGAGACATTTTTTTCCATATCGCACAGCACCAGTCAGAAGCGTAGCTTTTACCCCAAAAGAGCAGCAATGAATTGTGACTGGGAAGCGGCACAGCACCATGCAGATTTAGCTGCACTAACAAGCTACTGTTAAGTTTGGAGTGATGCAGGGTGGCATATCAATAGGGATGTCCCGATCGGAAATCTGGCCGATTGTGCCATTTTTCAGAGGATCGGAATCGGGTTTCCAATTTAAAATATTTATGTTTTTCTTAGGGCTGTCAAACGATTAAAATTTTTAATCGAGTTAATTACAGCTTAAAAATAAATTAATCGTAATTAATCGCAATTAATCGCAATTCAAACCATCTATAAAATATGCCATATTTTTCTGTAAATTACTGTTGGAATAGAAAGATAAGACACAGGATGGATACATACATTCAACATACGGTACATAAGGACTGTATTTGTTAATTATAACAATCAATCAACAAGATGGCATTTACATTATATTAACATTCTGTTAAAGCGATCCATGGATCGAAAGACTTGTAGTTCTTAAAAGAAAAATGTTAGTACAATTTATAGAAATTTTATATGAAAACCCCTCTTAATGTTTTCGTTTTAATGAAATTTGTAAAATTTTCAATCAAAAAATAAACTAGTAGCCCGCCATTGTTGACGTCAATAATTACTTACACAATGCTCATGGGTGCTGAAGCCTCAGTCGCACCTAAGCGCCAGCAGAGGGCGGCAAAACTCCATAAAACACAATTAACAAGTGAGCGTTTCACTGTACCGTCATTTACATCTGTCTAAGCAGGGCATCTGCGTTAATTGTGTCAAATATTTTAACGTGATTAATTCAAAAAACTAACGCCCATTAACGCGATAATTTTGACAGCCCTAGTTTTTCTGCTTCATGCTCGTACAGCGCCACAGCCTTTCACCCACCCTCCTGTTTAGCAGTGCGGCCAAACTGTCCAGCTTGCGTTTGGTACTAAAAGTTAACAATGATTGACAGGTTTGTAGTTTTGATCTTGCCAGAGAAGCTTGGTAGCTCTACGATCAAAGGCACAAATGTATCAATCATCGTTAAACTTGCATAAGTGTGCTGTGGCAACTCATTGTGTTGCTGAGAACAGCAGCGTGAGCGTCAAAGTGTGAGTGGATTTGAGTGGACTCACTCAATGAAGCATGTAATAAAGACAAGCATTTCTGTTCGTTATTTTTGTTTAAAAATCATTCGCATTATGAAGGTGGCATGGTGTGACAGTAACATGTTTGAAACTTTTTTTCGGTATCGGATCGGGACTCCGTATCGGCAGTTTGTCAAAAACTGGTGACTTGGCCGCAAAAATATGCGATCGGGACATCCCTTCATATACTGAACGGAATATTTGTCAGATTTTAGTGCAATTTATTTGAAAGGTTAAGTATTACCTTGTAGTCATGGACAATGCGCTCAGCGACCGCCTTGTCCAACATCCTCTTATACCACTCTTGCAGTCTTTTTGGCTTGGGGATCTTCTGGTCCGCAGGGTGACAGTGGAAAATGTAATCATCGCCCTCACTGGGAGGACACGCCCAGATATGACCTGTTGTAAACCTGAAGCAGTAGAATTTTCAGTTACAGAGGATACTGCTTTGGATTTTTCTGGTTTTCTCTAGGTCATTACAACTTGATTTACCCTAGTCTCTTTGCATATTCCAGGTAACCAAGCAAGATCTCATGATAGACAGCGGTCCTGAGGTGTCGAGGTTTAAAGAAGTGAACGCTGTCCAGGTAAGAGATATACACTCGTCTCTGGTTGGGAGGGGGGCAGTCAGAGCCGTACTCTTGAACGTGCATTCCAAAAAAACACACATCTGCGCCATCAATGTCCTCAAAAGCAAACAAGGCTTTCATCCTGTATGGGAAAGATTCTGACATCTCGCCACTGTCCACAAACCTGGTAAAAGAACAAATAAAATGCAGGGATGAGCTAAATTAGCACAGAGGTCTACTTTGTAATATTCCAGCTGCAGCTGTTAATGCACATACGGTTCATTACTGCACTGTTGGACTTAATCAATAAACCAATTTGTGTTTAACAGGGCATTTACGCTCTTGTGTGAAAAATATGTCAAGTCATTAAGTCAACAAACTCCCCAATCTATCCAAATTCAATTAGGTAAAGCTTGTGTTCAACGGATGACTTTTCATTTCTTTTTCATTCACACAACTCTATGGGAAAGATGGATTGATATCTAAATGGGCCAACACAATGGACGTATCATTAAGCCACGCCCCCTTGGAAAACTGACAACCCAAGGCTCAGTCAAATTCTCTTAGTGACAGTGACTGAGTGAACGAACGATTTATGGATGATGGCAGGAGTTCAAATTTCAGAATTTGCACTACTAGGTAGTTAATAGACCTGTTTTTTTGTTGTTGTTTTTTTAAATGAATTTTGTCTAAAAACAGACAGAGAGGGTTGCAGTATGCAGTGGAATGGCCATAGTATTAACCCTCTGGTGCTAACGGTCAATAGAGTGGACAGTTTCTGAATGGTACCTTTCACTTTAATGCATTGGTTTCTATGGTTTAACTGCACAGCAACCTTAGGAGTGGTCTATGCCGCCATACTCTATTTAGGTCAATTCAGTGGTCAGTTGGTGTAATTGCAAGTACAGATATCCTCTGAATCCAAGATAGCCGACAACAACTGGCATATCCTGTCAATACTTCTATGCCCGAAGAGCTACAGTGGTAAAAATAACAAATATTTTGATTAGGGCTGTCAAAATTATCGCGTTAACGCGCGGTAATTAATTTTTTAAATTAATCACGTTAAAATATTTGACGCAATTAACGCACATGTCCCGCTCAGAAAGTCTTCTGCCTTTTGGTAAGTTTTACAGCAAGGCTTTTTGTGCTGTCCAACGAATGGTTTATTGTTTTCTTGCCAGTTCATTATGGCTGCACGACGTCTTGGGCTGATAATGTTGTGCTTATATGATCCTTGGACAAGATTTATCCGTAAGTATGGTTGTTGTAAAGAATGTACATATTATGTTAGTAAGCGAAATGTTATATTTTTTGTATGAGACACTTTTTGTTTATGTTTAGTGAACCTGTATAGCGTGTTAAGCTAACGTTGTTGCTAATGCAATGCTTGTGTACTTTTATTTTGTAGTTTTACGACGGTCTAAAGAGGACAATGGTTTGAGGCCATTTTATTAATAAATCAGATGAAAAAGGAAGAAGTCTAATTATTAAGGCGTCGTTCACTAGTTGTCTAGCTTTGGAAAAAGTAGACGCTTCGGAGTGAGGACAGCATAGACAGATTTAAATGACAGTAGAGTGAAATGCCCACTACAGTCCTTATGTACCGTATGTTGAATGTATATATCCATCTTGTGTCTTATCTTTCCATTCCAACAATTTATTTTACAGAATATATATGTAATTTACAGAAAAATATGGCATATTTTATAGATGGTTTGAATTGCGATTAATTGCGATTAATTACGATTAATTAATTTTTAAGCTGTAATTAACTCGATTAAAAATTTTAATCGTTTGACAGCCCTAATTTTGATATACAGTAACATCTTGGGAAAGATAGTATCTGTTTGGAATATGAAATATCTGTGTATAATACATAGAAATTTACAATGAACTACGGTCCAATGAAGTGGACATCATGCATCCCGCAGTATATGTTTGAACACAAATCACATAATTGTGTCACTGCTTTTATGACTGTTTTTGTTATTAAGTTAGTATGTAATTATTATAAGCAATTAATTTAAAGTATACATTTTTGTGCAGATTGGTTGTAGTTTGCATTACCATATGCATTTTATAGACTTCAAAGCAACAAAGAATAAGGCAGTTTACAGGTCCAGTGATGATGACAGTAGTGACAACAGTGATGATGAGTGGCTGCCAGACAACAACAGACATATTGGTACTTAGGTGTGGAAACACAACTTGAAGTTTCATTGGTTTTCTTATTCAGGCCTATAGTGTTGAAATATCCCAAAAATCGTTGAAATGTTTATCAAACCATAAAAAGAAACAAGAGTTTCTGTATTTACAATCGAACGCAAGTTAAAAAAAAAAAAAAAAATATATATATATATATATATATATATATATATATATATATATATATATATATATATATTAGGGCTGTCAAAATTATCGCGTTAACGCGCGGTAATTAATTTTTTTAATTAATCACGTTAAAATATTTGACTCAATTAACGCACATGTCCCGCTCAGACGGTATTCTGTCTTTTGGTAAGTTTTACAGCAAGGTTTTTTGTGCAGTCTAACAGCGAACTCTTGTGGTCGCTTTGCAACATGGTTTATTGCTTTCTTGCCAGTTCAGTATGGCTGCAAGACGTCTCGGGCTGACGTCTACGTTGTAATGTTGTGCTTATATGATCCTTGGACAAGATTTGTCCGTAAGTATGGTTGTTGTAAAGAATGTACATATTATGTTAGTAAGCGAAATGTTATATTTTTTGTATGAGACGCTTTTTGTTTATGTTTAGTGAACCTGTATAGCGTGCTAAGCTAACGTTGTTGCTAATGCAATGCTTGTGTACTTTTTTTTGTAGTTTTACTACGGTCTAAAGAGGACAATGGTTTGAGGCCATTTTATTAATAAATCAGATGAAAAAGGAAGAAGTCCGATTATTAAGGCGTTGTTCACTAGCTGTCTAGCTTTGGAAAAAGTAAACGCTTCGGAGTGAGGACAGCATAGACAGATTTAAATGACAGTAGAGTGAAATGCCCACTACAGTCCTTAAGTACAGTATGTCGAATGTATATATCCATCTTGTCTTATCTTTCCATTCCAACAATTTATTTTACAGAATATATATATATAATTTACAGAAAAATATGGCATATTTTATAGATGGTTTGAATTGCGATTAATTGCGATTAATTACGATTAATTAATTTTTAAGCTGTAATTAACTCGATTAAAAATTTTAATCGTTTGACAGCCCTAATATATATATATATATATATATATATATATATATATATATATATATATATATATATTTTTTTTTTTTTTAAATAGTAAATTCACTGTTTTATGTCGAGTGTGCGGATGCATGGAACCCACTGGATTGGACATGTCTAACTTCATGTAAAAAAAAAATTTTTTTTTAATCATTTGGGGGGAAAAAAAAAAAAATTATGTTGTATGTTGTTTTTATGTTTTATAAAACATTTTTATGTTGTACGTAGAATAAAAACACTTTAGAAAAAAGTCTTGACCAAGGATTCCATAATTTATGCATCAGAAGGTTATACTTTACAGAGGGGACCATTATTATAATTGAGGCGAAACGCTACCACTTGCATCTGAAAAATGAGAAACCCCACAGGCCGAACATCTAGCTAGCTATGACGTTCGCTACTTCGTAACGTTATGTCATGTGTTCTGTCAGGTATTTCCCCCCGATCAGATTTTGTTCCAGAAACTTTTGTGGCGATAAGCGGTTTTAAATAAACAACTTAAATCATAAACATACCATATTTATTTATTCCCCCCCCCATAGTTTGGCTGGGAATGCGATTTATACTCTGGAGCTACTTATGTGTGAAATTATTAACACGTTATCAAATCATTTCACGTTATTTTGGAGTGACACTGATGGTTTGGTAAACTTGTTAGCATGTTCTTCATGCTATAGTTATCTGAATAACTCTTAATAGCTATGTTATCCTAACATACCGGCCACGTTCGCATTTCGTTGTTCATGCATCATGTAACATTATCATACTGTACACTTATTCAACATGTTGTTCTCTATTGTACTTTAATTTTAAATTGCCTTTCAAGATGACATATCTGTTCTATGTGTTGGATTTTACAAGTAAATTTCCCCCCAAAATGCGACTTATACTCTGGTGCAACATATGTTTTTTTTTTCCTCTTCATTGCACATTTTTGGGCTGGTGCGACTTATACTCAGGTGCGACTTATAGTCCGGAAAATACAGTACATTTGTAACATGAATATGTTGTAAATAAATACTCAAGACATTAACTCATTCACTCCCAGCCATTTTAACCGGAGCAACCTCCTTCGCTCCCGGCCGTTTTACAGGATTTTGACTGATTTTGCAAGGCCCACAGAAAATTCTGTTCTATTGCTATATAAACATGGAACCCACCAAAAGAAAGATTAGACTCTTCTTTCAGCAGAAAAAAAGTTCATATCTTTTTCCATTCTTTAGAAATCAGCATTAGAAAATAGCTTAGTTTGACCTATTTTCCAATTTCTGATGAAAAAAACAGAAATTGAGCTTTTTGTAAAAGCATACATTTCAAACATAACTGACTTTAACACAGCTATTTTTCGCTTTTGTGACATGCCAAACATCTGAATAATGCTTCGTTCTACAAAATAACAAACAATAAGACAAATAGAGCTTTTGATTCCAAAGTAACAATTTATTTACACATAACTAAACTATTGAACTATTTGCGCACATAACAACGGGTAAGGCTCTCGGCTGCTCCCGGTTGAAAGAGGTGGCTCCCAGTAATGTGATGAGTCCGGATCAAGATCGGTCTCACTTTTTTCATCATCTTCATCGTCGGTTTCAACCTCGGGCTTAGGAGTAACGTAACATGAGCTCCGCTGAACGCGTGTGGAACCTGACGCTGCTGTGCCCGTTTCGGCAGACAGGGTGAACTTCTCTCTCATCACCATCTGTCTCATCCAGATAGAATTTTAAAAAATCCTTCTTTGACGATAGTTTCGTTTTCTTTTCAAAACACTCCTCCAGTGTCGTTTGCCTTTTTTCCCCCCGATCGGTCCACCTTTTTCTCACGCGTCTTCACAAGATCCCTCCAACTTCAGTTTCTGACTATTTTTCTTCACTTCCTTTCTTGGCCCGTGACGAGTTCTTACAAAATGCGCTACTGCCCTCCAGTGGCCACTTTTATTGCTTTAAAATGGGTTTTGAGCATTGTGCATTGCAGTTTAGGTGCATCAGGACCTAGAGATGCCTCTTGTCAAAAAAAACGTAAAAGAGGTAGAAATACCTTTTTGGGACACTGAAACAATTAAAAAGAAAACATTTATACGTTTTTGGGAGCAAATGAGTTAATGGTGAGAGCGGCGTGCAGTCGAATTGAGCACAGCCACAGAGCGACTGACAGAGCCTTATCTTTAGCTTGCATTTGGCGAGCTTTCTTTTAGGCTTTGAAAAAGGCACATAAAAATTCCTCCCCCCAAGCTTTCAGGGTACCTGGTGCCGGAATTACAATTATTAAAATAATTTTAAAGTTAGAAAAAATATGTTTTAAGTCCCGACCACAAAGTACATTCCAATGCAACTTTAACAGTCTTTCAGTTGGTGTCCAAGTTTTCTGATTTGAGGGCGTGGTTTAGCGATAGGTTCATTAAAAATATGTGCAATCGTACCTGGACTTCATCCCTGGTTTGACCTCAACCACTTTGTCAGATACATGGACCACACGAATGGTGACCTCGCCAGCCTCAGGATGGTTTTGCCGTTTGATGTAGTCATTCACTCGTGTCTCCAAATAGCTTCCGAGCTTGGTCTGGGGAAGTCCTAGGGAAAAAAACAGCAGGCAGTTTAAGGTGGGTCAGGATTGTATAGGAAGTTATTTAAAACCTTGATCTGATGACTCTAGTCAAATTTAAGGGTGTGACAAAATATCGAAATGGTGATATATCGTGATAATTTGTATCACAAAAAATTTATCGATATGCTCCAGCCAAGAATCGAGGTATCGTTTTAAAAAGGTGTCAATGTCTAAAAAATAAAAAGGAACTAACAAGTTGCTACCAAAATCTTCCACCATAATAGTGTCTCAGTTAACTCTAAGGCTGCATTGACGGTGTACGACGCCGAATCCATTTAGACTGGGAACGTTCGAAACCAGAGCATTCACATTCAATCTGTCCTATTTTCGGGGCATTTACAGGTCATTTCCTGTTGCGTTTGAGTCACTGGGTGATTCTCAAGTCACTTCCTGTTCTGTAACGCAAAATAAACAGTAAGTGAACCGTAAAATACCCCAAAATCAACAGGAAGTAACTGAAAATCAACAGGTAAATGACCTTAAATAGCCCAAAATTACCTCATTGCCTGGCATTGGCTGCCACTGACGGCCATTGACGTTCAATCCGTTTGAAGTAGGAGGGAAGGCAGCATTCGCTACCACCCTCCCAGTTCAAATGGATTGGACGTCTACTAGTGATAAACTATTCCAATTCACAACAGACGCTTGTTTTTCTGTTTATTACTTGTTTGTAGAATATTCTAGAAAGATTTCCTGACCAATGTATCGATAATCGTTGTATCGCCATATCGTCAGATCATCGTTATCCTGAGCTTTGTATCGCAAATTGTATCCTATCGTGAGGTACCAAGAGGTTCCCACTCCTAGTCAATCTAATGCCTACTTTGGCATTAGATTGCATGACATCAAACTTACTTTTAGCTGCATATTTGTTCTCTTTCCGTGTTTTATTGGCCATCTTGAGACAGTTGCTACACACAAAGCTGTTTAAGGAGGAAGGGAAAAAAAAGGCAAACATTATATCCAGTGACCAGTCCATAAAAATATACAGTATGTATTTGTACAATGGAATGATTTTGAATGAGTCTATTATATTTGTCACATTTGCTCACCCCGAGGGCCAAATGGTTTCATTATGTAGGACACAGATCTGGTGCATTTTACGACCACAGTCCGTACATTCCACAAGCCTGAGTGAAGAGGGGAAAAAAACAGACAAAAGATGGAGGGCAATAAACCATCGGTTAGGAGAGCAATACAAATTCACAATTTTGCCCTGAGCATAAACAAAATTACCGGCCTTATGTGTTTCATTATTGCTTTTGGGAGTTAAATAGAGGCTCAGCCAGATGATCACCATACATCTTTAAGTCAATACTGGCTCGTGATTATAACATTATTGGTACAGCTAAAAATTAGCAGAGATTGTAAAAGGGTAACAGTGGGACTTACAACTCAGGGTCAAGAGTGTCATTCTTCTTTCGCTGGAATTGATCTTTGTTGATGGACCTGTCAGACAAACCAGGAAGCCTAACATTAAGCATAGTCCAGTGCTTTTACAAATTCAATTGAATCCTTCAGGTAGCCCACCAAATAGTGCTGTGCGATATGAACAAAAAAAAATCTATCATGATATAGGCCATTTTATATGCATCAAATAGTGCTGCAACATAAACCATTTAGTGTAAAAAGCAGCAGCAAAGTGGCATTAATTTATTTTGCTCAAATGTCTATTTACCTACTAATACTTGTGACTGTTTTGACTTTTAAGACTGCTGTATATAACCCTTTGAATCCCAAGCTCACACCGTCATGATCAATCACGTGAAGTCCTTAAAGCGCTATAAAAAAAAAAACATTTTATATAGAGCGCTGCAGTGAACATAAGATCGTTTTAATTTGATGGTATAAAATATGTTTATCCGTATATGAGCAGAGGTACAGAGAGTAGCCAAAACTTTTACTCAAGTATGAGTAACGTTACTTCAAAATAATATTACTCAAGTAAAAGTAGTCATCCAAAAAATGTACTCAACAAGTAAAAAAATATCCAGTGAAAAGGATATGCAAGTAATGAGTAACATTTTGATTTCTGAGTAACTGCTTACTTTTGTTTGATTTTTTTTTTTTTTTTTTAAACAAAGTTTTTTTTTTCCCTCAGCACAAACTTATCTATATGAACTGATGTTATAATGAAACTGTACAATAACCCATTACATAACAATATTAAGCCAAAGGGGGGAAAAAAATCATTAAAGAGAGGGGAAAAAAACAGTAATGAAGCATTATTCGTCCAAAGAGCATGAGTGCCCTGCCCTCTAGTGGAGAAAATAGGGATTAGTTTGAGTAGTGAATACTGTAGTTCCTTCATAGTTACCATTATGAAATTAAAAGGATCATCAAGGACCCGGTTTTCCGTGGTCAATCGGTGCCAAATAAAAACTGAGAGTTTTAAATCTACGATTTTGATTCATGTTGAGGGCAGCACTCTATGTCAAATACTACATTTGTTACCGTGCTTTAAAGACGCGTGATTGAACAGGCTTGCGTGATCATAGAATGGCAAGGTTGCGTCTGTTTGGTGTAATGGAGTCGTGTGATTATTGTTGGGACGTCTCATTGGCGAAATTAGTAGCGCTACTCTTGGCAATAGCATTTCTAGCAAAAAAAATTAAAAACCTAATATGTAGAATAAAGAGGGAAAATGTAATGACCCTTGTGTAGCCCAAAGTAGCGGAGTAAGAGTAGCGTTCAAAAATCTACTCAAGTAAAAAGTATGGCTTAGTAAAACTACATAATATTGTTATTCTGTATGGGTTGTTTGTGTTGTTATTTTCACTTGTCTTATATGCTTTACTCATATACGGTTGGCAGGGGCATCCAATTTACTAACTAGGGGACATCATGAGGCCAATTAGTAGTACTCCTATGGCATATGTAATGCAATCATTGTGGCAAGCAGTGCAAAACGAGCATTGCACGAACAGGTCTATTTATGGCAATGATAACGATACACATGTAAAATGTAGAGCTGGGAATCTTTGGGCACCTAACGATTCGATTACGATTACGATTCAGAGGCTCCGATTCGATTATAAAACAATTATTGATGCACCCCCATCCTTTTTTTTTTTTTTAAATGTTTTGTACATTAGTTCCAAAATTGTTCAAAAATACTCTCAGGCTAAACCAAACTACTATTTCAGTATCAAGTTAACATATAGCAGTAAACAAATATACAAAAATAACAGTTAATAAAAAAACTCCAGTCCCCATACTGTATCAGCAGCTTTAAACTACATTCAATTAATTTAATGTTGTGAATCAACCGTTAAAGTTGTTAAAATTGCTCCCGTTATTCCATAATTTCCCTTTTGTCTACTTTCGACATGTGAAAGTTTTAAAGATAGATTCAAGTCAATATTTTACCGATTTGGGAGTATTTTAGATAAAAAGTTAATTAGGTTAGCTTGGAAGGTTCGCTACAACAGCCTTGCAGGGAAGTGTACTGCTTTAAGATGGCGGCCGTTTACTAACGCCCGCATCTAGCTTTTTGTAGATGTGCTGCTAACGCTATCGAATCTATATTGCATCTAGTCCTATATAAATGATATCTACCGTAACATTATGTGGATGGACTTTGTCGCAGCTTTTCGGCAGCAGTCAGGTATGTTGTTGTGTTTTTTATCTCGTGGCATGAGTTGAGCTAGAGCCGTGAGTTGAGCATTGGCATTACCCGAGGGGCCGGGTAATGAGAAGCATGATGTTTAGTTACTCTCGCTCCGTTCTTGATTGTGCCGAAGACCGCGCGGCGCGCTGAGTGTGTTGGTACTTTCGCTTTACTTGGCATATTTCAATAATCGGAATTTGGATGTTTGTGAATCGTTCCCGAATCTTCCACCGCCGAATCGCGAATAATCTAAGAATCGGAAATTTTGCACACCTCTAGTAAAATGTCAATAGGAAATTTGACATTGTTTTGACGATCTATAGCGTCATATCATACAGCACTATCACCAGATATAAGTCAATAGATATCTGTTCTTGTAGTGTGACAAGGTCAAATACTGGAGGCATTTACATATTAAAGAACAGACAACAATCTTATCAACTGCATCGCAATGGAAAGAATTTTGTTAATAAGATGAAAAAAAAAACAAAACAGAATTTCATTTTTCCGATGTATACTAGTGGAGAAAAAAAAGGTAAAGCCAGTGTGCTCAGAGCAGACATTTCATCAATGCCAGGACTAATTCAGCCAAACCCCAGTTTGCTCATGCTTCCTCATGACGTCAGTTATACCCATAGTCAAAATGGCGACTCTCTTAAGCGGTGTCAGTTTTTGTGTTTAACTCACTGGCTGCCATTGACGGTGAAAGATGTTCAATCATGTGGCTCTTTTCGTCCTTCTGCTGTGAATTTAAATGAGTTACTAGTAGATGTCCAATACATTTGAAGTGGGAGGGTGGCAGCGAATGAACATTCATTCGCTGCCATGTTCATTCGCTGCCAACCCAGCGAATGAACATTCATTTGCTGCTAACCCTCCCACTTCAAATGGATTGGACATCTAGTGCTGTAAATGGCAACCAACGAGTTAAAACATTATTTTCTCTAATACCCGAGGTCCAAGAAATTGTCAATTTGCATACAAATACTATGAGCAACGGTCTTTCACATAAATGTGTACCAAATGTTGTCTGACCCTTTAAATATAACTAGCATTCTAACATTTGGGATACGTTCACACCGCAGATTAATTCAGGTCTAGTTTAAAAAAATATATATATATATTTTGCACATATGCAGTATGTACACTCAGTCCAATTCAGATGTTTTCAATCCAACCTGGACCTTTTCCATTTGTAGATATAATTCTGATATGTATCTGATGCCTCTACATTTTCTGCAATATGAACGCTCATCCATACACATCAACATGAGTTATACGTCATTAACAAGTGAAATGTCACTGCTGTTTGTCAAAACAACAGACTCGAACAAACAAAGCCACAAAAATATCTTTAATATAAAAAATCTAACTTACTATGTTTAAAAAAAAAAAAAAAAAAAGTTGTCTCCGGGAGCATAAAACCATTAATCGATTAACTCGATTAGAAGAAAAGCTTCGAATCAAATTTTGCTGCTTCGAGTATTCGTTTAATTACATTGGTCTTCGTTTAAGTAGATCGGTGTAATGTTTGTTTTGAAAGTATTTGCATTCCTTTTTTATTTGGGTGGACACACTGCCCTCTAGTGGCAACAGTGAATATGACATAACTCTTTTAACATGGCTGAATCCAGCTGCTCCCTGTTAAGACCAACATAAGGTATGGTTTTTTTTTGGGCTAATGTTTTTTAATGCATTCGTAATTTAGATTATAGGTATCTTTAGCTATTTTTTGCGGGAATATGTGTTCGACCGATTTGTTAAGAGCATTGTTAACAAAAAAGTTAGCATTTTATAGCATTTAAGCTAGCTGACTTTTGCTATGCAAGTTAGCCAGTTGTTCTTTTGTTGTACTTACATCCTCATTTATTTATCTTTATTATAAGTAAATATTTTAATTTATTTTTAAATCAAAGTGCAATTCAGCATAGTTTGAAGAAACACTTGGGAATTTTATTCTGTAATGCTCTTTTGAAAGTGCAATCTTAGAAAGCCTTTGTTTTACATCTCCTAAAATTGATTCTGCAACCTATTAAGTGTTCCTCATCCTATTACCAGATTATTCGAACTAACTAGCTGACAGATTAATCGACCAAATAAAATAATCGATAGCCGCAGCCCTACATAAAACCCTCAAAAGTTGTCACAAAAGTAGCAGCTGAGACCTCCAGAAGGGACCTTATTTACTTCTGTAAAAACTGCGACATGGGACGTGTCACAATGTGCATGTGATGTAATGGAGGTGTTCCTTTCACACTGCAAGTCGCATATGATTGTGCAATATGAACAGCTACACAAAAAACATCGGAATTAACAACAAAAAAACCACATTGGGCATCATGTCCTGCGGTGGGAACGTAGCCTTACAGAAACTTGAAACTAATACGTATAACTGTGATGAGCATCCAGTACTGTTATTTTACATATAGTACATTACACAATATAATATTCCAACAACCAACAGTAGTAGAGGACTGATGTTTATGTGAACAAGTTACTTCAAAACTGAGGAGAGAAACTCACGTCTGAGGTTGGGATGGGTCGTCACCCAGGGAAACGCTCTCGCCCTGGATTTCGTTGAAACACTTCTCACAGAAGTGGTACCTGTCAGCAAGAAGCCCATATTTTGGTGAACTACACCGTTCGCCATCAGCACAGCCAATCACAGAGAGGGCACGAAGAAGCAGCCGCCAATCAGGGCAGGGCAGGACAGGCCGGGGGGCGTACACACAGGAGGAGGCAGAGGGCAAGGAAGGTCGTCGCCAGCAGCCAATCGTGATGCAGAAGTGTTGTGTGGGCAGGTGTTTTGATTTTGAGCGTAAATTTCGGAGTGGATGATTGGTCACACCAAAGCAGGCCAATGCAGACATCACAAGCGTTAAAAAAAAGGGAGGGAGGGAGAGAAGGGAGGGGTAGGGAAGGGAGGTCATAATGAATATTAAAATAAGCGTGAAATAAATCATTACAGATAAGAAAGTGACAATGGAGGTATTGGGGGTAGTGGGGTTGAGGGAACATAGTGTGAACAACAACCAACAGAGGACAGAGAGCCAAGGCAAAGCAAAGATTAGCGTCACACGTTCAGTGGTCAACAACAACATTACAGCAACATGAGACCACTAGGAGCTGTGGAGGAGGAAAGGGCTCAGTCTCCAAAATATGAGGATGGATGAGACGAACTATTTCAGGTTGAGCAACAAGCAGACCCATCATCCTTTTAGTTTGGTTTACAACAGTGGTTCTCAAACATTTTACAGCAAGTACCACCTTAAACAATACGTCAAGGCCAACATTAAAGGAGCCATATGTAAGAAATACACTTCAATTATTCATTAAATGGCCATAATATTTCAATAGACATTAAAGAAACATCTTTTTTGTAAATATTTCTAACACAGTTCTCAATGATAAAGCCAAGATTTTCCCATTTTAAGTCAACTGTCAGCCAGTAAAAGTTGTTCTGATTCTGTGTTTACAAAGAATGCCCCGCCCTCCACCAATTGGCAAATTAAGAGATCAGTTCTGTCGTAAGATAGATTGATTAATGATTGGTCCGATTATTGGTGCCAATATTTAGAAATTTGACGTATATATGCATTAGCTTTTTTTTTTCTTTTTTTTTTTTTTTTTAATCCAACCGGCCGATTTGGGGGGAAAAAAAAAAAAAAAATCAATTTAAAACTGGGTTATTTCGTAACAGATGCAGCCACGCCTCTTCTGCACTATTATTCATCCCGTCCTCTGATTGGTTAAATGGTATATGCATGGAGTTACTCTTGTGCCCTTCCACTTTTTTAAGGCCCTCGACGCTCCACATATCCTAATCTACCTAAGCAACGTGTGTTTTCATATCCTGCTCAAGGATACTTAGACGAGGTCATCAGGGCGGAAGATCGAACCCACAACCGCTCGGTTGGGGAACGACTACTCTACCACTGAACCATGCAACCCCCTATTATTACCTATTAGTTTCTATTTGAGTGATTCAATAAACATGCTTTAAGTATTTCAATGAAGTTCAGTGTTTGCATGATTACTATTACTGCAAATAAATATCGGCTCAAAAAAATTGGTTATCGGCTCCTGTAACTACTAATAATCGGTATCGGTCCTGAAAAACCCATATCCGTCAATCTCTAGTTCTGTCTGCATCCAGGTTGCCAGAGCTCTATAATCTGTAGGCTGCTTAAACCAAAGCATATACAAATTTTACAAATACAGTGGTACCTCTACATATGAAGTTAATTCATTCCAGGACCTTGTTTGTAAGTCAAATTGGTCGTATGTCGAGCAGGATTTTCCCATAAGAAAAAATTATAATCCCATTAATTTGTTCCACAGCCCGAAAACCTACACTAAATCCGTACTAAATACTGCTGGTACTATTGAAAATAGCAATTACACAGAGCAAAACAAACAAATTACTAATAAAAAATAGGAACAAAAATATAATAATAGTAATAATACTAGCTGTAACAATGTAACAAATCGGGTTTTAATGTGGCGGATGTGTTTTGCGTGGTGTACCTGAACGCACCGCGTGGCTGACGTGCCAGCGTGAGAGGATTTTTGTACTTTGACTTTGTTCAGCTGCAGCAAACAGTACGCATTTTGTGTTGCACAAGTTCTGAAATAAATGATTAAAAAACTTGACGAAGCTGGCGAATTTTTTGGCGATGTTACAATCATAATAATTGTGTAAAGGAGGTCTGAGGAGGAACGTCAAGATCTACGGCCGTATTGTCAAGCAGTTCACGGACGGGCACACCACGCTCATACCTTTCTATCATTTCTATCTTCATTTCAAAGGTAAGCCTCACAATTTTTTCTTTTTTTCACACCACCTGCTTTAACATTCTTGGAACCCATGTTGATTTCTCTCACAAGAAAATCCGCCGTGCGTCAGTCTTGCGGGAAAACAATGAAATTGTGACGCTGTCATGAATCGTCATATTTTGAGCATTTTATCGGATGTAGCAACAAATGGTGAGTCAAAATTTACGCCGGATGTCGAAAAGATCGTGTGTCGAAGTGATCGTATGTTGAGTGAGGTACCACTGTAGTCTAAATTAGTGATGTTGTTTACCACTACAGCAAAAAAAAAAAAAAAAAACGTTACGAATCTCAAATAAATCATGTTAGAATCCAGATTAAGACAAGGATATGCGTTGGAGATGCCTTCGATCAATGGTGACAACTTAAAACGAAGAAAAGATTGACAACAGACGACAATGATTTCTCAACAGATTATTAACTGACATTCAGCAAAGGACTCGTCGCCAGTTGCAGGATATTCTTTCCTTGAAGCTTGATTCTCCATTGCAAAGTGCTTATCTGGCATCACAAAGGGGGCTCTTCAATATTTTGATTCTGGTGGCAGTCCAATTTTTGGCCACAAATTTTACATATGGCTCCTTTAACTCATTGGCTGCCATTATGGCACTAGCCATCCAATCTAATTGAAGTGGGTGGGTTGACAGCAAATGAACGAATGCTTACTATTAGGGAAAAAAAAAAAAAGTTAAATTATTAATCGACTATAAAAATAGTTGTTGCTTCATTTGCCAAGCCAGTAGTTGTTGAGTAGTCTATTAACTATTAACAAAGATGAGTTTGACACCCCTGCACTACAGAAAGCGCGTCTACCACACTTTGAGAACCACTGATTTAGAAAATAGGAACCCTTCCTCGTAGATTGACCAAGGTTTTACCGCCCCACTCCTTCAAGTGGTCACGTCTTGAGCGTGTAAGCTCATGTTGGGGTAATGCAACAAGTAAACCAAATTAGTAACCAACAAGTTGGGAGCCCACTTTATGAATGACACCACAATGAAAATCTACAGATGAAGATGGCGGCATGGTGATATTTGAAGCCAAATTAGCTCATTGTGATAGTACCACTTCACTGATAATAAAGCGAAGGAAATATTACTGGTTGGATTGTTGTAGTTGATATCACAAGTGTTAAAAGGTTCCGTTGTCAAATCATAATTTGTATCCGTGCATGGACTCCAGTGTAGCCAGCCCTTACCTGTTCTGGTAGCTAAAATAAGCAGCATCACGCTGGATGGTGCATAATTGTTTTCCATAGCAGCATAGAGTTTGGGGTGAAAACTCAAACTGGAATGATAAATATGATTGGAAAAAATTCTTAGTATATTTTTCAAGACATGAAGATATGTTTTTATCCCATCAGGGGCAGTTTCCTCACCTTCCTTCCACAGCAATATCCTAAAGCCTGCATGACAGGATCGATCTCCGTCTCAAACACCTCAGCCAGCTTAGAGCAATACTTGTACACGCGCGATGTTTTGCGGTTGTACAGCCAGGCATTATTGAACATCAACCAGATATCCTCCACATACTGCCAAGGCTCTTGGTACTGCCCAGTGTCCAGTTTCCGCTTGATTGTTGACAGGTCCATGGGGTTCTTCACGATGTCAAAGTAGTCCTGATTCGGGAAAGGCGCCATCCGGATTCAAAAGTCAGGTGAAGGTTAAAAAAAAAAAATTGTAGGCGCATGAGAAGAGCGAGCACGTCCAAGATGAAGGAGACGAGGATGAAGAGTGCCATCATCGGTGACGTCGAGCATTGCAGTTGGACCAGAGTAGGGAGAGAAGAGGGTGCAGGGGGACAATGTTGTTGAGCACTGCAGAAAAGAAGGTTTGTGTGCAAACAGAGAGACATGACAACTTCGGCCCTCTAGCTCTTCGCTTTGCACCCTCGCGGAAAAGTTTCTGCCTACGCTGGGAGGTAGGGATGTCCCGATCACGTATTTTTGCATAGGTCCGAGTCACCTGATTTTAAGGATCTGCCGACACAGAGTCCCGATCCGACACCTCAGAAATATATTAAAGAGGAAATTCAGAATTTTTGACATCAGGCTCAATCTTCGAGTTAGCGAGGGTTTAATTAGTAGAGTTGATTTCAATAAATTCCGTGTAGTTTGTTAGTTATTTGTTAGTTTCAGGGCTCTGGAGTGGCTAAGTTAGCGTGAGTCAATTGGGCCAACTTAGCATGCCAAAAAAAAAAAAAAACAACAACATATGCACACATAAAAATCATCGATGACCCATTCAATCAATAGTCGAATATTAAGAGTAATGTAAAAAATTCTGAACTTCCGCTTTAAGGTGGGGTGGGGGGCATCCAGGACTAGGTTTAGAGCGCAGGTCTTAATGCACAAATCAGATTTTTTCGTGTTTTTCCAACTCGAGTGAGGGCATTAACTTGATGGTTTGAATGGGACAAGTCACATAGAAGTGGATCATTTGAAATCTGAACTAGTTCACATTCGTATGTGGTTAAAATCTGATCTGGGCAACATGACTGCGGTCTGAACTCTAGTCTCCCAAATCAGAATTCATGCAGCAATTACGTCAGCAAAGAGCGAGAAAGGCAGGGGAACGGCAGCAATGGAGCTATGCATTAGCGTCTAGCTTGAACTTGGCTTTTAGGCAGGAGGTGGGTTTGACCACAGTCATAAAAAAATGTAATAAAATGAAAATAAAACGATAAGCCTGAGAATGTTCGGTTTTCTCTCTGTTCGCCGAATGAGAAATATTTCAGTAGTGCTTACATGGCTGAGTTGGAGCAAACTGACCGTATGTGCGTGCGTGCATGCAATCAATCAATCCAAATAAACCTTGAATATAAGACTAAACAGGAATTATTTATGTCTTTGTTTGTGTCCTCTTTTTTGAAAATCAAAATATGATCACCCTAGAATGACGTAGAGCCAGCATGTGTACTCATTTGTTTTGATGCACGCGGGTCAGTTTGCTTAGCACGTGTTTGACTGCGAATTAGTGCTCATGCATAATGCTTGAATGGGCTCAATGGAAAAAGGCAGTCTGAATAGCTACAGCAAAAAAAAAAAAAAAAAAAGGTTTTGAAGAAAAATCAGTTGTGCATCAAGACCTGGGGGTCCTAACCTACCCTAGATGCCCCCCCCATTTAAACAAAGCTTTTCCAAAATTGTTCAGCAGTTGTTTCAACAAAGGAAAAATGTGAATTCACAAATCCCTTATTTAGGAAGTCAGTTAACAAATTACGTTCAAATATTTTGTTTTACATAAATATAAAAATAAAGTATTAAACTGCTTTCTTGGTTAACATTTCCTTGACTTTTTTCTGTCGCTGGACATTTCCTTTGCTCTGGAAAGTTTCTGTAGTTTAAGAGGTTGACCGATATAGGCTTTTTAAAGGTTGATGCCGGAGGGGAAAAAAACAAAAAACAAACATTCAGTCAATTGATGATGTCCAAAGGCAAATTTTGTCCAAAGCCAATTTTGTAAGCTGATATACTTTTTTTTAAAAGCACATTGAAAGACAAGTGAAACACTCTATATCAGGGGTGGGCAAACTATTCCACAAAGGGCCGGAGTGGGTGCGGGTTTTTGTTCATACCCATCATGAGGACAGCCTTTCACCAATCTGGTTTCTTACAAGTGCAATCAGTTGATTGCCGTCAGGTGCTTCTTGTTTCCACTGAAACCTCATTGGTTAAACTGTCTGTGCTGAATCAGTTGGAACAAAGACCAGGACCCACTGCGGCCCTCGAGGACCGGTTTGCCCACCCCTGCTCTATATAAATGTGTCTATTTGAAGTATTTTTTTTTCTTCTACTTCCTTTTGTAACACTCGCCACTAGGTTGTGCAAAATTACAATTACCAGTAACTAAGGTCATTACCCAGACAGTGAACATAAGTTATCCTATTATTTCAGCAGAATTTTGGGGAAGAAAAAAAAGCCACATATCGGCCCGATATATTGACCGGGTAATATCTCGGTCAACCTTGATAAAAAAAGATCATCACCCAAACAGTGAATAGAAGTTACCCAATTATATCAGCTACTGGACTGTCTCAGAAAATTAGAATACACAATATTCTTATTTTCTGAGACAGTCCTGTATATTGTTCTATGTAAAGGACGTCAGCCAAGGTCGGCCCCCCACATTTTTACCACGCCAAATCTGGTCCCCTTTGCAAAAAGTTTGGACACCCCTGCTTTAAATGGTGGATTAATGTACAGGACTGTCTCAGAAAATTAGAATATTGTGTATTCTAATTTTCTGAGACAGTCCAGTATATAACAGACAATAGCCGATCTTGATAAATGTCCATTTATCGGCCCAATTTGATATATCGGTGGACATATATAAATATATACATATTAACACGAACTGTATATATCATTATTATATTTTTTGCAAAATCCTTATGCACCTGATTATGTTGCTTGTAACCCTATAAACTTATTCACTGCCATTGAAAAAACAATCATGTTTCACTGTTACTGACAGCATTCCACGTTCAATCCATTTTTACTGGGAGAAATGGCAGCAATCGTTCGAACCATTGCCGGCAGTGGCAGCAAAGAGTTAATGCTCAAAATTAAAAATAAATCCATACATTTTAAAAACCCGATCTTTTTTGACCACATTCCTATCCTATGAAAATAACGTGATTTGAAATGACGTGATTTCCGATCACGTTATCAGATCGGGGACATCCCTACTGAGAACTACAACACGTTGACAGCCGTGAGTCTGCAACTACTCATATTGGCTTTTTTTTTTTCACTTAAAAGCCAAATACATGAGTGTCCCCCCCACGAGTATGGTACCTTTTTAAAGTGGAAACCTCCCTGATCTTATTTGAAAAGAAAGAAAAAAGAAAAAAAAAACCTCAAAGCCCAGGTATCAGGGACGCAAAGTTAACGGGGTGCAAAACTAAGAACTGAACTGAGCAGAAAGCAGAGAGCGCTAGACATATTTTAGCAACACTATGGTTGGCGTTAACAGTGCCAGCAACATGAATGGCATCGATCAAGCCAACTTATGTGCTGAGGTAAGGCAAATAAAGAGAATTGCAGGTTTGCTGAAGCGTTTCTACCTATGTCAGCCAATCAGTTGGAAGATTTTCTTGCTGTTGGAAATTTAACCAAATTGTTGGCATGAATTGATATGCATTCCATGTGTAGAATGTAAATGCATATGATGATGTATTACTGAATGCATTTCATTTTAAAATTACGTCAACATAATTTCTGGCACTAAAGACTGTAAAATGTACTCAATATGATCATTTACTGCCTCGCCTCGACACACTAATAACGCAATGCTACTGGTGAGGAACTGAACTAGAAAGCAAGCGATGGAACACGAGAATGAACATTACAAATTATGATTCACTACAGGCTTAAAAAAAAAAAAGAATTAAGACAGGAAAAATGGTAAATGAATCAGTACGATAGTAAATGAAAGCAATTGGCTCATGAACCATTAGTTCTAAATTGTTCTGGCTTTATGAAATGTATCATTTGTTGAGTACAGTAGTCCCGGGTTACGACGTACCCGACTTACGCGATTTCAACTTTACGACACCGGAGTCTCGTCCGTCATTCTGTCTCCAGTCGTTTTTTTAAATTTATTTTTAAAAGCCACGTCAATAGTACTCAGTTCCCGTTGCCGCTCTTCATGTCAAGGTCCCCACCTTCCCCAGCAGTGTCGCCGCCGTCCTGCAGTTCCTGACGGCGTTAGGTCCCACTTCCTTGTTCTCATGCTGCTGCTTCTCCCCCGGCGCAGACTTCTCTTGCGAGTCCCGATCCATTTGAGTTCGGACGGTTGGCTCGCATTAAGAGAGGCGACGCTGGCAATCTGAGCGGCCATGATAACCCCCCTCTCTTGTCTCCCTACTCTTTCCACAGGGCCCTTTTCTCTCAGCAAAAGCTCGAATAGTCATTGAATATATCGGCATTTAACACCACATACGTGACAGTACCTTATTCTTTACTTTATTTATATGATGTATAATCCATGGTTTTGGATAGTTATTTTGAGATTTAGGGGGTATTTGAGGTACTTAAACAATTGACAGTTTTTCGGTTTTGTTCGATTTTAGCGATGCCGGTGGACAAAAGCGGCACTGTTTTGCCTTAAGGAAGACAATTCCCATGCATTTCCCATGAGGACCAGCACACACTCGCAAAGTGTAAAAAAAAAAAAAAAAAATCCAAAATCAATTTCCCGGTCGCCTGCAGATCGATTAAACAACATTTCTTTTTTCAGCAGCTGTGTGAAGGATGAATAGTAATAAGGTAATGAATCCAGTTGTGGCAAAACAATAGTATATGACGGTTAGCAACCGTGTGGTTAAGTGTGGCTACCCTCGACCCCACCCGGACGAGTTCGGGGTTGGCGTCATGTCATCGAGTGAAAGCCGGGCTTTTGTTTTCCCTCCTCAGACAAAACTTTTTGTCTCTTTTGTTGCTCTGCCATCTTTGCAGAATTCGCACAAAGGCGTTCTGATCGACTTCCGTCTTTATGATGAATGGGGAAAGGGGGAAGTGACGTATGCCGTAAAGCAGTCAGCACATCTGTAGTTTTCTCTTGTGTGGCAGGGTTCCTGGTTTTATGAAGTGTATCATTTGTTGAGTACAGGTAGTCCAGCCACACAGGGTTCCTGCCACACTCCTTAAAGTTAATTAGTGCCGTTGAAAGAGATACAGACCCCCTCAAGAAAGAGGTGTCATTCAACCAGTTGTCAGTCGAAATATTATCACAAATATTATTAAAATATTTTATGAAGGTTGAAAATGTACCTAGTGTTACTTTAAAGGGTTAATTCCGACTTAAGCGGAAATTCGGGTTACATCACCAGCGTAGGAACGAAGTAATTTGTAACCCGGGGACTACCTGTATACTTAATAACTAATGATTTCAATGAACAATATTCATCACCTAATTTTTGCTTGTATTAGTTAATTAAATGGTTATAAGAGTAACTGCTTTGATTTACAGTAAGACATTTGGACTAAATACAGCAACACACATCCTAAACGCAGATGGACTTCAGCCATGCAATGGAAATAAAATGAAGGCACTGTAGGCATTTTGAATTCTCAACTATGACAAAAAAATGATAGAAAGCTTGAAATATGAAAAGTATGACCAAAAAATAAATAAGTAAACTACATTTTTTTTCAGAAGAGTTGAAGCAAAATGGCAGCCAGTGCAGTCCCTTACCAGGTTAGTTTTGTTACTAGTTCGAATACGTACGGGTATTCCCAGTAACTGGGGGTCCACCGGCTGACGGAAGGGAAGGGACTCTGGGTCCTGCCTGTACAAGGCCTCCAAGGTGGGCATCAGAGCTTGACGCAGCTCCTCTGGCTTAAAGACTGGAGCAAAAAAATGGCGATAGCAATAATTAGCAAAAAGCGACAAAGGAAATAAAAAATGTACTTCATCAACACAAAATGGTATAAGATGTGGGCTCACGATGCAATTTCATTCTATAATGACTCAGAGGGTTATAAGTCGATATTATTGGTGAATTTCGATGCTTTTTTTAAATGCAAATGAACTGTATGTATAATAGTTAATTGTAAGGGTGTTGAAAAAAAAAAAAATCGATTCTGAGATATATCGCGATATTACATCACGCAATTCTCGTATCGATTCAAAATCCGCCTGTATTGATCCTCACAAGTGTGTTTCTGGTGCAAATAAACAAAACAGTGGCTGCACGTCTACTCCCATCCACTAGTTGGCAGCTCGCAGCTGACTTGCCTTGCCCTCTGCTGAAGTAACAACATCTCGTGAGAGTTATCCCGGGTGGTTTCGGGATTTGGCGCCACGGACTAACGTTTCTACATGGCGGAGATGGAGATATGTGATGCTCCGAAGCCCTGTTATAAGTTTGAAATTTGAGCTTATTTTGGCTTTTATTATAAAAATGGAGGCTTGCAGTGTGACAAGAGCCACACAATATGCAAGCTGTGCAATGCAAAAGAAATAATGCGGAAACATCAAGTTCTTTTCGGTCTTTTGGCCCTGTGGTGGTTCAGTTATTTGCAGTCGTTCGCAGCGAGACATGCAGTGATCCAATGCCAGATTTAGGTTGAAAAAGTATGAAAGCTGTACCGCATACAAACAGGAAGGATTGTCTCAGGAGTGATTTGTTTGAGGATTCAAGGTAATTATTATATTTTTGTTTTTTTCACAATAATTTTCAACGTAAAAAGTTCTTTGTTGTAAGGCTGCCGCCAAATTGTCTGACAGACTAGCATTATTCTTCGACATATATACGTAAAATAAATGCTAAATGCCCGTTTTGTTTGCTCTTTTAACAAAGAATCGAGACTGTTTTACGTTCATATCTATAAAGAATTTGGGGATTTAAGAATTCATTCACAAGAATTTTCAACATAAAAAGCTCTTTGTTGTAAGGCCGCAACATTGACTAACAGATTAGTATAAAATAAATGCTAACTGCACATTTACAACCCAACGTGGCGAAAAACGGCAACATAATCTCTAATTTTAATGCTTTGGGTTTAACGTCACATAAAGCAATTGGTGGACGTAAATCTGTATGTAGTCTGTATGTGAAGTGATTGGATTTTTCACTTGAATTGATTTCATTTGCAGTTTTTCACATATGTAATTATGTATTCTTTCTAATGGTACACTCGTTTATTAATGTAATGCCTGTTATTTTATGGATCCACAGGATTCACCAATGCATTGCTTCAAATAATCAATCATTTGTCCCAGAAAAGCTACTTTACGGTAAGTAATTAACCGTTGCAGTCAAACAGAATGCAAAATTTGAAATTTGGACTTACTTTTCTTCTTGCTCAGAGTGCTGGCTGGAGAGGCTGCTGATGCCTCCTCTAGCTCTTTGGGCTCTTTTTTAACCTCAGGCTTCTTGTCGTCCACAGTTTCCACTGACAAAGACGCAGAGGAGGACGATGTATCCATAGCCTCCGCTTTACACCCATCTTCTGTTAAGTTCTCTTTCTTCATCTGGGATGAATACACAATTGATAAAAATCCATACCAAAAACATATGACCGAAAAGAAACTGGGAACATTCATACCTCAACCTTCTCCTCCGCTTTAACGTCAGGCTCAACTTTTCCCGTCTTCCCCAGAGACTTGCCATCCCCTTGAGGTTCCTCGCTGTCTTCCTCCTCTTCCTCCTGTTTTTTCACTTCCATTTTGATGTCCTCTTCGACAGGTGCGGGGCCTTCCTGCGGGGCAAGCTGGGAATTTGGATCAGTGCTGCTGCTGACTGAGGCTGGTGATGACACCTGACCGTCTGCTGTTACAGGTGGCTTAGGAGATAGCTGCTAGAAAAGATTAAAAACAGGGAGCAGGTCAGATGATAAAGCTGATCTGTGTAGATTTAAGTGATTCACTGCCACTAGCGGCGATAGACGTCAAATACATTTGATCTAATATGGCTGGTATTAAGGATGTGACTATCTTGAAATGGTTATATATCATGATACTTTGTATTATGCCTGCACAATATATCGTTTGGACATCACAGGACGTGCACTGTTGTTCTAATTTTTGGAAAACGCAAAAATTTTTTAAAATTTATAAAACCTGCAAGCTTTGATTGTCGTTGTTATGCTATGCTTTTACAGTACATGGCCTCTTGGCTCCCTTTTATACACAGCAATCTTCATCACTCACAGATGAACCCCCATAGCCTGGACTAAACGGTATTATATGAATACAATGTGCTTTGATACCGCAATATATACCACAAACCCCCCAAAAGTCGCAATGTCAGTTTTTTCCCCAATATTGTTAAGCCTTTCTTATTGATATGCTCCCGCCAAGATATAAGATATAAGTCATAAAAAGATGTCACCGTTTAATAATTTAAAAAAAAAAAAAAAACATTGGGTTGTTCCCAAAAATTTCCACTAGAATAGTGCCGATGTTAGCTTTTTGGCTGCCATTGACGGTGCTAGACGTGAAAGTCTCGCAACATGAATGTTCATTCCCCACCCCTCAGTTGAAATGAACTGGACGTCTACTAGTATTGTTGTCAATGGCAGGCAATGAGTTAAGAAACTCATTTGTTTACAAGAATGCTGCAATAACATCTTGTTGCTGCATTTATTTCCAGAAATGTGCTGCAGTGAAATTTAAACATGTGTCTGGGAGAGTGCAAAAAATACCCCCCACTACCCCCATTTAGAAATAGCTTATTTTTCTCTTTAATAGTTGTACTATCGTATATTGTAGATTTCCTGAGCCATGTACGATAATTATTGTATCACTATATTTTGTGATCATCGTTATCTCAAAAGGTATTGTATCTGGAGTAGGCCTGTCGCGATAACAAATTTTAGTGTGCGATAATTTATTTAATAAATTATTGCGATATGCGATATTATTGCACCCCCACCCCCAATTAAAAAAAAAAATTTTTACAATAACACTGTGAGAATACAGTATGTATTAATAGATCATGACACCCATTTAAACACAATAAATGTTTACTCTTAAATTCAAAAATACTTTTTAGGAAATCACAACTAAAAACAATAGACCATGCCTCTTTTAAGTAAAAGACAACAATATTAACACTGCACAGAAACACAGACGAAATAAAACGTGTTTTTTTAAGAAAAATAAAATTCCACTTAGGCAAATGAAAACTTTCCCCCTCATAGCTTCTGCTATGGCGTTCCATGTGTAATACAGTGGTACCTCGACATACGAAGTTCCAGGAGCTTGTTTGTAAGTTGAAATGGTTGTATGTCGAGCAGCATTTTCCCATAAGAATACATTATAATTCCAATAATTCGTTCCACAGCCCAAAAACCCACACTACATCCTTAATAAAACTGCTGTTGCTATTGCAAATAGCACTTACAAAGAGCAAAACAAATAAAATAAGTAAAAAAAAAATCAGAATAACAATAATATAATAATAGCAATAATAATAATAATAATTCAGTACAGTACCTGTAATAATGTAACGAATCGGGTTCTAATGTGGCTGACTTTTTTGCTGTACCTGAATGCACCGCGGGGCTGACGGTGAGCAGGAGAGCGCTATTTTACTTTCTGTTTCGATCCTGGCGCCAACAGCAGTGGACACACGGCGAGTTGATGGAATAAATAATGAGAAACCTGACGAAGCTGGTGATTTCTTTGACGATGTTACCACAATAAGAACTGTCACCTTAACTTATAAAGACTGGCGAATGGTGGAGGACCGCCGGCCAAGATCGGCCCATTCTACGACCCAGTTCATGGATGCACACACCATGCTTATATTTTGCTATCATTCACATCTTCATTTCAATGGTAAGCGTCACCTTTTCTTTTTTTTTCTCCACCTGCACTAAACTTAAACTGCACTAAACTAAAAACAGAACTAAAATGCATTTTGCGTAGTTGGTAACAAGAAAGCCGAACTTTTAACAGCACGTCAGCCGCACGCGCGCACAAAGGTGCACGCGAGGCGATAAATCGCAGCGGAAAAATTATCGCCTTTATTTTTATTTACCTTGCGATAAATGGAATTATTGCATATTGCGACAGGCTTAATCTGGAGGTACCCAGACATTCCCACTCCTAGCTGGCATTGAGTAATTATTCTTCGGTGGTATATGTCTAATTCATTTAGACTGACAGGGGTGATAGTAATTGAATGACGTCAAAATGGATTAGACTTCTGTCGCTGTCAATGACAGGTCTGACGTGTGTGACAGTATCTCGATATGGTCATACAATGTATCGCGATACTTTGTGTCCTGGCAAATTATCGATACGCTCTCACCAAGAATCGATATATTGTTTTGAGAGATGTCACTGGTAAATAAAGGAACCAATTGGTTTCTACTTAAATTTTCCATGACAAAAGTATGTTAAGAAATACACTCATTTGTTAATAAAAATGTTGCAATACTAGAGAGAGAGAGAGAGAGTGAGAGAGTGAGAGAGTGAGAGAGCGCGAGACAGAGCGAGAGAGTGCGAGAGACAGAGCGAGAGACAGCGCGAGAGAGAGAGTGAGAGAGAGCGAAAGAGAGCGAGAGAGAGAGCGAGAGAGAGAGCGAGAGAGAGAGCGAGAGAGAGAGCGAGAGAGAGAGCGAGAGAGAGAGCAAGAGAAAGAGCGAGAGCGCGAAAGAGCGAGAGCGCGAAAGAGCGAGAGCGCGAAAGAGCGAGAGAGATCGAGAGCACGAAAGAGCGAGAGCGCGAAAGAGCGAGAGAGATCGAGAGCACGAAAGAGCGAAAGCGCGAAAGAGCGAGAGTGCGAGACAGATCGAGAGCGCGAGAGCACGAGAGCGAGGACTTTTGTCTTATTTGTGTACTGAGAAATTATTTTTATGTTTTATATGCAAAACCTTTATTAAAAATTTTAACGGGTTTTATGCAGTCACAAAGCTGTAATAAATAAGTATTTTTGAAGGAAATAGTCAACCATTTTGTCTTCATTGTTACTTACAACATGCCTAAAACAACCAAGTTAAATTGTGAAGGAAATTGAAAAAAAGTGACATTTATCTGATTATCCGCTAAATTAATCGTCTGATTAATCCAGGGGTCGGGAAACTATGGCTCGCGAGCCAGATCTGGCTCACAGACAAATCTTTAATTATTGGGAAAAAGAAAAAAAAATTCTTTATACTCCTTTTGCGCATTGCGCGAAATGGCAACGGTCGGTCTATCTATCTATCTATCTATCTATCTATCTATCGCATAAGCAATGCAAATGAGGCAGAGACACTGTTCATGTGGGGTTGCCGTATTTTGCTGTCGAAAATAACGGCCAATGTGCGCATGTGCGTGAAGTAAACTTCCCTCGTTTTTAGTTTCATTTCCCGCGTTGTCAGCTAATTTTAGAAACCCTTTAGAGAAGATGGCAAAAAGAAAAACAGACGAGGAGTATCATACTTTTCAGCAGGAATGGAAAGAGGTATTTGCCTTTGTGGAGAGAGCAGGTTCTGCGGTGTGTCTAATATGCAATGATAAAATTGCATCTATGAAAAAGTCAAATATAAAGCGGCACTTCGACACCCGCCATACTACATTTGCATCGAAATATCCTGCGGGGGGCAGCAGGAAGAATCATGTCAAGATCTACTATCAAGACTGCAAGCTAGTCAGCAGCAAATCAGTGTTTGGACCCAACAAGGTGACTGGTATTCGACTAGCTGTGCTGGCGCTTTAGCAAATGTGAGAAACGGGAGGCCATTCACGGATGGAGAGTATGCCAAAGCTTTCATGCTTGATGTTGCCAATGAACTTTTTTGACGACTTTTCGGATAAAAACAAGATAATTAACGGATAAAAGACATGCCTCTGTCGGCAAGAACTTTTCACGATCGTACTACCATGATGTCAAATCAAATTGAGGCAACGAAGTGAAGGATATAAATGCAGCACTGTTTTTTTTTTTTTTGTTCTCTCGCTTTGGATGAGTCAACAGACGAAGTAATTTATCCCAGTTCAGCGTGATTGCAAGGTTTTGACGATAAAAGGGACAACAAGAGGGGAGGATTCATTCAAGTCCTTCACTGAGTTCGCTGAAGAAAAAAATCTACCAATGGGTTAACTTGTTTTGGTGTGCACTGATGGTTCTCCTTGCATGGTGGGCAAAAACAGGATTTGTGGTGCTTCTCCGTGCTAATGAAAAAAGACGCATCCTAAGGTTCTCAACACCTGCATGAAGCTTAACCTCACTAAGTATCAACTAGCCTACGAAGCCATCAGCAAAACTAAGCAGCACCAGAGGTCGCATTAATGGTAAGAAATACTCATCATTGATTAGCAACAGCATAAGAATGTTATTAAAAGGAATTCAGAGACTTATTGTACTTTAAATGTGTTGAAATTACATAAAATGTACACATTACATTTTAGTTTTAAACATATTGTATGGCTCTACCGGAATTACATTTAAAAATATGTGGTGTTCATGGCTCTCTCAGCCAAAAAGGTTCTCGACCCCTGGATTAAATTGTTTATAAAAATAATTGCAGCTATATCCATTTAAGTGCAAAAAAAAAAAAATTCATTTAGTAATGCCTAATTTGTTCTCTTTGATAGTTGCATCGTAGAATATTGTAGACTGATTCCTGACCAATGTATTGATAATCGTATCGCCATATTGTGAGATAATGGTTTTGGGCCTTATAATCGCATTATGAGGTACCCGGAGGTTCCTATCCCAAGCAGCCAATAAGTTAATTAATTAAATCACATTAAAGCAGTTGCAACAGTTGGAAGGAAATTTGTATTGTATTGTAAAATATAATATGCCAAAGCTACGGTGCGGTCACTGTAAAAACTGTTCAGATCTGGTTCGTTTATCACCGTCAGTGGCATCCAATGAGTTGGAAAAAACAGGCAGGCTGTTGTGGTGAAATCTACTCACTGGGGTGGGTGGCAGCTGCAGTGGCACGTGTGCATTCTGTATAGGCACTGATGAAGCCTGACCGGCCTGGGTGCCTGAGGTAGTAGCACCCCCAAGGGTCTGCTGCGGAAGCTGATTCGCCTTCTCGGAGCTCCCCGGATGCCCCTGTAGTTGCTGCGGCTGCGACGCTTGCTGTTGATTCTGAGGAGGCAACTGGGGTGTACTCGGGGTCTGTGGCTGCGGTGTCTGAGAACGAGGTAATGTGGGAGTAGTCTGATGAGGTTGAGGCGTTAAGCTGCGTGCTGGTGAGGGAGAGTTTGTTCGGATAGGTGGACAGTGAGGAAATGTGCTGGGTTGGTTTGGCGTGGAGGATGGAGGCAAGTTTGGCAGAGGCCCTGAACCACAGACACCACCAGTCCCCATGGAGCCACCTGAGGCTGCAGACCCCGGGGCAGGGGTGGCAGACTGGGTTGAAGGGCTGCCGGCTGGTAGCGAAGGCGGGGTTGACATCTGGTTCTGCTGCAGAGGACGCAAAGATGACGAACATTGTAAGGACTTTGATCCTCTGGAATACATTTTACCACTCATTTGTGCTACATAATCTCTGGCCCTAAATGTTTACCAGCGGCACGGCAGCCTGTGATCCTGGCTGGTTGACACCAACAGGACCAGAACCAAGACCAGGGCTAGACCCAGGAAACTGGCCTGGTGAATGGTACTGATTCTGTAATTGCGTGGCATTTGGCTGACCCATCCTTGCTGATCCGATCCCCATCTGTAATTGAGAGAATTGGGTTAAATATACAATTTAGTAGAAGCGTGCTAAATTTCCAATTCTGAGATTATTCGCGATTCGGCGGTGGAAGATTCGAGAACGATTCACAAAAATCCAAATTCCGATTATTCAATTATACCAGGTAAAGCAGACCTAAAACACAGTCAGCGCAGTCTTCGGGATGCAATGAGGAACGGACCGAGAGTAAATATAATGTTCAACTCATGCCGCTAGATAAAAAAAATAATAATACCTAATCGTTAGGTGCCAAAAGATTCCTACCTCTACAATTTAGTGCTATTTAATTTAAAAAAAAAAAAAAAAAAAAAAAACTTAATCTCATTAAAAGGTTTTGTTATCCGACTTAAGGTCCAAATAAAAATTTGGGGATCAGAAAAAGGGCTTGCATTGGTTGCACACATCATGACTATTGCTCTTAATTTTTTTGGAGCTTTTGAGCAATCATATACATCCGCACTGCTCATTTGTCAATCGCTTTTACAAGTTTTTTCCCAATGTACTCCCATACCAAAAACTAGATCTTAGCTAGATATTTAAATGCAGTAGTTACCAACCTGGTTCATCGGAGCACTGAGTGGAAGAGGAGGTGTTGACCTTTGACCCATTGACTGCATCCCCATTTGGCCAAACTGGTTCATTCCTAAATGGTAAAGAAAAGGTAAGTGTGAGATGAAAACCCACGAGTCAAAGAGAAAGAGATCCAAAACAACATTTAATAATTTAGAATATGACATTTGGAACCCTAAGACTATCTCCGCCACAGGTTAAATGTATGAGTTGACATCTTAGAATCCATAAATGTATTCCTATTAGGGTTGTTCCGATCATGTTTTTTTGCTCCCGATCCGATCCCGATCGTTTTAGTTTGAGTATCTGCCGATCCCCATATTTCCCGATCCGATTGCTTTTTTTTTGCTCCCGATTCAATTCCAATCATTCCCGATAATTTTTCCCGATCATATACATCTTGGCAATGCATTAAGAAAAAAATGAATAAAACTCGGACGAATATATACATTCAACATACAGTACATAAGTACTGTATTTGTTTATTATGACAATAAATCCTCAAGATGGCATTTATATTATTAACATTCTTTCTGTGAGAGGGATCCACGGATAGAAAGACTTGTAATTCTTAAAGGATAAATGTGACCTTGTATATTGTGACTAAATATTGCCATCTAGTGTATTTGTTGAGCTTTCAGTAAATGATACTGTAGCCATTTAACTTCTGCCCAAATGCATGATGGGAAGTGCAACCATGACTGTGCGTAGTGGTACCAATTGATATACCTTCTCTGCGTTGGGAAATAAAATAGGGTGTTCAGAAAAAGATCAACTATTACCTATCTTTCCCACATTCCTTCCCACAATTTTTCTAATTGTTGAGAGAGGGATTGTAAGGCTTTAGCCAATTAAAAAAAAGCTTCAAAGGCTGCCAAAATTCTCTCTACTCATTTAACGTTGCCTTTTAACTCTATGTATGCGTAAAACTGTGCCATTATAGACTGAACGCAACATGATAGCCCTAGTTTAAGCCAAAACTATAGACTCCAGATGAGTGTAAGGCATTTTGTCTGTAACGTTAAATACAATTAGAACACGATTTAATTAAAAAATATATATATATTAAAAAAAGGCATGTCCGATATTTTTTCGCCGATTCCGATACTTTGAAAATGACGTGATCGGACCCGATCGATCGGCATCTAATTCCTATCTTTTGAAAAAGTAATCATGAATCTCAATTCATGTACCTCTGTGCCTGTAAAACCCAATGCTCCCACAGGAAGCTCAAGGGACTTACCTCCTGGGCTCTGCATCCTGTTAGGCATCTGATTTGGTCCTCCAGGTCGTATCATGGACGGATCAGCATGAGGACCATCTGATAGGGTGACAAATTGTCATAAAAACACCTGATTTTATTTTCACCACTACAGAATACCAGAAGCAACACAAAACAAAAAATGGGAAATGAAAATAAAAACATTAATAAAAGGGATATATTTCTCACATTAAATCAGTAAGACAGTTAAAAACAAAACAATCAAAATAGGAAAGAGCTATAAGAACAAACAAATGGATGAAAAGCAAATGTCAAACAATTCCTATTTGAACAATAGGGGCAGTTATGAATGCATCATAGTAAACAATAGCATTTTTAGCCCGAATTTAAAGGAGCAAAGTGTTTGAGCACACCCTAAGATCTTCAGGTAATTTGTGACAGAGGCGAGGAGCATAATAAATGAATGCCACCTCACCCTGCTTGGTTCTCGTTCTTGGAAAACGCACCAAACCAGTTCCGGATGACCTAAGTTGTCTGGATACTTCATAGGGATCAAGCAAATCCAGTATGTATTTTGGTCCAAGGCCATGCAGTGTTTTGAATACCAGTAAGATTTCATAGTATATCCTTTGATTCACCAGAAGCCAGTGCCATGATTTCATGACCGGTGTATCAGCACTCTGGCAGCAGCATTTTGAATTAGCTGCAGTTTCCTGATTGATTTTTTTATTAAGACCTGAAAATACGCCATTGCAATAATCCAATCAACTAAAAATGAGGGGCTTCACACTCACTTCCACCAGTTACATTTTCTCACCCAAATACCATAGTGGAAGATTTTAGATGCTGGTTTGTATTTTTATGAATACTGATACAGAGGAAAACATTTGAAAGGTTAAAAACTGAATTTGCACATACTTGGAGGTTGTCCTGGGGCCATGGGTGGCTGACCCAGGCCAAGAGGGCCCTGCGGAAAGCCGGATGAGGCCAAGCCAGGTTGCCCTGGCATCATTCCCTGCTTTTGGAGACGTGTCCTCCTCTTCTCCTCAAGTTCCTTTTGGATTTTGTATATCTTCTCTGCCAGAAGGTGGTAGTACTCCGCCTTGAGGAGAGCAGTAGCGGACCAGTCACGCATAAATTCTGATTGATGACATTTTTTAATGCGCTTATTGGCAACAAAATAAATATTGTAGTGCTTACCCTACTATTGGCTGACTCATACATGTCCCCCTCGACTTTTCGAGCGTATGCCACAAGATTTTCCATCCGCCGGTCCTTCAGAGCAGCTGGGTCAGGAGTGGGAAATATGGCCTGAACCCTGTTCACAAACAGATAACAGATCTTTTCACCCTACTGCGGCGAATATGAATTAGTTTACCGCTGGTAGATGACAGACTACTTGTAGACCATTTGAGCTGGGAGGGTTGGCTAAGAAAGAACATTTGATCATTCGCAGCAGTTTAAATGGATTGGATGTCTACTAGGGGTGTGACAATATATCGAAATGGTGATATATCGTGATACTTTGTATCCCAAAAGGTTATCGATATGTTCCTGCCAAGAATCGAAATATCGTTTTAAAAAGGTGTCAATGTCTTAAAAAAAATAAAATAAAAATGAACCAACAATTTGCTACCAAAATCTTCCACCATAATAGTGTCTCAATTAACTCTAAGGCTGCATTGACGGTGCTTGACGTCCAATCCATTTAGACTCGGAACGTTCGTTTATTCGAAACAAGAGCGTTCATTCATTCCGTCCGATTTTCAGGGCATTTACAGGTCACTTGCTGTTCATTTTAGGTCATTTCCTGTTGAGTTTGAGTGATTCCCAGGTCACTTCCCGTTCTGTAACTCAAAATCAACAGGAAGTGACCCATAAAATACCCCAAAATCAACAGGAAATAACTGAAAATCAACAGGTAAATGACCTTAAATGCCCCAAAATTACCTCATTGCCTGACATTGGCTGCCACTGACGGCCATAGACGTTCAAATGGATTGGACGTCTACTCGTGATAAACTCATTCCAATTCACAGTAGCTTGTTTTTCTGTTTATTAGTTGTTTGTAGAATATCCTAGAATGATTTACTGACCAATGTATCGATAATCGTTGTATCGCCATATCGTCATATTATCGTTATCGTGAGCTTTGTATCGCAAATTTTATCGTATCGTGAGGTACCAAGAGGTTCCCACTCCTAATGTCTACAGTAGTCAATGACAGCCAATGAGATAAAAAGAAAAAGGACTGAAAATGTTCTATGTCGTACATTCTCGTGGAATTAAAAAAAAAAAAAATCATATATTACCATAATTTTCAGACTATAAGTCGCTACATTTTTCTCTCCATTTGAACCGCGCATCTTTTAAAACAAAGTGACTTATTTTCTGGACAAACGGCACAATGCATCAAAATGATGCCACTTGGGGTGCATTCATAGTCTCCAACAACTAACGCAAGTGTTCCATTTGACAACACTCTCAAACACAAATGCGTCCTTACTTTTGAGTTAGCGCTCCAAAAACTCTATGTGAGAGGGCGATCTTTTGTAAAACTACAGACGAATCATTTATTTCGAACCATGGATTGTTGGACACCTTTTCTGCAAAGCTTGCCAGCACCGTCCAAAACTGGGGATTTTATAGATGACTAAGGTTCCATGTCCCGGTACAAAAGAACTATTTTTAAAAGATGGATATTAACTGTTTGTTACAACCATAAGATGCTACGCTAGCACTGATTAGACGTCAGAGGACATTATTGTCCACAAAGGCTCCGTCTGATGAGCGATTCCATTACAGAAGGGCAGTTTAAGGCTAGTCCTGGGTGTTTTGACAGATTTAAAGGGGATGGATAGCCATGGTGTGCTACAACAAAGCTGCTGTGCTAGCACTGATAGCCGTTAGCCGAGTTAAATAGCATACCATGGTGATTTTTAAGAGAACTTTTGTCTGCAGCAAGCATATAGATCAGGGTAAAATTGATTTTTTTTTATCTTCTTTGGAATTGTAGTGACTGAAAAAGTATGGGGAGATATTTGTCTCAAAAAATATTCTCACAAATACATCCGTGATTCACACGTTTTGTAGATCCACAAATATATCCAAGATTTTCACATGTATTTTCGAGATCCACAAATACTGTATATCCGTGGTTTTCACATGTTTTTGTTATCCACAACATATCATAACATATTCACGTTTTTTTTTATTTTTTTTTTTATGTTGTGCGTGAACTTATAAAGAATTATTGTTTGCAAAAATTTGAATTGCATTTGCAGCGGCCGCGTGCATTAATTTTTCCAGACAAACATAACAAGAAACGGTCAAATTTTTACACAAACAGTATTCACGATTCACACGGTTTTCAGATTCACAAAAACATCCGCGATTCTCACAAATACATTAGTGATTTTCATGTTCTTTTGAGATTAACAAATACATCCACGTTTTTCAAATCCACAAATACTTCCGCAAATTTCACGTTTTTTAATGATGATCGTGCAATTATCATGACTTGACATTTTTAAGTATTTGATTTTGCATGTGAATTGTTGGAGCTGTGCTTTTGAACAGCGAACACGCGCTTTTATTTTTTAAACAAACGTCACACGATGTTTGACCAAGGTTTTGTCACACACAACAAGCCGAGAATTTTCACGTGTCTCAAAAAATCTCCACCCCCACCTGATAGGTGGCAGTAATGAGCGCACATATGTGTGAATCGCAGATATATTTGTGAGAATATTTTTGAGACAAATCTCTCCTTAAAAAAAGTGTTCTAATTTTCAGTCTGCCTCAAAGAACATGAGTCGGGCTTGTGATGTGCGGCTCCCTCTACAGGCCACTGTATGTGTATGATACACTTAGCGTGTTGCTGTTAATTTGGTTAATAAATATATTTTTGAGCAATCAAATGTTACTGTGTAACCTATCTGTATAAAAATATCCCATATTAAGAAATGGACACATGTGGCTTATCGTCTGGTGCAGCGTATGGATTTTTAATTTTGAAAAATTTGGGCTGTGCTGCTTATAGTCAGGTACGTTCTATAGCGCGTAAACTATGGTATATATTAATGTTCAACAAACTTACAGTTTATGCACAAGGTGGTTACGCAGGTCTTGTGTGATGTCTTCATGCCAAGACTTCCTCATGGCTGCAGAAGGAGGAGCTGCAGTAGGTAGGGATCCCAGGCTCCCCACACCATCATTCATCAAACTGTTGTGACGGCCAGACGGGGATAGAAGAGAGATAGCATTTTTAGCATTAGCCGTCAGATTCAAGAAAAAGTAAACACATAACTTTGTTGTATGTCAGTCCTACCTTTGCGCATTCATACTGTTTTGCAACATAGCGTCTGGTAGCAGGGACGCCTGATGGTTAGGGGGCTGCACACCACCATTCACTCCCATTGAGTTTCCACCTGGGTGGAAAAATAAGTATTCCATTAAAATGAGTTCAGGTCTGGCGAGAACAGTAGTACTTTGAAATATAGATTAAATTAGTTCCATGATCAACAGACTTACAAGCTCTTAGAGATGCAAGCAGTCGCTTTACTAAAGCTGGATTATTCATGTGAGCTCATTTTTTGTATTTATGGTTCATATTACACATGCCCCTGGTGGCCAAGGCAAACACACCATAAACTGGTGACCTGTTAGAGCAGCTCCTTACATATTTATCTTTAATACTTAAAAAGAAATAGAAATATACTGTATAGACTTAAAATATATATTTGTCCTGTCAATTAACTACTTAAAGTGTATAATTGACTGTACCTCTTCTCATACACATAAGTGGGCATTACAGTACTTTAATTGTTTCATTAGTCCACTTTACTTGTGTGGTACGGTATCAAAGGACAAAAAGCACAAACATGAATCGAGCGACACTCCTAACTTGAAAAACTTGTACGTTCGGGCACTCATAAGTCAAAGTACCACTGCATATCAAAAATGTCCATAAAGAACACACAAACTAACCCATGACATTCAGATTCCTCATTCCAGGTTGCCCTTGCATCCCCTGGTTTTGCATGTTGGCCTGGGGTGGCTGCGGCTGCATCTGGTTGCCCTGGTAAGTAAGACCAAGCGCAGCATAGGCCCTCTCAATTGAGCTTGGGTCAATCTGATTTGGCGGGTTCAGATTTGGAGTAGTAGACTGTCCACCCGGTACTCCTGAACCTAAAGAGTTCACCAAACCAAGCCCTGCACTGCTGACAAGAGCTGTAGTAATGAGAAGATGAAAAGGAGGATATAGTTGGTGAAATTAGATCAACCAAAAAAATTAAATTATAAAATTCTGGGTGACATAATGTCATAGTTTTAGCACTAAGTTTTGTGTTTAAAAAAATGCACACACATCCCTTCATGTGAACAGCAAGAAGAACACTCACATTGCTGGTTCCTCTTGTCTCCAGCATTTTTCAAAGGCAGGCATACAGGACAATCATGTCGCGTGCAATTCTTCCAATGTGAGATGATCTGTCTTGATGAGGCACAATGCGCCACTGAGACAAAAAATAGAGACCATAACAAAAATGGGTTTAATGAAAAGCAAGAAAAAAATAATGACAGAGTGATCATTCAGGAACAAAACCAGAATTGGGTGGAGATAAAGTCTAAATGATCTGTTCAAGTGATATGCAAATGATTTTCAAGCCTTGAAGGTATTCAAACATAACAACAACCGGTCAGGTAAAATAGAGACTCATTGGTTACATTTAACACACTTAAAACTTCTGTTTGGTTTGCAACAAACTCACCCTGGCAAGATTTGCCAGCCTGGCAATGAGTCATGTGGTTAAGTACGTTCTTCATGGTCCGACAGTGAGGCAGGTTGCACTGCCTTACTTCCCCGTTAGCCTGCTCTCTTCTCTGGCACTTATGTGCGTGGAGCAAGAGAACCAGCTGCTGCTGAATAAGCTTACGCTTCTCCGGGTCTGCTGTAGGAGGCCCTGTGCAGGGACCTGCCCCTACAGCACCCAGTCCAACCTGAGCCGCTCCCACTGCTGCTGCTCCGCCAATTCCTGGAGGCTGCTGCTGCTGAGGTGTCTTGTGACAAGAGATAGAACATTGATTTTTAAATAAGTGACTCCTTTAAGAAGGGAAACGGACAAGTGCCTGATGTCATCATCATCCAAAAGATTTCACATTGGATTAACAAAATGTCCACTAGCAATGTCCCAGATCCGATCACGTGATTGGAAATCGGGCCAATCGAGCCATATTTCAGGGGATCTGAATCGGGTGAAAAGAATCGGGTTTTTCTTTTTTTTTTATTTTTTATTTTTTAATCATTTTAATTTTTTAAGGGCTAAAAAGAAACAAAATACAGTGGTACTTCTACATTCAAATATAATTTGGTTTGTAAGTCAAAATGGTCGTTTGTCAAGCGGGATTTTCCCATAAGAATACATTATAATTCCATTAATCCGATCCACAACCCGAAAACCTACACTAAATACTGCGGGACATTTACAAATAGCAATTACACATAGCAAAAAAAAATAATGTGACTAACAAGAGAGTTGCGGTAGAGTGGTAAGTTTTTACTTTTTTCATGTTGTTGTTGTTAGCTACGGCGGACAGTAGCTGTGTTGAGTTGCGCAAGTTCTGAAATAAATGATTAAAAACCTGATGACGTTGGCAACTTCCGTGCTGAGGTTACAATTATTACAATAAATCGAGCATATCTTCATATGTTGGGACAACGAAAGGTTTGGATGTCGTTGCGATTGTATGTCGAGGTACCACTGTATATCAATGGATGGATGGATGGATGCATGGATGGATGGATAAATAAAGTTGTTTTTTTGTATCGGATCAGGACTCTGTATCAGCAGATAAAAATCAGGTGACTTGGAACCGGGTGGGCCTGTCGCGAAAACAAATTTTAGAATACATACCGGTACACAAATGTTTCCTTATTTTGTAAATCTGAACTTTAATTCTACGGTGCGTCTATGGCCAATGAACATCTGTGAAAACTTCTGGAGTCTCGTATGCAATCAACATGCGCGTGTGCCAATTGCACGCAGAACAAGCGCACACAAGTGTATGTACGCATGCACAAGGCGAAAAATTACAGCCAGGAATATTACCGCCCTCATTTTTATTTACCGTGCCATAATTTGACTTATTGCATATTGTGACAGGCTTACAACTGAGTGCAAAAATATGCGATTGGGGAATCCCTAATTTCTACCTTCTCATTTAGTAGACAAAGGCTGGAACTTACACTCCCTATCCACACTTAAAAATTGATCGTTTTGTCATGTAATTTCTTCACCCTGATTAAGCCCCCGCCCCCACACCACACACACACAAACACACCCTAACTACAAATGATTAAATCAAATCATATCCTCTTTAGTTAAAGACCTGTATATAATCCATCACCAGATCCTGACAATGTAATTAAATTTACCCCGTTTCCTACCCGCACATCATCTTTCTCATGATACTTTTCAGCTCTAATCAAATATTCTGAGTAATTTTTGAGTTTGCATCTATCCTAGTTGAATTTGAGCGAGAGTTGTAACACTAAAATGATCAACAGTTAAACTCAGGGTTGACAAACATGAGCAGACAAACAGTGGCATTCACAATTTTGATAATTTATCAAGTGCGTACTCTGTCAAACATGCGTGCCTTGTAACTTCAGGCTGGGAAAAGGAGTATTTGACAAGAATCCAACTCAGGACCTTATTCAGGGTTCCTACAGGTATCAGCAAAACACATTTAATGCAACGTTAACTAATTTAATGCCCACGCCCAACTGCAGATAGTTTCACACACACAAATAAGTTGAGTTGTCCGATAATTTTTTAAACCAAAATCCGATATCCCGAAATTGTCCAAAAATCAGATGCCAATATTTGCGGTAGCGGATTTAACATATTATGGCTAATTGTATCTTGATGCCCCACTGGATACTTTAATAATGATAAATGTAACAACTTCAAGGTTTTTCCAATTAACATCTGTGAAAAATAAAGAGAAAAACTTCAACTGAAGTTATGGGAAAACTGCCTATATTGCACCAGTATATTGTTGAAATCAAAATAGTGCAAACATCAGTTTTTTGGATCAAGCACAAGAGCCAAGAAGGCACTGTTGTATCACATACGGTTCACAAAGTGCTTCTGGCTCAAAGTAACAACAAAGGCACACAGTGAATGAGGTACCTAACGAGTTTACAATTCATTATCTTTTCAATCATTTGCTGTCCATTTAATGTTTGCACTATGAATGCTAATGGTCTGCTCATATAAGAAATTCCAAGCATCTTAGTTTACAGACATCTAATGGTCAATAAGCAAAGCTGCTGTGTTAAAGTGTGACCAGCCCTCGAACAAAGGCAGAAGGCTTCTACATTCACTTTGAAGGCAACATGCATATTGGGCCAAAACCGATAATGAAAAACCGATGTTAATATTATCCGATCTCATATTAAAATGCTTTTAGTGGTCGTCATTATCGGCTACCTGATAATATCACTCAACTTTTTTTTTAACCATCAGGTTTACATAATTGTGAATGCCTTGAACATTTAGTTTAATGCTTTTTAATGCTTTGTTAGGTCTGAATTTTGCCAAAATCCACATGATGACTTTTAATGCTTTTTAATGACCAGCGTAAACCCTGTTATTACTGTTAGGCCATAGTGCTGACCTCTGGATCAAGATACTACAGTAGATAGAAAATCTATTTTAAAAGTCTTGTCTTACCATTCCAGGAATGCCTTGACTCGCTGGCACCTTCTTGTCCATGTTAAACTGGCTGGCCATATTGTTGGGCATTCCAGCCTTATTCTGGAGTTGTGGGCTCAGCCCTGCTCCAGGCATCCCAGGGCCAGCAGACTGACCATAGGGACCACCATAGGGGCCCGCATTGGCAATCATATTCATCTGTGGGATGGTAGGAGAACACAAAGATATTGGAAAGATGGAAAAGAGGGGAATGGTATTGAGCCAAAACATAATTCCGTGAACTACAAAATGCAATTGGTAAAGAAATGGTTTCTTTAATGTTTTAATGACAATGGTGACTTGTTTTGCCATGATGGATTAGAAAATTAGTGTGAGGTTTTGACAGTTTAAATCAGACATGTCCAAAGTCCGGCCTGGGGGCCAAATGCGGCCCTTGGTCAAATTTCATCCGGCCCCCAGCCTCTGTCATAAAATCAATAATGTCTGGCCCGCACACAGACTTAATGAATTGGTCAGCAGTACTGCTACCAGCATATGAAGTAGCTTACACACTAAATGCTGCTCCTCATTTACCCACTAAAAGGTAGCAGCACTCTAAGCAACATTACCCCGTGTGACCCTTTATTCCCAATTTTCTAAAATGGCGAAAATCAACACAAAAAAGAAAGCTGACTGCGATGGCCGACGCGTCAACGATAGGTGGAAACTGGACTACTTCTTTACTGAAATACGCAACAACTGTGCCTGCCTCATTTGCAAAGGGACAGTCGCTGTTTTTAAAGAGTTCAATGTGAGGCGATATTACCAAACAAGACACGCTGACATTTAAGACAAGATTACTGTGAAGATACGTAGCGAGAAATTCAAGCAACTTTAAGCTAGTTTAATTTTACAGCAGCAGTATTTTACAAGAGCCCGAGAGTCGAAAGAGAACGTCACAAAGGGTAGTTGCGAGATTGTGGAAATTATTAATAAAAAAATAAAATAAAATAAAGCAAATGTGACACACCGAATGGCTTGCTAAAATTTGCTTAAATATATAGTTTTACGTAGAGGACGTCAGCCAAGGTCGGCCCCCCACATTTTTACCGTACCAAATCTGGCCCCCTTTGCAAAAAGTTTGGACACCCCTGGTTTAAATCAAAGAACATTTTAAGTGGCTAGGTACAAGCCAAATGTCAATGGAAGCCAATGGAGATGTTTTTGGCGGCCCGTCAATGGAGATTTTAGTGTAGGTGCGAGTTGAAAGTCAAGAAGAGTGAATGTTGTGTGTGTTATTTAGTGACAAAGAGAATTGAAGTAGCAATGTCAATGTGTTATCCTAAATGTTCCATTGGAAATGCATGGGGCCTTTTTTGTTAAAAAAACAAAGGTTTTTTTGGGTGAGGCTGTGAACTTTTGGACAACAACCCTGTGTTGTGAAAATTTTGGGCACATTTTGAAGTTGGAACACTGTGAATCGGGTGTAAAATGTGGGAAGACATACAGTAGGTGCCAAAATTATTGTGACCAAAAAAATGGGGCAACAACATATGTGGGGGGGCTTTGAGCTTGTCGAAGCATTCTCACAATACATTATAGATACAGCACATCATGACAAATTAATTTTCATTTTTAAATAGAAGCATCCAAATACTACTGCATTTGGGTAATAGATTTTTTTCAGTATTTTGACCACCAACACATCATCAACCAACATGAGGTTGCTGGGGGGCTTGTTTGGTACAATGAAATTGCTGAGGAAAAAAACCCCAAACTTTTCTGGTGAAGATGCAAACAATTGTTTTATCTGTTCCATAGTGTGTTATTTAAAAAGCAAGGAGGTTAACCAGCCAATAGTGGTAAAGCAGAGTGTTTAACAAAACCACATCCCCGCTGTAGCAGACATTCGCAACTATGGCAGTTCTATTTGAAAATCATAAGTGTGAGAATATTGTTTTAAAAGGAAACCATTCCAATGACTATAGACAATGTTTGAATAAATAAAACTGAATACGCAATGATTATCAAATCTTTTTCATCCAATAGTCAATTGAACACACTACAAAGTAAAGATATTTCATACTCAAAGTGATGATAGTTGATGTTTTGTTGCTCCAATTCTGAGTTTGATGCCTAAAAATTGTTTTAAAAAAACAAACATAAAAAAGCAGTGAAAGGGCAATGTTTACCACTATTACTCAACTTTTCAAATCTTTTGTTTCTCCCGTTTCAACTTTTGGGACTAGATGCAGGTACCATATTGAGTATGAGAATAGGATAAAAAATAAATAAAAAAATTAAAAAATAATCAAATAACGTTTGAAGATTAAATATTTTTGTACAGTATTAAATTTAATATCTATTGAAAATGATGTAAAATTCATTGTATTCTGTGTTAAACAGCATCCCCACTTCATTATAATTATGATTAGTATCTATAAAATCGGGATAGTGGTCCCCTAATCCAAATTATTTTCAGTATTTTAAATATTTAAAATTCAGATCTTTTTCAAAGTTTTTTTTTTTTTTTTGCAGCAATCCCTTATATGACATAAAAAGGCAGTGGACTGCAAACAATCGAAATAAAAAGAAACTCAACTATGTATTATGATCTTGTGAGATCAATATTTGCTTTTCAACAGTGAGACATTGCATTTGAGTTAAGTGACAATCACGAGTCATCTACAGTACTAGTACAGCACGAATGCGTTTACCTTGTTCAGTGCTCCTGGCTGCTGTGGTCGGATCCCTGGCTGGCCACTGGACCCCATTTGCTGACCACCCTGCTGTTGCTGTAGTGTTTCGGCTAAAAGATTACTGTTGTTACCCATGCCGGCACTGCCAGGGTAACCCATTCTTGATGAGCCGTTCATCACATGACCCGCCATCAAGCCTTGCTGTTGCTGTCCGTTGCTGCCCCTCTGGGCACCCAACATGGCAGTGGCCCGATTCAACGATGCCACCCCTCCAACCATCCCAACCTGCTGCATTAGACCAGGTTGCTGCTGTTGGGCCTGGGGGGGCATTCCTTGAGGTGTGCCAGGGGAGATGTTGACAGCTCCTAACATGCCCATGGAAGCCCCAGGTCCCGTACTGTTGGAAGTAGGGCCACCCTGCTGTGATGGTGCACTAGTCCGTAGAAGTTCAGACAACTGTTTGTGTTTTGCTGCAGCATCCTGGCCTCCCATACCAATCCCTCCAAGACTGGTATGGAGTTGGTTGATGTCCCCACCATTGGTCAGCCCTAGATCTGAGGAGCTGATTAGCTCATCCGGTAGGTCGTGCTCAAGGTCAAAGAGCGAGCCAAAATCTAAAAGCAACAAAGTTACAATTTAGTAGCCAGTAAAATACAAAAGTGGGTTCAAAATCAGTTTCAAATGTTGAAGTTTAACAGAAATTTCACAGTTTGTTCATAGTTTGATTCACTTTGGATTCATAATCTAGTATGCAGTTTTTTTCTAGTCATTCAATGATTTTGATCATCAAATTATTGGTATATTTTATGTTTTTATTGGTGGATCATGTAACTACTGAATGTACTTTTGAAGCTACATGAAAAAACTTTTACATGAAGAATAAATGCCTACAATGCGAGCAAACGTCAAAAACGAGGCGGAGTTGACATTTCCAGCTCACCGTGTCATTTTATTTGGGGTTCATGTATGTAGAATGTGTTTCCTGCTAAAAAAAAATTACCAAAATTGCACATTTTCAAACCCTTTAATGTTAAGATATTATAAGCCTTTTTGTTTACGAAACACATTCTTAACACAATTGAACAAATCATACAGAATTTTTATGAGAATTATGATCCATCAAATCACTGTGTATAACCAATACTATAATAATTCTAATCCGCCCACTTAAGCCTAACCTGAATTTTAACTCATTTTCTGCCATTGACAACGATAGACATCCAAATCATTTAAACTGGGAGGACTTGCTGTGAATGCTCATTTTTTTAGAGCCAATAGCGGCGCTAGACGTCCAATTCATTTTGACTGTGATGGGCGAATAAACAAATTTCATTCACCCCTCTTAGTCCAAATGAATTGGACGTCTAGCGCCGTCAATGGCAGCAAATGAGTTAATGGGTCAAAGTACAACATTTTGGGGCGGACAAAGTAAATATTAACATTTCAACTAACTTTTCCTATATTACAAATAAATATTTTAAAAGATCCTTTGTGCATTATTATCACTAACTGACACATGACAAAATTTAACTTATTGGCTGCCACTGTCAGTGAGAGATGTCCAATCCATCTTGACTGGGGCAATCGTTTTACCATTGCCAGCCCTCCAGTCAAATTGGACTGAGCGTCTATTGATGTCAATTGCAGTGAAAGACTATTACTCAATGCAAGGGCTTAGGTTTGGTCTCAACCTTGGTAGGGACAGCATAACCTGTATGCACACTTTTTGCTGGGTGAATGGGGGTGAGGGGTAGATTTCTGATGAATATGAACCTAATTAATTGATAGGCTAAATGATCAATGCAAATTCGGATCTGTATTGACTTATGCTAACTTTCATATATTGGTTCAGGTGATACACCATTCGATTCAAACCTTTGTTTTCAAAAACATCTGGAAAATTTCCAGAATAAATGTCTGGATTTCATTAGCAAATGTAAATAGCAATATTTTAACTTAACTTCAATTATATCAACATACACAATAAATACAAACTTGTTTATTACCTCTATTCCAGGAATGCCAAAAATAAACATTTGTCTTATGACCACTCAACATTTGTTGAAATAAATTAAATAGAACTGAAAATACTTCTTAGTAAGGGTATAACAAAAATAAAAATAAAGCCTTCCTTCAGGCATAACACTACTGCTTTTGTCCACAAGCACAGCCAAACTCAACAACAAAAAAAACTTTTAACCTCGATTATGATGAAAGTATGATTATCTGAAAAATGTCTGTATAGGCTGCAAATAAAATTATTTTAAAATAAAATAATGTAGAAAATGAATAAATACATTTTAAATAAATGCAAGTCATCAGCCAATCACACGTACGTTTGAGGGAAAAAAATGGACCAGCACATTCGGCAGGTGAAAAGAGGTAAATCTAAGTCAGGAAAATAATTAACTTCATAACGGTAGGGTCAATTCTATCCTTACAAGATATGGGAAGACAACCTCAATGACCTATATGTATAATGCAAATAGGGTTGCTTAAAAGTTGGTGGAGACAATTTGAGCATCCTGAAATGTTGGTAGTGTTATGTCCCTACCGTCCCTATGCGAACCTACGCCCTTGCCGGATATCGACAGGAAGTAACCCGGAAAAGCCCCAAAATCTACAAGAAGTGACCAACAAACAGGAAGTTACCCAGGAATGCCCTGAAAGCAACAGGAACTTATCCAAAATATACAAGAAGTGACCCGTAAGTGTCATAAAATTAAAAAAGATGTGACCAAAAACCAAGGGTGTAGGTTTGGTCTCAACATTGGTAGGGACGATATAACACCATAACCTGCATGTACACTTTTTGCTGGGGACGGGACATTAATAAGACCAAAATGATTGGGTGAACGGGGCCACATTTCTCATGAATATGAACCTAATTAATTGACAGGCTAAATGATCAATGCAAAATAAATCTGTATCGACTGATAATAACTTTTATGTGCACTGGTTCCGGTGATACACTGTTCGATTCAAACCTTTGTTTTTGAAATTATTACAGAAACAGTTTGAAAACTTCCAGAATAAATGTCTGTTTTTTATTTGCAAATATAAAAATAATGAAAATAATTCACTTAATAATGGTAGGGTTAATTCCATCCTTACAACACACGGGAAGACAATCTAAATTCCCTATATAACTGAACTCGTTATATAATGCCAATAAGGTTGCTTAAAAGCTGGTGGGGACAATTTTAGCATCCTGAAAAGTTGGTAGTGTTATGTCCCTAACGTCCCTGTGCAAACCTACGGCCTTGCCAAAAACTCATTGACCACCATTGAAAACGATAGACATCCAATTTGCACCCATGAAGAAGAGCAAACGCACACACTGAAAGAAACAAGTCATGGAGATGAGTGACTGAGAGGGCAAAGATATATATAAAATGTTTTGTACTGTTTATTATGCGTTTTCAATTGTGGTTGAATACTTGGAGAGACTTTATTGATTGTTTTTTTACAATGTGCGGACGCTAATAGATACATGCTAACCGTTTGTGTAGATTGTTATTGCTGAATCAGCAACTAGTTATAACCGCAAATTTGAATTGCTGTTGTTGAAGGTGAAACTGATTTGTATCTTTTTTTATTTTAGTGTCATTCATCAAATGTTGATATCATGAGCAGCTGAAAAAAGTCAGCAAACCACACTGACATCTGACGTCGTCATTTCAGTGCTTAGTTTGCTGTCTAGCAGGGACTTGGCTCCAACATCTTGACGAGGACAGTACAATGACGTATAATACATGTTTTTAGATAGTTATTTGGAAATTGAGGTGGTATCTTAAGGTACTTAAAGGGATAATTCCGACCTACTTGGGAATTTGGGTTACGTTGCCAGCATAGGAACAGAACTGATTCGTAACCCGGGGATTACATGTACTCTCCATTTACCTTTGGTTAAAGCAGCATCTTGTTTTGTCAACTTTCACTCAGAGGCATAAATCAGACTTCAAATTTGAGAGAAAAAAAGAGGTGCTGATGATCATAATTATCGATATCGACTGATAAGAAAATCTTTATCATGATAACAATTTTTGTCATATCGCCCAGGGCTAATCCAATTCATTTAAACTAGAAGGACTGGCTATGAATGCTCATATTTCAGTGTCATTGACGGCATTAGACGTCCAATTCATTTTGACTGAGGAGGGGCTAATGAACATTGGCAGCCAATGGTTTAACAAAGAACTGACCTGAAATGCCCTGAAATTAATAGGGAGGGACTGAAACTCTACAGGAAGCGCCCATTGGGTGAGCGAAACATCTCCGAAAGAATTTCTCCAAAAACTGCATTTTATAGTCTATTTACAATATTTTCATGGTTCAATGAGATAAAATATTGACTTATCTTGCCATACTCATATATAGAATAGAAATAATGAATTTATGTAATTAGCAAAGGATTGTAAAAATGCATTGAGGCTGCTTAGATGTGGAATATCACAAATTCACGACAACAGAGCATTGTAGGTTAAAATAAACTCAGAGAATGGGTCCTATCTAATGAATTTTTGAAACACTTGTGCTCTACTACTGTTGTCCCCGCCTCCCCCAAAGTAGCCTGTACTTCTCTAGTTTTAAGATGAACAGTCAAACCGCAGTTTATAGTCTCTTTGCTCCTTTTTTCTTCAGAATGTCTCATCGCACAGTTAAATTAAGAGGAAAACCAAGTGGTTTACAAAAGTGGGCATCGATTATTTGTGAAGCAGCGGAGCATTGTCAGTGCTCGGGCAGACAATGGACGGAGCAGCAGAGGGGCATTGTCGATAAAACAAAAGTGAAAACCACTTGGCCTTAAGACCTAAGAGGAGACATTTTCAAGTGCTCGTTGATTCCTTTAGAACTAGTACCGTATTTTAAAAAAACGTCAGCGGACGATGTTTCCTGTCGGATTTCTACGCTTTACACAACTTCAATCAAGTGTCGAACAATGGTTAGCTGCTTTACGACAATTGTTCACTAATCCAGTCTATGTTCGCTGCTCACAACACTTTGAGCTCATTCAGCATACGATCACATATCTTCCTCAAAACACAACCAACTGTGATTGACGCTAAGGAAATTGTGATCGAATCGGTTCGCCGATGCGTTTAGCTCTCTGGCTAACCAATGCAGATGAGCCGGTGGCTGCCGTAGTTTTTTTTTTTTTTCCTTCAAGCTAGCCCATTCTTGTAGCGTCACTTTCTCTCAAAGGATATTTAAAAAGTCTTTCAGCGCTCTTTCCTAAGCGAAAGCGACATTCACCGTACACACGATAACCCCCGTCTGTTTTGTTCACTTTAATAGTAGAAAGTGAACTTTATCGGCGAGTGGAGTGAATCGACTCTCCCATTGTTTGGAGGAGGATCTTTTGAGTCGCTAGCTTAGTTAGCGCACAGATGCTAACGCTCCAAAACATCACTCGGAGAAAGTTGCTCGTGCCGCCAATTCTTCTTTAAGTTGGCTTTCTAGAAACACATTTTAACCCCAAAACGACGAATGAACATCGGACAAGTTGTTAAAGCACGTTAGCGTCAGACCAATTCGTGCAAGTAGGCAGGGATTGCAAAATGAGTAACTAACACGCACACTCCCAAGTTATGTCCCCGTAAACAAAATGGATACGAAATTATAGTAATATACATACCGTTTCCATCACTTGCAGACACAGAGAGAGCTGGAGAGGCCAGCTTTGGCCTCTTGGCTGAAGGCGGGCCGGAGTCCAGGACATTATCGGCCATATTTTTAGGACAAATTTAGAAATGAAAAAAAGTTTTAGATCCACGGAGGGCAAATGTTTTTCCTTATTTGCGCCTTCAAGTCCGAATTTCTTTTGATCGTCCCCCCACCGCTCGGGGAACGGGAGGGGAGAAGACGGCTATGTTGAAGTGTTCCACGGCTTTCCGTCTCGGTTTAGTCCTGTGTGCGGAGATCAGCCCCCCTCCCCTGGCGGAGAGTTTGTTTCTTCACAGATTTGAACAGAAGGAGGTGGGAAGGTGGAGTCGACGTGCGGCCCGCTGACAACCTCATGTAGCCTCGGCTGCGACACAACAATTGTCCCACGATCCGTCCTCCGTCGCTTGCTCGCTCTTATCCGCCATAGCCGGCGGAGAAATCCGGTAGATCGGGCCTGAAACGCTCCGGTGTGGAGTCCGGTGGGAATCAACTCCTGCGGCCGGTGCTTTTCTCATGCGACGCTACGAGAATCAGCTGGACGTACATCGCCACAGAGGTCCAAATCCCAAAAGGCAATCAACTGGTGGAGGGAGAATTGGACAAGAACGTAGACGAACCTCTGCTCTGAAAAGACTAAAATTGTTATCCGTGTGCTCATCTACGCACTTGAGTGCTAAGCTCAAGCAAGGCACTGGGTCCGCGAGAACGGGCTCATATTGCACATCTGCTGATCGCAACCCCTCGGCGCGATCGTGCCTCTTGCAGCATGCAGGCGAGGTAGCGACACCAGAGAAAGTTGTTTAAAAATCACAAACGATTCCGAAGTAGACTTTATTCGTAGCTATAGCACAATTCCGGAGAGCAAACCGAGGTGCTAATTGCCAACCAGCGGCCAGTCAGATTGATCCAATTAGCCGAGTTTGATTTTTACGCACGATCACTTATCTCGCGCTCCAAGATGAGCATCTTCACGTCAAAACGCTTGAGAGCAAAATTGCCACTCACTTCTCTCGGTGATGTCTTTGCTTGTCCACCAGAAGATGAAGAGAGATTTTTTTTTTAAATAATCTGACAAACAGTGACTCGCTGAGAAAATTATGGCTATTTCACAAGCAGAAAGGTCCACATCTGCCCATGAATGAAAATAATAGGGGCTTATAACCCCTCGTTGACTCTTTGTGATGGAGAATGCTCCCCCTTCGCGAAGATCCTGAATATTTGTCCTCTCTTTAAACCTGTTCTTTCCACCTCTCCCTCCTGCCCGGCAGCAATTTATTTATATAATTGTCTATGTGGGCTCTTTCCTTCCTCAGCGACGCACGCATTCTTGTTTTTCATGTTTATCTTGCACCTTTTTTCCCGTAAATTCCCTCGCACGTTTATGATATGTAGCAGTCTTCCGCGTCTCGGCGAAACACCCCCTTCCGTGGATTTTTTTTTTCCCGGAGTATTTCCTTCCTTCTCGTTTATGAATGTATATATATCACCGACTCCCGCTAGCTCGCCACAGCCGCCTTTTCTTTCCCGGTGACGTCTTTTTTCCTCTTAGAACACGGACGGGATTTGGCTAGGTTGAATTCCAGCCGGCGGTTCTCGGAGCGGCTGTCTCTGGTCGCCGGAGTCACTCCTTCCTTCGGTTATCTCCTCCGCTCGGACGGTCAGTCCGCACAAACAAAATGGCGGCTTGTTGTTTCTACTCCTCTGATGCGGGGGGAGGGATGGAGGTACGGCAACATTAGGCGTGAAGGGGAGGATGGTGGGAGGAAGTCTTCGGATGTGTTCGGAAATCTCCGGAAACGTTCGATCGACGCTCATCTGTCAAGGGACGGTGGCGTTTTAAAGTTATACACAAGCAGCAAAAAAATGGACGTGTTGAACACTTTTGGTGATTTAAAACAAATTTGAATTCATAAAGACCTGGCGTCCACACTCGTGGACAACTCAATGTGGGTCATGTCGGCAACAATCTAAAGGAAATTTCAATGAATCAAAACAAATACCAGTGGTGGATTGCAACGAAGTAAAAGTAGTTCCATAGACCTCATAATATATATTATGAAGTCAAGGGCGTAGGTTTGCATAGGGACGGTAGGGACATGACACTATCAACTTTTCAGGATGCTCAAATTGTCACCACTAACTATTAAGCAACCTTATTTGCATTATATAAGGGTTTCGGTTATAATGGTAATTTAGATTTTCTCCCCATACGTTGTAAGGATTGAATTGACCCTACCATTATTAAGTGAATTATTTTTATTATGTCCACTTACATTTACCTCTATTCACTGCTGAGTGTGCCAGTCAGTTTTCCCCTCAAATGCACTTTTGATTGGCTGATGATTTGACACGCCCCTCCCATACACACACGCCCTCACAGCCCCATGCTGCCTCCTCCACCCCCTTCGAAGAGGAGGGATATTAGAGGGTTTTTTTGGCCAGCAGCTGCAACCACTGTAAGTACTGTACAAAAGACGTCAATGTTGTGGAGGTGGGAAACACACCACTAATTTCGCTACCGAAAGTCCGACCTGTATCAGCGTTAGCACAACATTATACTGTGTGAATTTGCTAACCTGCAAAACCTGAGTAGGAAGCTGCTTAGAGAGAAGTGTCCTCTTGTGTTTTCTACTTTTAATGTTAAACTGTGGGAAATGTAGTGAACCAAGGATTAGCCATTTCTCCCAATTTTCATTTTTATATTATTCATAGTTTTTTCAGTTATATTTAATTTATACATTTATATACTGTATATATGTTACATTAATTTCTCAACAATGTTGATTGGTTTTAAGACAAATGTTTATTTTTAATGTTTAAGTTTGTATTTATTGTGTATTTTAATATAATTTGAGTTATGTTCAGATATTGAAATATAATTTTGCTAATTAAATCCAACATTTATTCTGGAAGTTTTCATACTTTCTTTAGTAGTTTTTGAAAACAAAGGTTTGAATCAAACTGTGTATTACCTGACCCAATACATATGAAAGTATAAGTCAATACAGATGTATTTCGCATTGATCATTTAGCCTATCAATTCATTAGGTTCATATTCATGAGAAATTCACCCTATCACCCAATCTGTTTGGTTTTATTAATGTCCCGTCCCCAATAAAATTTTTACATGCAGGTTATGCTGTTACATCGTCCCTATCAATGTTGAGACCAAACCTACACCCTTGTATGAAGTCTATGGTAGTTCATTACTGTACTTAAGTACATTTTTGTGTATCTGTACTTTACATTACTACAAATATGAAGTGGTACTTTATACTTTTACTTCACTACATTTTACAGCACGTACAGTGGGGCAAATAAGTATTTAGTCAACCACTAATTGTGCAAATTCTCCCACTTGAAAATATTAGAGGCCTGTAATTGTCAACATGGGTAAACATTGGGAAAAAAAAAATGAAAATCACATTGTTTGATTTTCAAAGAAATTATTTGCAAATCATGGTGGAAAATAAGTATTTGGCCAATACCAAAAGTTCATCTCAATACTTTGTTATGTACCCTTTGTTGGCAATAACGGAGGCCAAACGTTATCTGTAACTCTTAACAAGCTTTTCACACACTGTTGCTGGTATATTGGCCCATTCCTCCATGCAGATCTCCTCTAGAGCAGTGATGTTTTGGGGCTGTCGTTGGGCAACACGGATTTTCAACTCCCGCCACAGATTTTCTATAAGGTTGAGATCTGGAGACTGGCTCGGCCAATTCCAGGACCTTGAAATACTTCTTACGAACCCACTCCTTTGTTGCCCTGGCTGTGTGTTTGGGATCACTATCATGCTGAAAGACCCAGCCACGTCTCATCGTCAATGCCCTTGCTGATGGAAGGAGATTTTCACTCGAAATCTCTCGATACATGGCCCCATTCATTCTTTCCTTTACACAGATCAGTCGTCCTGGTCCCTTTGCAGAAAAACAGCCCCAAAGCATGATGTTTCCACCCCCATGCTTCACAGTGGGTATGGTGTTCTTCAGATGCAATTCAGTATGCTTTCTCCTCCAAAAACGAGAACCTGTGTTTCTACCAAAAAGTTCTGTTTTGGTTTCATCTGACAATAACACATTCTCCCAGTCCTCTGCTGGATCATCCAAATGCTCTCTAGCGAACCGCAGACGGGCCTGGACGTGTACTTTCTTCAGCAGGGGGACACGTCTGGCAGTGCAGGATTTGAGTCCCTGGCGGCGCATTGTGTTACTGATACTAGCCTTTGTTACTGTGGTCCCAGCTCTCTGTAGGTCATTCACTAGGTCCCCCGTGTGGTTCTGGGATTTTTGCTCATCGTTCTTGTTATCATTTTGACGCCACCGGGAAATCTTGCATGGAGCCCCAGATCGAGGGAGATTATCAGTGGTCTTGTATGTTTTCCATTTTCTAATAATTACTCCCACAGTTGATTTCTTTACATCAAGCGTTTTACCTATTGCAAATTCAGTCTTCCCAGGCTGGTGCAGGTCTACAATTTTATCTCTGGTGTCCTTCGACAGCTCTTTGGTCTTGGCCATAGTGGAGTTTGGAGTGTGACTGACTGAGGTTGTGGACAGGTGTCTTTTATACCGATAATGAGTTAAAACTGGTGCCATTAATACAGGTAACGAGTGGAGCCTCATTAGACCTCGTTAGAAGAAGAAAGACCTCTTTGACAGCCACAAATCTTGCTTGTTTGTAGGTGACCAAATACTTATTTTCCACTCTAATTTGGAAATAAATTCTTTAAAATCAAAAAATGTGATTTTCTGTTTTTTTCCCCCACATTCAGTCTCTCATGGTTGAGGTTTACCCATGTTGACAATTACAGGCTTCTCTAATTTTTTCAAGTAGGAGAACTTGCACAGTTGGTGGTTGACTAAATATTTGTTTGCCCCACTGTAGCTGTACTTTTTACTACACTACGTTTCAAATTGCCGCCTGTGTTACACGTTACTTTTGTTTTCTTTTCACGTTCTGAATTAGGCATGTGTCGGTATGAGATTCCGACAGTACGATATCCGTAACTCATTCACTCCCAGCCATTTTCACCGGTGCAACCCTCTTCGCTCCCAGCCGTTTGACTGGATTTTGACTGATTTTGCAAGGCCCACAGAAAATTCTGTTCTATTGCTATATAAACATGGAACCCACCAAAAGAAAGATTAGACTCTTTTCTTTGAGCAGGAAAAAAGTAAGTTCATATATTTTTCCATTCTTTAGAAATCAGCATTAGAAAATAGCTTAGTTTGAGCAATTTTCCAATTTCTGATGAAAAAACAGAGAAATTGAGCTTTTTGTGAAAGCATACATTTCAAACATAACTGACTTTAACAGTTTTTTTTTTGGCTTTAGTTACATCCCAAACATCTGAGTAATGTTTTCCTTTTACAAAATAACATACACATACAAATAGAGCTTTTGATAGCAAAGTAACAATTTATTTACACATAACTAACTGAGAGATGATGCTATTGTGGCCGCGACAGCCGGGTAAACTTTTTCCTCATCGCCGCCCGTCTCATAAAGATGGATTTTTTTTTTCTCTGCAGGGTCTGCTCGGTGAGCAGCATGGACTCAATGATATCGTCCACTGCACTGGTGGTCCCGGTCGTTGTGCTCGGTCGTCCAATGCCTGGTATCCCGGGCGTCCTCTAGGTTGTTTTGCTCGGTCGTCCGCCGCCTGGCATCCTGGACGCCATTCGTTCATCTTCCGCCGGCGCCCCGGCCGTGCGGCCCAGCCATCCGTTGCCATTGAATCGGGGTGCGGGTCTTACCAAATGCGCTACTGCCCTCCAGTGGCCACTTTTATTACTTTAAAATGGATTTTCAGTTTTGAGCTTTGGAGCTAAATTGAATCAGAACCCAGAGATGTCTCTTGTAAAATAAAAAAAAACGTAGAAGACATATTTATACGTCTTTGGGAGCAAATGAGTTACCAGGGTATTGCAATTACAGCTCTTAAATGTATTACTTTGAGATATCTGGGTTAAAAAAATCCCTTGAACAGGATTTTTATTTTTCAAAACATATTAGCAAATTGGAACATAAGTATAATGTTAAATTAAATAAAAAAAAAGATAACTGAAATACTCTAAATAAAATTAAAATAAATGCAGTAATTTAGGTGAGTGTAAACCCACTGCCACAGCTCAAAATTATTACCGTCAGAACAAAAATAATTGAATTATTTTCCATAAAAAGCAGGTGTGTATTACTCTTATCATGTTTACATTATACAAACACTCTTTCTCTTAATGTTTTCGTTTTAATAAAATTTGTAAAGTTTTCAATCAAAATAAAGTAGTAGCTCGCCATTGTTGAGCAGTGATGTCACACGGGCTCCCTGACGTTCTTCCACAGTGTATAACTACGTAAGGTAGTGATTGTAATACATCACATGGTGTCAGTGGCGAGTTTTAAATTACTTAGAAATCAAGCCATTAATGTAAAAACACAAACAAACAAACAAAAAACACTGCAGTATAGAATACAGGGACTAAACCAGCGTTAAGGTGTTCCAAGCAGATCAGTATGGGTGGCTGTGGTGGGAACCAATCTACGATCCAAGTTTTTCGAGTCAGCTTGTCGAGTATCGAGTCATTGCCTCTCAAGTTCATTGTCGAGTTATTTCCTCACGAATCGAGTCTCGGACGTTCCCAGCTAAAGAGTCTGCGTTTTTATTCTTCAAGTCCGATTCGAGTTGTGAGTCATCAAATTTGAGACTCAAGTCGAGTCGAGTCAGAGTTCGTGTGACTCGAGTTCAATTTTCTGGTACATACACCCAAAAAAAACAAACAAAAGTACTTATTTAGGAATGTAGTATTGGAATGTTGTTCTTTCCCCATCTGAGTTTCACCTTGCGTATATTAAACTTATATATATTTAGCCTGTTGAGTCTAAGCAGAAGTTTCACATTCAACCACTTTGCTGCCAGTTCTCAACTTTATCATTAAATCACATACACTGCTGGCTAAAAGTATTGGCACCCCTGCAATTCTGTCAGATAATGCGCAATTTCTCCCAGAAAAATTGCAATTGCAAATGCTTTGGTGGTAATATCCTCATCAATTTTGCTTGCAATAAAAAAACAAAAAAAAAAAAAAAAAGAGAATGGAATAAAAAAATTAAATCTTTATCATTTTACATAAAATTCCAAAAATGAGCCAGACAAAAGTATTGGCACCCTTTGAAAAATCATGTGATGTTTCTCTAATTTGTGTAATTAAGAGCATCTGTTACTTACCTGTGGCACATAACAGGTGGTGGCAATAACTAAATCAAACTTGCAGCCAGTTAAAATGGATTAAAGTTGACTCAACCTCAGTCCTGTGTCCAGCATGGACAATCTCAAGGCTACAAGTCCAACTGCAAAGACCTGAATGTTCCTGCGTCTACTGTGTGCAGTGTCATCAACAAATGTAAAGCCCATGGCACTGTGGCTAACCTCCCTAGATGTGGACGGAAATGAAAAATTGACGAGAAATTTCAACGAAAGATTGTGCGGATGGTGGATAAAGGAACTCGACTAACAAACCAGTTCAAGCTGTCCTTTAGTCCAAGGGTACAACAGTGTCAGCCCGTACTATCCGTTGGCGTCTGAATGAAAAGGGACTCTATCATAGGATACCCAGGAAGAACCCACTTCTGACCCAGAAACATAAAAAAGCCAGGCTGGAGTTTGCCAAAACTTGCCTGAGAAAGCCAAAAACGTTTTGGAAGAATGTTCTCTGGTCAGATGGGACAAAAGTAGAGCTTTTTGGAACAGGTATCTACATAGAGTTTACAGGACAAAAAACAGGCCTTCAAAGAAAAGAACACTGTCCCCGGGCCGGACTTTGGTCATGTCTGATTTAGACAGACAATGTTGAGTGGTCTTAAGACAAAAGTTTATCTTTTTGCATTCCTGGACAGTTAAGAGATTATTAACAAGTTTTTATTTATTGTGTATATTAATATACACTGCTGGTCAAAAGTATTGGCACCCCTGCAATTCTGTCGGATAATGCTCAATTTCTCCCAGAACATGATTGCCATCACGGTCCCCACAGTCAAACATGGCACAGGTTCCCTGATGTTTTGGGGTTTCTTTGCTACCTCTGGCACTGGACTGCTTGACTGTGTGCATGGCATTATGAAGTCTGAAGACTACCAACAAATTTTGCAGCATACTGTAGTGCCCAGTGTGAGAAAGCTGGGTCTCCCCCAGAGGTCATGGGTCTTCCAGCAGGACAGTGACCCAAAACACACTTCGAAATGCACAAGAAGATTGTTTAAGAGAAAGCACTGGAGACCAGCAATTAGTACAAACCGGAATCCCATAGAACACACGTGGAGAGATCTGAAAATGGAAGTTTGGAGAAGACACCCTTCAAATCTTAGAGACCTGGAGCAGTTGGCCAAAGAAGAATGGTCTAAAATTCCAGCAGAGCATTGTAAGAAACTCACTGATGGAAACCGGAAGCAGTTGTTTGCAGTTATTTCGTCTAATGGTTGTGCTACCCATTTTTGGAGTTTTGTGTAAAATGGTAATGATTTCTTGTTCATTCTCTTCTGTGTTTTGTCATTGCAAGCAAAATAAACGAAGATATTACTACTGTACCAAAGCATTTGTAATTGCAATCATTTTCTGGGGGAAATTAATCATTATCTGACAGCACTGCAGCGGTGCCAATACTTTTGGCCAGCAGTGTAAGAAGCAGTAGCAAGTTGTGTTCTGATTTTTTAATTAATTGTCACGTGAAATGGAAAGATAAAATGGCAGCACCAATGTCTGCTGTGGCTGCTTTGGCTAACGACAGTTTCGACAAACTAGGACGAAACGCGATATCAAATTTGTGGAATCTGTAGAAACATTTTAGCCGAAAATTGCTTAAGTGCTGTAATGGAAATGCGTTGCTAGGTCCTCCCATACAAACCAGACAAATGAAATGTGACACATCAAAAAGACACCAGCCAATACAATGTTAGAGCCAAAGTTATTTCTATTGCATTTTTTAGCTAAAATATCCTTTATTTTGGTATCGTGGAGTCTGCACTCTGTGGAGAGATTTCTTTTGGGAGGGATGACTGTATATCTGTGGACTAATTCAACATCATAAACTATGCTTAGGAGCAACAGTGTCACGTCATATTAAAGATCAAGTGAGTCAAACAAATTTATTATTTGAAAGACCCGGAGCAGTGTTTTTAGAATAAATATATACAGATAATTTTCTTTTAAAAATAGGTCAGAAAAAATACTGTACATACTCATTACACTGACATGGAAATGGTTCATCCTTGCAGGCCTTTGTAGGATACAGGATTATCCAGCAGCACAGAACACCTTCACATTCGGCATTTAATGTAATAACTGTGCAATTCTTTGACAGGTGTGTTTGTGTATAGTTAATACACTGCAGAATTCATGTGTAGACATGTACATGTCAAAATACTCTAATTAACATTTTGAGGCTTGAATTCAAGGTTCAGTGTCGGGTTTCACACACTGACAGTACCATAACAATGCAATAAGATTCCAAATCATAAACACTAGAGTGTCATGAGCATTTAGACTGGATGTGTATATAAATTAGGGGTGTAAAGCATTAATTTCATGATGATATGATATATTGATTCTTTGGATAACAATACGACATTTGCTAATATTAAAAAGTCTGCCATGATTGCATTTCAATTTGGTCCAATTCAAGGGCCTTGATTAGATTTAATACGACATGTACCCGTAATAGAATCAGATGCATTTCAACTAAACCAGGGATCGCAAACCAGTTCAACAAAGGGTACAGGTTTTCACTCTACCTGAAAAAGAGGGCATCTTACAAGTGCAATGAGTTGATTATCCGGTGCTGCTTGTTTTAGCAGAAACTTAATTGGTTAAAATGTCTATGCTCGATCTGTTGGAATGAAAACCTGCACCCACTGACCTAAACCAATAAAAAATACAAATTCATTTTGAAGTTTTGGACAATTTTGTTGCATAAAAATTTGGACATTTGAATTAAGACCAGTCTTTTTCACAAAAGTGCATATCTCAAAGATGACAAAGTTGATCAGTGTTTTGCGTTTCGATCGGCCTTATTGGATTGTTGCCTAATACCGTATTGGCCCGAATATAAGACGACCCCGATTATAAGACGACCCCCTCTTTTTCAAGACTCAAGTTTGAAAAAAGACTTTTTGAACACCAAATTTTTATACAGAAAATAATTACAATACATCTGAAACAAATGATTATAACAATATATTTGAGAGAAAAGGCATTTAATTTCGCATTCAAAACTTAATATCTGAACATTTAAACATTTAACATTTAAATATGTAAACTAAAGTGCAATCAAATTCATAAATGAATGGCTTGTGGTTTTTGAAATATAAATAAGAAAAAAATATTGTGATAAAACAAAATTGCAATAACCATTAATTATCAAAGTGAAGTCTAACTGTAACTGAAGTTCAGCATTCGATTCATTGATGACTGGCGCCATCCAGCGTCGTGAATGGGTATATGTCTAGGCCGCAGTTTTTTTTTTTTTTTTTTTTTTTTTAGGCCGCAGTTGTAAGACGTCCCCCAGGTTTTCATTCTTACTTTAATGCAAAAAACACCGTCTTATATTCGGGCCAATACGGTAATTCCATAAATATTGATCCAGATCGATAAATTGTTAGAATCCTAAATCTTGTTTTTGTGTTTTTTTTTGTCTAACCTATGTCATACTTGATATTTTTCTTTAAAACTGATCAGCATGTTATGAATGCATGAACTCTCAAGAGTGCCACACTGTATCATAACAGATTAGGCTTGACCGATATTGGAAAAACCATCATTGCGATCTTTGGGGGGTTTGCGATATACTGCCAAATTAAAACTAGAATAATTTTCAACAGGGAACTTGAATAGCTCTGTTTGGGATAGGCCTGAACGATATTGGAAAAAACATTAACATTGTGATATATATAACTTTTTTCTTAAGGCGCACCAGCACAAAATGTAGGCACACCCACAATTTTCTTTGCATCACCTTAAACGCCAAACTTTTAATCACTCTCCATAACATTCATATAATGCATTCACTCATTCATCTTCTCAACGGCTTATCCTCACGAGGGTCGCAGGGTGGGTGGATCCTATCACAGCTAAATCCATGCAGAAGGCGGGGTACCCTCTGAACAGGATGCCAGCCAGTCGCAGGGCACATATTGACCAGTTTTTCCAACCTTTTCTGAGTCACGGCACGTTTTTACATTGGAAAAAAATCCTACGGCTCACCACCAACTTAAAATGTTCCAAAATTACTTTCTGTACACACACTATTTAATTATAATATAAATTATCAATATATTTATACTTACTCAGTATGATATTTGATGGAACATGAAACATAATGGAGTAGGTTTCGTCTTGTCCCGAGTGAAAATACATCCGAACGAAACAGCTTTCACTGTATTGCCTTGCCTTCGAGCTCTCCGCTTTATTTTTTACCATAATTTATACTAGGGCCTTAAGCTGGGTTAGAATTTCAGTCAGTTTGGATTTCAAAATTGCCCTTTTAAAAACTTATCCATGACAGCCACCACGAATTCAGGGTGCGTCACACGGAAGGTTCTCAGTCGCGTGCGGGCGAGCGAGCTTGCTCGGAATTATATCCATCAGCCACCTTGCTGTCCACGATAAAGTGGACCCCAGCACGTCTACTTTACATCATTTGATTAGACTCGTCAAGTGTCGATATACACGAAAGTATCCTTTCCATTTCATCCATATATGATGACCGTCAATCCTACCTCTGCGTTTTATTCCAACATATTGTCGTGGACAGTAAGTTGGCTGATGGCTATAAATCCGAGCAGTTCTTGAACGCGACACGAGCAATAACTCGTTCACCTGCACACGACCGAGAACCTTCCACCTACTCCTTCCTTCCTACTGCAACTCCGCCTAAGAACATTCGCGTGCTGTTAACATGGTTGAGTGTCCTTCAAAATACCGTCAGAGGCCACCCTAATAATGTTATGAATTATATATATTTTTTTTTAAATAAAAGTGATATTGGATAATTTCTCGCAGCACACCTGATGGTCTCTCACGGCACATTAGTGTGCCGTGAGAGACCATCAGGTTGAAAAACACTGATATAGACACACAGCCATTCATGCACACACTCACACCTAAGAACAATTTGGACTGTTCAATCCGCATACCATGCATGTTTTTTTGGGATGTGGCGGGAGCCTAGAGAAAACCTACGCAGGAACGGGAAGAACATAAAACTCCACAGCGGAGCCGGGATTGAACCCACGATCCAAGAACTGTGAGGTGGACATGCTAACCACTGTCCCACCGCCTTCATAATGTGAAGTACTTTTAAACAACATAGAATAATCTTTGTCTTTATTAAATTCTTCATTGAGTGAGTCCACTCAAATTCACTCACGCTTTGATGCTCACACTGCTGAGAACAGCCTCTCACTTAAACAGTGAATGAGTTGACACAGCACAAATCTGACTGGGCTGCCGTTAGTGTGTAACAACTTTAAAGAGAATTATAATACTAAGGAGCTGTGAGATAGCAATAGAACAGTTATGTGGCAAGATAACAAATATTAATAAAGTTAACAAAAAAATTAATCACATTCATGAGCAATTATCGAAAATAGATCGAAAATTACGATGATTTCCGAAAGTATTCCGGAAACAGCCGAATGGGGCTTTGACGTCACAGCTAGGAAACAAAAGGTCGAGGCAGGTGCCATCGTTGTTTATCGACGAGAGTTGCGTTTGTGTTTTATCAAAAAAAAATCGCTAAAATGGTTCAAACCTGTCATGCTATGTGGTGTACAAATAGCCATTTGTCGCAATGTAGTACCCATGAGTTCCCGAACGCGAGAAAAAGAGCTAGACTACGCAGACAATGAGTAAAGTTCGTCCGTGCAAAGAGGGCTAATTTTGCTGACCCAGCCTCCGGCATGGTTTTGTGTGGTGCGCATTTTACACCTGAAAGCTATTCGAACTATGGACAAATGAAATCAGGTTTTGCTAAGAAATTGCTGCTGAAAGCAGGTGCGGTGCCCACCATACAGGCGCAGCCACCTAAATGTCCCGAGATATCAAGAAAGAGCACGATGACTGGCACTGATGAGACCACCCCACCACTCCATGCTAAGCAAAGGAGGGGAGCAGCCAAGCTCGAAATGGCCAGTGAGTACTCTTTTATAGTAAAAAACATATCATGCATTGGATATAGGACTGGAAACATGTATAAATTATCGCTCGTAAAATATATACAACAAATCCTCTAATCTCATTCATATTTGTGTCTGTTAGCAGAGCGAAAACCTATGATAGCACAATAAATGATAATTATTCTATACATTACTTTATTTTGCGGTCACGGTGTATCAGCTTCACAAAAAGAAATGCAAAACAAACCATTCGGTGTTTCCCCACACGATCTGTTGCCGGTGTTTCATCAGTGTGATTGCTCCCCTCAATGATCGTTTCATTAGGCTGCAATGGCTTTCGTTTGGGCTCAAATTGATAACCAAAACACCAAAGAAAGGTTCATAACTCTCCTCGTCACCATTAGAAGAACGTTCATTACGTCAGATTCGTCGCTGCAACTAGAAACAAAATTGTCCGCCATCATCGCCACCATTCAGTAATAAGCACTGAGCCGGGTGTTTCCTAGTTGTGACGTCACGCACACAATATGCTACATTTCCTGGATCTCGGGCACCGGTCGTTTTAGCTTGACAATCGATCCAAATTTCTATCATTTTCTTGGTGTTGCGATGTGTGTAATTACACGAAGTGGCATGAGATGAATCCAAAAGGCATGCGTTTACGGATCAATGATGGAATATTATCATTTCCCTAGGTGTTGTAATACTCTTTAACAGTGATTAACACATTTGTGCCTTTGATCGTAGAGCTACAGTTTTCTCTCAGGCCAGATCAAAGCTACAAACCTGTCAATCATCGTTAACTTTAAGTACAAAACACCAGCTGCACTGGTGCGTAGCAGGAGGGAGGGTAAAAGGCTGTGGCGATATGCGAGCATGAAGCAGAAAAACAAGTTTGCGTGTTAAAAAAAAAATCACATGTCCTTGCGATGCTGAGTATTGCACATCCGCACATTGCGATGATGATGTTCAAACAATATATCGTTCAGGCCTACAACAGATATATCTGAAAAGTATAAAAGTAGCGAACAATGACTGCCTTCTATCACGGAAATCTCTCTCTGCCCTACCTCTGGGCACAGGCCAACTCTACATCAGCAATGGTCTTTGGAGCGTCAGAAGATAGAATCAATGGACCTCCCTGATCCCGAATCAGCACGTCATCCTCAATCCTGATACCCATGCCGCGGAAATGTTCGGGAGCCTGCTCATTTTCCTCACTAATATACAACCCTGTAGTAAGAGAAACACAATAAATAAAAATAAAAGGTACAGTACTTCAAGATAATTCAGTTAAGTGTAAAGAGTAAAGGTAAAGATTCAAGATCAACTTTCAGTGCTTTTGATAATGACCTATTTCACCCACAAAAATTGAAATTTAAATTTGTTTTATTAAGTAGATGCTAGAAAAACATGAGTTACCAGAAGCTACTGACAGGTAGTGTTGTAGACACCAAAATGAAGTCATCAGTATCAGTGAGTACAAAGAAATAATGTGCCGACGCTGTGCAATATGTACTTTTTGAGATCTACTGTAGTTATCAAACACTGGTCGCCCAACCCAAGATGCCCGGCAGCTACCATTTTTTCAGCTCGTGATACCAATTCCGAAAACCTGAATGTGTGACATCGCCAATGCTGGCTGGTACTGTACCGATACTCTTTTTTTTTTTTTTAGGGGGGAAAAAAAAAAATTCTTGTAATACTAAATTACTGCACACTCACTTGAATGTAAAGTAATTACTATCATTGCTTGGTCAGCCAGCTTAGCATGTTGGTTGCCATTGATAGCGCTAGATGTCCAATCCATTTGAACTGTGAGGGCTGGCAACAAATGAACAAAAGTTCATTCGGTGTTTTAGTTCATTCGCTGCCAACCGTCCAACTTCAACTGAATTGAATGTTTACTAGTGATAAACTCATTTAAATCCACAGCAAAAGGATGATTGGACGCCACACAACTATCAAAAAAAAAAAAGGGGGGGGGGGGGTTCAGCTTTTGAAAGATTCACGAAAAAAAAATTAAACATTGTTTCCTTTTTTTTTCTTCAGTGGTTTCTTTTTTACAGATTACAATACTTTTGGCCTAGATTTAGCACCATAAACAACTGGACGTCTATTATCGTCTTGGGAAGGGCGACAAGCACCCCCCAAGTTACGATGATGTGCGAAGCTGGCAGCCATCTCGAGGAATACATATTGCACAGCATCAGTGTGTTGTTTTTTTAGTACTCCCTGATACCGATGATGTCATTTTAGTGCTGCATCGGTACTGATGCATCACTGCCTTTTATAAACTAACATTTTCAGTATTACAACATACATGATGAAATTGCTGATAAAGTACAATATTTGGTTAAGTTACAACTGCCTCCTCCCCCCTAAAAAAAAGGAGGATTCTTTTTTTGGTCCTGCTTTTACCTGGTTCTATTGTGATGGTCATTCCAGGCTGTAAAGGTTGTGACCGCGACAATTCTGGAGTGTCATGGACATCCATGCCCAAGTAATGTCCAACATGATGGGGGCAGTACCGCCTTGCAGCCTGGGAAGCATGAGTTAAAAAAAAACAAAAAAAAAAAACAACTTATGATGGCAAACTTATGATGGCAACTTATTGTTATTCTCTGCAACAAACTGAAATACCATTGACAGATTAATCATGATGACGGTAGAACCAAAATGAATCATCCAATTTGTAAGAGTGGGAATCAGGAAATATTGAAATATTTCATTTATGCATTAAAAAGATGGGTAAGATTCTCAGAGATACAGCATATGAACGCAGAGAAAAGATTAAATGATGAAGCAAGAAACCATAACACAAAGGACACACATCATGCAAATGCAATCCCAAGAAGGTCTATATAAATGAATGACTAGATTTTCACTGAGCAGGCACACAATAACCTTTATCCTTGTAATCATTTGAATACTTTAAATTTCCGAAATAGTAGCACAACTGATTTGACTATACATTAAAAATGACATTTTGAAAGGCTTCAGTACCTTTAGTAAATCAGCATCGCTACTCCCAGCCTTGATGATGCCGAGACGGTTGAGCTGTCTTGCCAAAAGCGCTAGCATGGTACTGTAAATGTGATCAAGACTGACACCTGGGGAGCAAAGAGATAAACAGGAGAGCTGGACCTCCAGGACAGCTTCATAAAGTTCCGCCTGGGGAGCGCGAAATCTGGCATGTGGCAAAATAAAGCATGTCAGAATGAAACACCAAGATCAGGATAATGTTGTTGTTTGGATAACCCACTTACTTCCCATTTACTGGCCATGTTCGAGTCACGTCACTGACATAACCAAAATATTCGCAACCGCCGTCCAGAAGCACCATTTCACCATCCTAATGAAGAATCATGAATGTTTGACGCATTTGTTAACAGTTTCTGCACAGCTAGTTTCTACTGTTACCTTAATTATTTGGTTGTTGTTAATGTAGTGCAGAGTATTGGCACGATTCCCTCCTGCAACCACGGGCGGATAGGCCAGGAAATTAGCACCATGAATGCGGTTCTCAAAATCAAACTGCAATTCAAATGATAGATGTTACATACTGAAGTAATGCTCGGAAAAACACTTGATTAAACAGGAAGTAGTAACTGGTTACTGTAGGGGTGCTTGCTGAGCAAAGGTCCCTATATGTAATGTTCCTTATTTTTTTTCCCCCCTGTGCACTTTTTCGGCACGCCACTTAGCCAACGCACTTTGAACAACTCTCATTGTTCCATGCTGGAAACATTCAAAAATTGACGTGACGCAGGGTCTCTTTCGATTTTGCTCCAAACATTTACTGTTGCAGCAAAAATGCGTTTTTAGACAAAAAAAAAGCCCCATTCATTTCCAATGGAAGTAAGATTTAAAATTTCAAAATGTGTGACGTCCTACATTTTTTTAATTCAATTCACATAGTTTCACGTTAAGAAATTGAGGAAATCAAGTCACACAAAAGTTAAAGCACCACTCCTTTCCAGTGGGGAAAAAGGTGACCTGATAACAAGGGCGTAAGTTTGGTCTCAACATGGCAGGGACGATATTACAGCATAACCTGCATGTACACTTTTTGCTGGGGACGGGACATTATTAAAACAGATTGGGTGAACGGAGGTCAGGGCCACATTTCTCACAAATATGAACCTAATTAAATTGACTTATGCTAACTTTCATGTGTATTGGTTCAGATGATACACCGTTTGATTCAAACCATTGTTTTCAAAAACTACGAAAGAAACATTTTGAAAACTTCCAGAACAGATGTCTGGATTTTATTGGCAAATTTAAATTGCAAGAGTTGAACTTATATTACACTGCTGGCCAAAAGTATTGGCACCCCTGCAATTGTGTCAGATAATGCTCAATTTCTCCCAGAAAATGATTGCAATTACAAATGCTTTGGTAGGGATATCTTCATTTATTTTGCTTGCAAAGAAAAAACACAAAAGAGAATGGGAAAAAAAATCATTATCCTTTTACACAAAACTCCAAAAATGGGCCGGACAAAAGTATAGGCACCCTAAGCCTAATACTTGGTAGCACAACCTAAACAAAATAACTGCGAACATCCAATTCCGGTATCCATCAATGAGTTTCTTACAATGCTCTGCTGGAATTTTAGACCATTCTTCTTTGGCCAACTGCTCCAGGTCTCTGATATTTGAAGGGGGCCTTCTCCAAACTGCCATTTTCAGATCTCTCCACAGCTGTTCTCTGGGATTCAGGTCTGGACTCATTGCTGGCCACTTTAGAAGTCTCCAGTGCTTTCTCTCAAACCATTTTCTAGTGCTTTTTGAAGTGTGTTTTGGGTCATTGTCCTGCTGGAAGACACATGACCACTGAGGGAGACCCAGCTTTCTCACACAGGGCCCTACACTATGCTGCAAAATGTGTTGGTCGTCTTCACACCTCATAATGCCATGCATACGGTCAAGCAGTCCAGAGCCAGAGGCAGCAAAGCAAGCCCAAAACATCAGGGAACCTCAGCCATGTTTGACTGTGGGGACCATTTTTGCAATTATTTTCTGGGAGAAATTGAACATTATCCGACAGATTTGCAGGGGTGCCAATTCTTTTGGCCAGCAGTGTATATTAATATACACAATAAATAAAAACTTGTTAATAATCTCTTAACTGTACAGGAATGCAAAAAGATAAACTTTTGTCTTAAGAACACTCAACAATGTCTAAATTAATGAATTAAATATAACTGAAAATACTTTATAACGTTAACAGTAGAAAACATATACAGGAGAACATTTCTCTTTAAGCAGATTCCTAGTCGGGTTTTGCAGATTAGCATATTCACACAGATTAATGTTATGCTCACTCTGATGCAGGTCAGACTTTCAGTAGCAAAGTTAGTGGTGTGTTTCCTACCTCCACAACATTGACGTCTTTTACATTACTAATTATAGTACTTGCTGCTGGCCGAAAAAAAAACCTTGTAATATCCCTCCTCTTCGAAGGGGGCAGAGGAGGCGGCATGTTGTCAACATGTTGTATTTTTGTCTGGGCTGTGTGTGTGTGCGTGTCTGTGTGTTTGGGAGTGGGGGGGGGGGGGGGTCACATCATCAGCCAATCAAACTTGCGTTTCAGGTAAAAAAATTAATTTAAAAAATGGACCGGCACATTCAGCAAGTGAAAATGGGTAAATGTAAGTCTGAACATAATGAAAATAATTCACTTAATAAGTGAAAATGGGTAAATGTAAGTCTGAACATAATGAAAATAATTCACTTAATAATGGTAGGGTCAATTCTATCCTTACAACATAAAGGAAGAATCTAAATTACCTACTGTACATAACAGAACCCATTAGATATAATACAAAAAAGGTTGCTTAAAATTTGGTGGAGACAATTTAAGCATCCTGAAAAGTCGGTAGTGTTATGTCCCTACCGTCCCAATGCAAACCTATGCCCTTGCCTGATATTAACAGGAAGTGACCCGGAAAAGCCCCATAATCTAGAAGAAGTGACCAACGAACAGGAAGTGACAGGAATGCCCTGAAATCAACAGCAACTTATCCACAATGTACAAGAAGCGACCCGTAAGTGTCATAAAATTAATAAAGATTTGACCAAAAATTAACTCATTGGCGACCATTGACAACGTTAGACATCCAATTCATTTAAACTGGAAGGACTGGCAATGAATGCTCGTATTTCAGTGCCATTGGCGGCATGAGACGTCCAATTCGTTTTGATTGATTGGGAGGGGAGTGAACTGACCTGAAATGCCCTGAAATTAATAGGTAGTGACCATTTGGGTGAGCAAAGCATCCCCACATAATTTCTCCCAAAATTGCATTTTCTAGTCTATTTACAATATTTTCTTAGTTCAATGAGATCAAATATTGACCTGTCTTGCAATACTCATACATAGCCACATGCTTTAGGGGTTTTAGACTCATCAGAATTAAAATTTGAGTTAAAAGAAATGGAAAAACTTGTAAATATGCCTTAGCAAAGAGCACAGCCTCATCTACGTCACCATGCGATAGAGCCATTGTCCTCCGAAAACCCTGAAAAACAAGTTGGATAGGAGTCAATGATTAAAAATTGAATAAAAAGCTGAACAATAGAGAGAGTACAGTGACTCATTGTTAAAAGAACGATTTTAAAAAGTACAGTATGCAGCCTTTACGTGAATTGAAAACCCACCTGCGCTGTGATGCGACCTGCTTCCTGCATGAGGGCCACTTCTGATGAGCTTTTGAGAGCCCTGAGTGAATGAATGAGTGGACTTAACGGGCGCGGTACTGGCCCTGTCGCCAGGACGGGACCGACATGTGCTTGGTGGAGTCGAGGGTGGGATGGTTGAGAACTATCATACCATAGTGTAGAGCCTGAAGTAAGACAACAGTAGAAAAGTAGTGGTGAAATGGTTCATTTTGTAAGGTATTAAATTGTTAACTATTGTTGTCATGATAAAACTAAATTCAACTCTATGAATTAGTTTATCACTGTTAGACGCCAAGTTCATTTGAAATGGGAGGGTTGGCAGCGAATGAGTTCAACTCATTCGCTGCCAACCCTCCCATTTCAAATGAACTTGGCGTCTAGCGCCGTCACTGGCAGTCAATGAGTTAACAAAAACAAAAAAAAAATCCTCCATGACTATCAACAACAGCGAAAAATCTAATTTACCCCATGACAACAAATTTCTGGTGACCTGTGGCTGTGCAAAAACAAATAAATGACAACAGCAGCAATACTTCTGCATTTAAATATCTTATCCGGATACATTTCCATATCAATACTTTTGACAACCCCAGGAAAAACAGGTACAAAATACCAGTTATATATCCAACATTTATCCATTAGTCATATTGCAGAAACGAGCGATACGGATCATACATAAGGTTGGATTTCTTGATCACGCTCAACATCTGTTTGCTCACTCAAAACTATTAAAAAATCTTGTTAACTATTCTACACGTATAATGCTATTTAAAGCATCTAACAAACTACTGCCATGTATTATACAAAACCTTATTAAGATTCGGGAAAGTATGCATGATCAGGGAGGTTCTGAAGATTTTATGTTACCCACACATTTCGAACAACTTGGAAACGGCTTTGTGAGTCTGTATGTGTCCAATTGTTGTGTATAATGAAAATTACTGTTAATGACCAAACTCTGAATTGGTTTAGTTTAGTTAGTTGTCTATTGGTTTAAGTATTTTTGTCAGTTTGTTTTTGTTTTTTTCCCCTCTTTTTCATTTAGTAGACTTAAAGTCGAAGGACAGGAGTATCCAATGAAATAATAACAATAACAATATATATATATATATATATATATATATATATATATATATATATATATATATTAGGGCTGTCAAAATTATCGCGTTAACGCGCGGTAATTAATTTTTTAAATTAATCACGTTAAAATATTTGACGCAATTAACGCACATCTCCCGCCCAGACAGTATTCTGCCTTTTGGTAAGTTTTACAGCAAGGTTTTTTGTGCTGTCTAACAGCGAACTCTTGTGGTCGCTTTGTGACATGGTTTATTGCTTTCTTGCCAGTTCAATATGGCTGCGCGACGTCTCGGGCTGACGCCTACGTTGTAATGCTGTGCTTATATGATCCTTGGACAAGATTTGTCCGTAAGTATGGTTGTTGTAAAGAATGTACATACAGTGGTACCTCTACATACGAAGTTAATCCGTTTCAGGAGCTTGTTTGTAAGTCGAAATGGTCGTATGTCGAGCAGGATTTTCCCATAGGAATACATTATAATTCCATTAATTCGTTCCACAGCCCAAAAACCTGCACTAAATCCTTAAAAAATACTGCTGGTACTATTACAAATGGCAATTACATATAGCAAAACAAATAAATAATAAATAAAAATCGGATTAATAATATAATAATAATAATAATTCCTGTAATAGTGTAACGAAACGGGTTCTAATAAGGCGGACGTTTTTTTCTGTACCTGAAGGCACCGCGGCGCTGACGTGACAAAGAGGGAGGGGAGCGGGTGAAAGTTTACTTTCGCTTTCAATGCTTTCTTGAGAACATCGTCAATTGCGGCAGACAGCAGGCGTTTTGTGTTGAATAAGTTGTGAAAGAAATGATGAAAACGTGGCGAAGCTGGCGAGTTCTCTGGAGATGTTACCACAATAAGAATTGTCAGCTTAACTTATAAAGACTGGCGAACGATGGTCGGAGGAGGACCGTGGAGATGTATTGTTGAGCCATTTCACGGATGCCCACCCTACGCTCATATTTTTCTGTCATTTGCATCTTCATTTAGAAGGTAAGCGTCAACTTTTTCCTTGTTTCACCACCTGTACCAACCTTTTCTGAAACCTGTGTTGATTTGTCACACAAGAAAATCCGCCATGCATTCGTCTGCGGTGCTGCCATTGTCGTCGTATTTCGAGCATGTCGTTGGATGTAGAAACAAATGGCGAGTCAAATTTTACGTCGGATGTCGAAAAGTTCGTGTGTCGAAGCGATCGTATGTAGAGGTACCACTGTATTATGTTAGAAAGCAAAATGTTATATTTTTTGTATGAGACGGTTTTTGTTTATGTTTAGTGAACCTGTATAGCGTGCTAAGCTAACGTTGTTGCTAATGCAATGCTTGTGTACTTTTTTTGTAGTTTCACTACGGTCTAAAGAGGACAGTGGTTTGAGGCCATTTTATTAATAAATCAGATGAAAAAGGAAGAAGTCTGATTCGTCGTTCACTAGCCGTCTAGCTTTGGAAAAAGTAGACGCTTCGGAGTGAGGACAGCATAGACAGATTTAAATGACAGTAGAGTGAAATGCCCACTACAGTCCTTATGTACCGTATGTTGAATGTATATATCCATCTTATCTTTCCATTCCAACAAATTACTTTACAGAATATATATATAATATACAGAAAAATATGGCATATTTTATAGATGGTTTGAATTGCGATTAATTGGGATTAATTACGATTAATTAATTTTTAAGCTGTAATTAACTCGATTAAAAATTTTAATCGTTTGACAGCCCTAATATATATACATACACATACACAGTATTTGATACACTGCCAATGGGTTTTCCCATTGACAGTGTATCAAATACTTGTTCTCCCCACTATATATATATATATATGCATATATGATGTACATTGTAGTATAGTATAGTATATATTAGAGCTAAAACTACTCAAATAATTTGAGTAACTCCATTTTAAAAATTGATCAAGGCATTTTTTCGACCCTCGAGGAATCGTTTAATTTTGCCAGTTCCAAACATGACGTTTCGCCCGAACTACTTTTAATGCGGCACAAAGCTCTAATGTCACGTTCATAAAGGTAGAAGGGAGAGGCGACGAATCTATTTGATTTCAAACACGCATGAATATAGAGGTGACGACAAAGAAACCGACGAAAGCGAAGAGAACGGCACGAAGAAAAAGCAGAAATTGTCAAAAGTGTGGGAGCATTTAAAGCTGGAGACCAAGGCGAACACTGTTTCATGTATTCACTGTAAGACAGCGCTTGCCTAACACTACCCCAGCCCGGCCCTGGCTACCCGCTGCCCCAATGACACTTCTGCACCCCCGGCTGGACGCCGCGACCAATGGCCGCCCCCGAAACCTGGACCGAGCTCCACCATGCGGTCTGCCTGCCTAGTTCCCACGCCACCGAAGGCACCACATTTACTCCGAGAGCATGAGAGGAATACTTGGGACAAGGTCAAATTAAGTTAACATAGCGCACATAATGTAAAATTAGCCCTGCAGAGGTTTCTATTAATTATGACTACTGTCGATGCGTGGCTAATGTGTTTTTCTCACAGGCTTTATTTAATCTGTAAAAACACAGCGCTGTAGAGAGATGAGGGTGTAAAATAAAAATAGAAATCTAACTGTCAATTTTAGCTCGGTAGTCATAGATGGATAAAACACCAAGTAGCAGTGGGGCCTAATGTGCTACAATATAGCAGGTATCATACATTAATTTTGAACACTGCAAAACTCGAAATCCTATCAGACTTAAAATTCAGACTTAAAACTTTACTAGAACAAATGGATATTCAATTGAAACCCATTGGAAAACCACTTACTTTTATGTGATGTGTGTTATCAAGCCTAATGACATTTTTAGGTAAGAAATAAGATCATATTCAAAAAGAAAAAGATTATTATGTTTTTGAGTGAAAGCAGTGATTTTTTTTTTCACAAGTCACATCTGAGATGTAATTGTTGGCTGTTTTCAACAGTGTACAGTGGTATGAAAAAGTATCTAAACCTTTTGGAATTTCTCACATTTCTGCATAAAATCCCCATCAAATGTGATCTGATCTTTGTCAAAATCACACACATGTAAAAACAGTGTCTGCTTTAACTAAAAGCATCCAAACATTTATAGGTTTTCATATTTTAATGAAAATGGCATGTAAACAATGACAGAGGGGTGAAAAATGATTAAGTGAACCCTCTGCCAAAGGAGACTTAAAGAGCAATTGAAACCATTTTTTTTACCAAACAACTTAAGTCAGGCTGTGTCCAATCACTGACGAGTGGTTTAAAGCTGCCCTGCCCACTATATAACACACACTTAGTAAGAATTGTGTTGATGAGAAGAATGCATCATGACTCGGTCAAAAGAGCTGTCTTAAGACCTGCGATCAAGGACTGTTGATTTGTATAAAGCTGGGAAAGGATACAAAATCATGTCTAAATGTCTGGATGTTCATTAATCGACAGTCAGAGAAGTTGTCTACAAATGGAGAGAGTTTGGCACTGTTGCTTCTCTCCCAAGAAGAGCCGTCCACCAAGAGTTCAGCGCAGAATACTCAGAGAGGTAAAAAAAGAACCCTAGAGTGTCTGCTAAAGACTTACAGAAATCACTGGCACAGTCCAATATCTCTGTGCACACATCAACTATATGTAAAACTATGGCCAAGAATGGTGTTCATGGAAGGACTCCAAAGAGGAAGCCACTGCTGTCTAAAAAAACATCGTTGCTCGTTTAATGTTCGCAAAAAGGCATTTGGACACTCCACAGAAGTTGTGGCAAAATATTTTGTTGACTGAAGAAACAAAAGTTGAATTGTTTGGGAGTAACACACAACGTCATGTGTGGAGGAAAAATGGAACCACTCAGCAACATCAACAACTCATCCCCACCGTGAAGCATGGTGGAGGGAGCATCATGATTTGGGGCTGTTTGCTGCCTCAGTGCCTGGACAACCTGCAATCATTAATAGAAGAATGAATTCAAAAGTGTATCAGGATGTTTTGCAGGAAAACCTGAGGCCATCTGTCAGACAGCTGAAGCTAAAAAGAGGATGGATGCTGCAACAAGACAATGATCCAAAATACAGAAGTAAATCAACTTCAGAATGGTCCCCGAAGAACAAAATAACGTTCTGGAGGGGCCAAGTCAAAGTCTAGACTTGAACCCCATTGAAATGCTGTGGCATTACCTAAAGACAGCGATTCATGCCAGACATCCCAGGAATCTGACTGTACTACAGCAGTTTTGTAGAGAAGAATGGGCTAAGATTAGTCCTGATAGATGTGCCAGACTAATCTGCAGCTACAGGAAGTGTCTGGTTGACGTTACTGATGCTAAAAAAGGGGGGGGGGGGGGGGGCACAAAATATTAAATGTGATGGGTCACTTACTTATTTTTCCCCCTTCTGTTATTGTTTACACACTATCCTCATTAAGATATGAAAACCTATAAATGTTTGGGTGGTTTTAGTTAAAGCAGACAGTTTTTTCATTTGTGTGATTTTGACAAATATCAGATCACATTTGATGGTGATTTTATGCGGAAATCTGAGAAATTCCAAAAGGTTCAGATACTTTTTCATACCACTGTACAGCTAAAATAAAGACAATGATTGTCTAAAAATGTCTTGTTTTCTCATGTATATTTAGAATTTCTCTTTAACTAAAAAAAAAAAAAATCCCGATTACCGTATTTTTCGGACTATAAGTTGCAGTTTTTTTTCATAGCTTGGCTGAGGGTGCGACTTATAGACCCTACCCACGTGACGTCACAACTCCTTCCTCCTGGCTGGTGCCGCCCAATTGTCCGTCAACACATCATGTTTCCCTGTTACGGCTACGTACATTCCTCCTATTTACGACGTGTTTTTCTGCTCGTTAACATTAATAATCAAAATGGTGAAGGCGTGTGTGGCGGTCGGTTGCAATAACAGAGAAGATAGATGGAGAAGACGGAGAGACTTGAAGTTCTACCGGATTCCGAGAGACCCGGAGAGAAGAGAGCGAGATGGGCTGCTGCAATTCGACGAGAAAACTGGGCTCCAAACGATTACCACAGATTATGTAGTAGTCATTTTATATCTGGTAAGATGCATTTAATATATATTTAGAGGGTTTTGGGCTGACAACCACAATTAAGATCATTGCTAGGCTAATCGCCGACAACATACACGTATGTATGTAGTGAGAGTGCTATCGCTACACCATATAAACATTAAAAGCCCTAACTCCATTGACAAACGACATGAAATACATTAGACTTGACAGTGGATGTTAGCAATAACAAAAGATTTTGAATTGAAAATTTCGTAACTCACCTTTCCAAGCACAAGATAGATTCCTGCCGAATTTTCGTGGACGAGGACCTGTTTCACCCAACCAGCAACGAAGTATTTATAAGCCTCCAAGCGCTTAAAGTTTTTCAAACTTTCGTGAGAATAGGCCGATTTTGTGTGGACAAGATAGTTGTTCAGTTCAGGGTAGCTAGCAGATGTCAGGCAAATACGGCGGAGACAGCGGGTCGAAAAACATCGATTTAGGCATCAAATATGGATCTGGCGAATGGATAAACTGAAGCTTTTCCACATAACGCCTTTTATGCAAATAATCAAGTGAGTTTACGGCATCCGAAAGCACCGGGTCCTCTTATAAATTGCTCGATCAATTGAGACCATTGATAATACAGACACAAAATGACGGACAAGGGGGCGGAACCATACAGTGAGCACGTGATTTTGTGACGTCGGTGGGTAGGGTCTATACTCTGGAGCGACTTCTTGGTAAAATTATTAACACATTATTATATCATTTCACGTGTTATTTTGGTGTTTTGGAGTGACACTGATGGTTTGGTAAACTTGATATCTGAATTATCTCTTAATAGTTATGTTCCATTAACATACCGGCCACGTTTGCATTTTGTTGTTCATGCATCATGTAACATTATCATACTGTACACTTATTCAGCATGTGTGTTCGCTATTGTATTTTTATTTTAAATTGCCTTTCAAGATGACATATGTGTTCTATGTGTTGGATTTCATCAAGTAAATTTCCCCCCAAAATGCGACGTATACTCCGGTGCGACTTACATATCTTTTTTTCCTCTTCATTGTGCATTTTTGGGCTGGTGCGACTTATACTCAGGTGCGACTTATAGTCCGAAAAATACGGTACTCAATTAATCGACTGGATTTTCAGTAGAATACTCGATTGCTAGCTTCATCATCAGCATCATTCTCATTCTCAAATTCAAAAAGATGGAAAACAACCCACCTTTAAGGCTTTTGAGCACCATTCCAAGTTCTTCCGTGCTATGTACCCTTTCTATGCCAGTCAAAGCAGCAGCCCCATCCTTCCCTGATCGCGGTCCATCCCACAGTTCCCTGCCTGGGTCTCTGCGAGGGACAAATAGGATGGCCTGGTCTGGTCGACCTTTCCCATACAGAACGAGAGCGCTGTCGGGCTCCAAAATGCCACACAGGTAGAGGAAGTCCTAAGCAAAGTTTTGGGGGTTCAAAAGCATTATTTGGAAAATAGAATATGAGATTTATGCAACCTCCAAAGTCAAACGTCACTTTCATGTTTTTTTTCCCCTCCCTCTCTAATCATTTTCAATTGCTCGCTTCAACATGGGGTAAAAAAAAAAAAAAAAAGAAAAACATAAAAGATGAAGACTATTCAGGATACTGCAAATTACGCAAAATAGCAAACCACTTTACATGCTCCAGTCTTGGAAAATCAATTGCCACCTGTTAGCAAAGTTAAAGCAGTGTGTTGAACATTTACACTGGTAAATGCCTTTTTAAACCTAGGTGCCAAGTCAGAAAATAATTTGCGTTTGACCAATGAGGTTCCACTGTACAGTAAAATAAATGAAAGCAGACCTGGTTCTGGTGGAAAGGATAGGGTATGTCATTAGTCATGTAACGGGTCGGATGGGATAAAATGATGAGCACATGAGTACTGGAGGAGGCCGACGGTCCAAGCTTATCCGACTGGGCCTCGATGAGTGATGCTAGCCGGCGTCGACGGAGTTCATATTCCGTTTGGCTCAGGCCAGGCGTCACCTCACCTGAGAATCAGAAAGCACAACTCATTAATCAAAAATTGGTCAAGATGTAGAAAATCAAGATGCATTTACTCTATGTGGTTGGACTATGCCTTTCACTACATTTCCTATATTTCCAAACATGTGACCTGACAACAGTGTTGTCACAGATTACTTGAAAAAGTAATTACTGATTACGCCTAAAAAAAGTTATCTAGTTACTTCACTGATTACTTTATCATATAAGTAACTAAGTTACTAAAAATGTAATTTATCGGTTACTTTTTACCAATTTTTCTCCCTTTGCTGCCTCAACATAAGAATGACAACAGAAAAATGTCATCACATGTAATGGACATTCCGATAATTGAATTTAAAGAGGAAGATCAAAATTTTTCACAAAAGGCTTAATCTTTGAATTAGCAGGGGTTTAATTAGTCAATGGAGTTGATTTCAACCACCATTGACTTGCGCTAGCTCATGCATTCAGGAGCCCTGAAACTAACAAATAACTGACAAACTGCATGGAATTTGTTGAAATCAACTCCATTGACTATTTAAACTCCCGCTAACTCAAAGATTAAGCCTGATGTCAAAAATTCTGAACATCGGGTTAGGGTTAACAGCATCTCTGTGCCAATGTAAAACAATGCAAATTGACTGCACAGTAATGAACAACACACAAATGAATTGTGCAATAAACACAAATGTGGGGGCGCGAATGCGAGCGCACAACCCGGAAGTACGCCGTACACATACGCGATCAATTTGGCCACAAAACGTAGCAGCAACTAAGCACTTTACACTCAATCGGACTTACAACACATCCCAAAGATGCTAAACGAACACGTCACCTCACGGCATAAAAGTGCAACACGAATATGATGTAAACAATGCTTGCCGCCTTGGAGCGATGATTACCCGCCGTTTTAACGGCAAAGCTACGAAACTGCCACGCATGTAGCGGCTTCAACCTTTTGCTGGAACCCTCCTGAATGAAAGAAAAATACTAATGTTCATTCATCATACCTGTCACGTTGTGAGGTTTCGGCGTAATTTGTACAAGTGAGCACTGATTTTTAAATGTGCACGCCGTACGTTTAAAATCTGTGCGTTTTTCGTGCATTACGTTTTTTTTTCTCTATTCGGATTTTGTCACCGTTTCGGCAACGAGACAATGTGCATTACTACGCGTTACTACGTTGATTGAATGACGTGAGAAAAGTCAGAGACACGGAGAGAGAAGAGCGTTTGTTGTGACGCTGTAGCAAACGCGATGCCAGGCTAGGTGGCTCCAATATTTCCTGACTGTAGCCGACAGCCTACAATGTAGACAGAAGGGAACTAATGCAAAAACAGGAGCAATTTTAACAACTTTAACAGTTGATTCACTACATTAAATGACTTCCAAACATAGCAAATGTTACAATGTTTTTGTTTTTTTTGGGGGGGAAAGCGAAAAAAAAACAACATGAAAAATAACACCAGTTAGTTTGCCAAGTAACTAATTATTCTTACTTTCAGGTAACTGAGTTACCAACTCAATTTTTGGGAGAAGTAACTTGTAACTGTAATTAATTACTTTTTAAAAGTAAGATTAACAACACTGGTCATAAAGATGAAGTCTGCAGAATGAAAAGTGACGAAAGCGAGATTTTATTCTGCCAATTTGTTGCTGAACACAGTTTGCCTGCAACTATTGCTAATCACTTCCCAGAATTAGCAAAAGAAATGTTCCCTGACTCAAAGATTGCATCGGTAAGTTAATTTTATCAATTGACCTTTTTAAATTTATAACTGGACACACTAACGAACTACCTTCAAGTCAAACTGAATTGAACAATTATAACAAAAGTCACTGGTAAATTTTAGTAATCATGATGTAGCTGAAGATATTGTTCTTTGATTGCACCAGGTTATATGTTACAATATTACCAATAAATTCATATTATTTTAAAAATTGAGTTTTATTTTTGTTTCATATTGCACGCTATATACAACCTTGTCAGATTAGTCACCAATTTGTAATGGCATATGTCACTAGTTGTAAGATTGCCAACGACCTCGAGTTGACAGGTATGATTCATTGACGCACCCAGATCAACATTTCCTCGCACATCTCAACAGGTGGCTACGCTCGGCTCGAATGTGCTCCCCGTGTTTGTCACTTCTTTCTCATCTCCAAAGCAATTAGCACGTGTGTCTCGAGACCAAAACAGGAAGTAACGGTGAACGGTTACCATGAAAACGAAGCCGTAGTGAGAAGATGAGAACCTTTCTAACATTGTCCATTCGGAATGCTTTCCGTACATGACTACAATAGTCTTCGTTCCACATATGAGGCAATAACAAAATAGTAACGCACAGACACTGAGGAAACTAACTTTAATCAGATCACTGGTTTGGAAAAATGAACACGTAAAATTGCTTGTTACTGAAAGAAAGTAATCAGATTACAGACAACACTGCCTGACAAGGGAAAATTATGTCTTGAAGAGCATGGAATTTGAATTTGAAGAGAATGGAATTTGTATTGTATTGTATTGTCTGTACAATTCAACACACCGGTGGTACACTACCTTAAGTTGCATGTATACCACACATTTTTTGTTGTGAAATAAAAATACCACTTGAGTGGAACATAAACGATACTCACCATGTTTGATGAGATGCGGATGAGTGAAAGGGCTCGGCTGGCCAAGGTAGCGAGCAGGAACAGTCTTTGGTTTCAGGCCACCCGGTTTAACAGAAATGTTCCTGCATGGACACCACACACAACCTACACAGACAAACCAACAGAACACCTTTAATTTCTTTGAAATAGGTTAAGTATTTATAGCTTTTTAGTACAACTACCCTTTCATGATATGTTATAGTTAACAACAGATTTTATTTTTAAGTTTGATTGATAAATATTTGTCTAAATTATACAGCCATCCATTTTCTTGAGCGCTTGTCCCCGTTTTAGTCGAAGCCTAGGACAGGATACACCTTGAACTTATTGCCAACCACATGTAGACAATCATTCACACTCATATTTACACCGATCGACAAGGTAAAGTCGTAGTACGAATTGGCTGACATTGATGGCGACAGACGTCCAATTCATTTGAAGTAGGAGGACTGCCACCCGCCCAGTTCAAATGAATTTGACGTCTCCTGAAGATAAACTAGTGATAAACTCATTGATAACTAACTTCGATTCCAGTTTGGTCTTGGCAGGAGTATGACAGCAGCCCTTCGGAGCACACTGCCCCCGGAGGAGGACATCATCGTCGCTGCTTATCGACGACACAACTCATGGACACATACCCTTTACTGCCGAGGAATAGAGAAGTTGCAAACGAAAAATATTTATAAGGTTTTGAAATGATATTTACGAAGAGAAGTCAACAACATTTCAAAGTTGGTGGATTTTTCACTACTTAAATACAACTAAAATACAGAGAAATGACAGCTACCTCGGTAGCCGGTTGCTAACAGCCTTTTAAATCAGGGAAATTTATGCCCTGCGTTTTGTTTGACAGATGCTGTGAGTCACATGCATGGCTACGATTGGTAGTAGCATTTACTGCACATAGGAAATCAAATACCTTAATTAAATTTACCAACAGACTATATAGTTCAACAGCAAAGTTTTTTTATGATTACACACTACATATATAAATGGGTTTCTATTTTTACAGTTGGTTTTCACATCATTTAACGATTGTCTTATCCTGTAAAACAAAGATCGGGGCAACAGTACGCAAATGTATCACGGGGCTGGTCGACTTGTGCCTGAATGAAAAGACACAACAAGCGACGCTTGCGCCTGGGAAACAGATTTAGGACGTCTACTACTGACTACTACCTTCTGCTTTATCCGCTTCTTTGTTAAACCTGCGAGTCACTGCGCAGGTTCGTTTGATTTTTTTTTTATTAAGTTAGCAACGTTAATGTTTTAGTGTACTATTTTGTTTTTTATTTTATTTGAATAATGTAAATATTGTAAGCTAACGCCTCCAATGGGCTCATACGTCAAACATGGTTCTCTCTAGAAACTTCCGTCTTGCCCATTATCTTCATATGTGACTCGCGGTGGAAAATAAATAAATGTTTCTTTTTAGGTTAACGTGTTAATTTTGAGTCCGAATATGAACGGACATGAATACAAGCAGACACGCGTTCATGCAAGATAGCATGTTGTTGCTAAGCTATGTAACGGTAAACTGCTATATCGGTGAAACTTGGTTAATTTGTTGTGCTATTTGTTTTTCTGATGCCAAGCAGTGCTTGCCTGGACGTTACTCAGAAGTATGGACTCCCGAAAAGTGGCAGAGTTAAAGGGCTTCGTGCAACTATGCGAGTCCAATCCCGCCATCCTGCAACTTCCCGAGATGGCTTTCTTCCGGACTTGGTTGCAGAGGTTAGTTGTGTCTTTTAAAAGCTGACGAGGAACTGCAAGTTTTTGCCCTAGTTGTTCTTAGTCACTGTGTATGTCAATAGGTCACTAAAGTAGGTTGACCACGTTCTTGCCAGAACTTTGGAAACATTATGTACACCTGCATGAGATATTATAAAGATAAAAGTAACAATTAGGGGTGGGAACATCTTGGTACCTTATGATACGATACAAGGCCCATAATAACTATTATCTCACAATATGGCAATACAACAATTCTTGATTCACAGGTCAGGTCACGGACATTCTGTCAAACACCTTTGTCTTCCTTATAGATTATGACAATAGAGTGCAAAATTTCTGTAAATAAATGCACTATATTATTGCAACATTCTTGGAAACAAATGCCTGCCATTGACAATGATGTACATCCAATTATTTTTTTACTGGCAGCAGTGGCTTTGAATGCTCATGTTTGAGTGCCATCGATGGTGCGAGACGTTCAATCCATATTGACTTAGAGTGGTTTATGACCTAACGTTCAGTTCGTTTGGAACTCCTAGTTAAAATGAATTGGACGTCTCGCGCCGTCAATGGCACTCAAACATGAGCATTCAAAGCCACAGTTTAAATTAATTAGATCTACATCATTGTCAATGGCAGGCATTTATTTACAATAATTTTGCAATAATATAGTGTATTTATTTACAGAAATTTTGCCATCAATGTATGAACATTTAACCCTCTTATTTTGTTGGTGTCAGAATTGACCCGTTTTCATATTTTTGTATGCAATAATTAATGGTACTTTTGACATATATATCCAATTGATATCCAAACTTGAAAACTGAAAATCCAAAACAATATACTGCATAGGTTTGCTCCTCGGTGGCAAATCCCTGGGGGTCGATGAGATCTGCCCGGAGTTCCTAAAGGCTCTGGATGTTGTGGGGCTGTCGTGGCTGACATCCCTCTACAACATCGTGTGGACATCGGGGACAGTGGCTCTGGATTGGCAGACCGGGGTGGTCATCCCCTTTTTTAAGAAGGGGGACCGGAGTGTGTGTTCAAATTATAGAGGGATCACACTCCTCAGCCTCCCTGGTAAAGTCTATTCAGGGGTGCTGGAGAGGAGGGCCCGTCGGATAGTCGAATCTCTGATTCAGGAGGAGCAGTGTGGTTTTCGTCCCGGCCTTGGCACAGTGGACCAGCTCAACACCCTCGGCAGGGTCCTCGGGGGTGCATGGCGGTTCGTTCAACCAGTGTAGAGCTAAAAGGAATACTCGAGCAACTCGAGTTTAAAAACTGACCTGAGTAATTTTATTCACCTCGAGGAATCGTTTAATTTTTACAGCTCTAAGCATCACGTTTTGTCCGACTACTTTTAATGCGAGACAACTCGCTGACGTCATGTGCTTAGAGGACGAAGCAATAAATACCTGACTGCAGCCGACAGCCGCTAAAAACTACGCCCGCATCACTGTGGTAACAGGTAGCGTCTGATGCTACGGTGATAGCAGATAGCTGTTGATGCGTCTCATAGATATCATTTATATATAACAAGATGCGAAATGACAGAGTCGGCGGCGTTGGTAAACAGCCGCCATCTTAAAGCAGTATTATTTAATCTGTGAAAACATAGCGCTGTAGAGTGATGAGGGTGTAAAATAAAAACTTAATAATGCTTACTGTCAATTTTAGCTTAGTAGTCATTGCTGGATAAAACCCCAAGTAGCACTGGTCCCTAATGTGATCCAATACAGCAGGTATCATATATTTATATTGAAAACAGAAAAAACTAAAAAATCCTATCAGGACTTACAGTTTGACTAACTTAAAACTTAACTAGAACCTAAAAATAGCTTGACACAAATGGAAATTCGATTGAACCAAGTGGGAAAAACACCTTTTAAGTGATGTGTGTTATCAAGCGTCATGACATTTTTAGGTAAGAAATATACATATATTTTTATAAGAACTAGTTTTTTGAGTGAAAGCAGTGAATTAGTGTTTTTTTAAATTCTAGTCACATCTAAGATGCAATTGTTGGCTGTTTTCAACAATGTACATCGAAAATAAAGACATTGATTGACTGGAAAATGGTTCAATATTAGATGAAATGTCTTGTTTTCTCATGTATATTTATAATTGCTCTTTTCCTAAGAAAAAATGTTTTATCCGATTACTCGATTAATCGATAGAATTTTAAGTCGATTACTCGATGACTAAAATATTCGATAGCTGCAGCCCTAAACCAGTGTTTTGTAGATTTGGTGAAGACGTTTGACCGTGTGCCTCGGGAAGTCCTGTGGGGAGTGCTCCGGGAGCATGGGGTAAGGGCTGTTCGGTCCCTGTATGACCGGTGTCGTTTGGTCTGCATTTCCGGCAGTAAGTTGAATTCGTTCCCAGAGAGGGTTGGACTTCGCCAAGGCTGCACTTTGTCACCGCCAAGGCTGCCACTTTGTCACTTTGAGGGGGTCCGGTTTGGTGGCCTCAGCATGACATCTCTGCTTTTGCAGATGATGATGTGCTGATGGCTTCATCAAGCCGTGACCTCCAACTCTCACTGGAGCGGTTCGCAGCCGAGTGTGAAGCGGTTTGGATGAAGATCAGCACCTCCAAATCCGAGACCATGGTCCTCAGTCGGAAAAGGGAGGCGTGATACGGACGGCAGTGATACGGGCTCTGCACCGGTCCATAGTGGTGAAGAAGGAGCTGAGCCGAAGGGCGAAGCTCTTGTTTTACCAGTCGATTTACCATTCCTACCCTCACGTATGGTCACGAGCTGTGGGTCGTGACCATAAGGACACGATCCCGGATACAAGCGGCCGAAATGAGTTTCCTCCGCAGGGTGTCCAGGCTCTCCCTTAGAGATAGGGTGAGAAGCTCGGTCCTCATGGAGAGGCTTGAGTTGCTTCTTCTCCGCGTTGAGAGGAGTCAGTTGAGGTGGCTTTGGGCATCTGGTTCGGTTGCCTCCTGGACGTCACCATGGAGAGGTGTTCCGGGCATGTCCCAATGGCGGGAGGCCCCCGGGACGACCCAGGACACGCTGGAGAGACCATGTCTTTCGGCTGGCCTGGGAACGCCTTGGGATCCCGCCGGAGGAGCTGGTTGAAGTGGCTGGGGAGAGGGAAGTCTAGGTTTCCCTGCTAAAGCTGCTGCCTCAGCCACCCGATCCCGGATTAAGCGGCAGATGATGATGATGGTTTTGTATTTTCAGGCCAAGTTAATTTACAGATCAAATTTAATTCGCAAGCAAAAATATGGGCTAATTTCTAACACAAGCCAAGGGTTAAGGCTGTTAAAACTAGCGGCACCCATGTGTGAAGGGTTCAGCGGCAACCCGTTCATTGTTTATTTGGGAGGGGACTTCTCGGCGAAAGTGAGCGGCGGCGGTCGTTTTGGACGGAGCAGAAAGTCCTGAGTGAATTTTCAGCGGAGGGGACCCCAAAATAAAGACTTGTTCTATTTTCATAGCGCCGTCGTGCTGACGTCAACAACGCATCCCAAAGCAGAGGCGTACTTATATCTGTGCTATTAGGCTGTTTCGGTGGATGCATATACACAAATCAAGGGTGACGAAAACTTGATAAATGCGCTTTTTTAAAGTTTCGTGAACTCCGGTACATTCGAAAAATGACTTTCATACTCTGTCTTGCTAAGGTAAATAGTAACTCGATGTGAGTTTGTGTGCAAATGTAGTTCACGGACAACAACAAAAACTATTTACCATCTCACCGAAAGTATTAAAACTCTATACACGGTTATTATAATGCCCCCTGCTCCTTGAAATAGGAAAAGTCATTGTTTTCTTGTGCAACAATAAAAAATGAACGCATTGGTGCTAGGGTCTAGTAAATATGCTTGCCACTTTCACTTTCTGACAGCATCTCCTAGCTACATGGGTCCTCCAGTTTTGTGCTTGCCGTGGACCGCTCGATCGTTGTCACTAACATGCAATGAGTTAATTGTTAAATTACCCTTTCAGGGACAGTGCTCACTGCAGTGGACAGCTGTTCAAAAGTTGACACTGAAAACCTTTAACCCCTTTATTGGGCAATTGACTTTTTTTGTCCATTTAAAAAACTTAAAGTTTCGCAATTATTATATAATTAAAACAAATTTTAATCATTCAATTTTTTAAATATATTTTTGTTTTATAGTTCCAAATAAGTTTTTATCAATCCAATTTTAATAAAAACTAAGTTAATGAAATTAAAATAAAGATAAACATAAATACACACTGATTACGTCCATAAAGTTGATTGGCTGTGAATGCTCATGTTTTAGTGCGATTGGTGGGATACACTGCTGGCCAAAAGTATTGGCACCCCTGCAATTCTGTCAGATAATGCTCAATTTCTCACAGAAAATGATTGCAATTACAAATGCTTCAGTAGTACGGTAATATCTTTATTTATTTTGGTTGCAATGAAAAAACACAAAAGAGAAGGAAAAATAAAATCATTTTACACAAAACTCTAAAAATGGGCCGGACAAGAGTATTGGCACCCTCAGCCTAAAACTTGGTAGCACAACCTTTAGACGAAATAACTGCGAACAACCGCCACCGGTATCCATCACTGGATTTCTTACAATGATCTGCTGGAATTTTAGACCATTGTTCTTTGGCCGACTGCTCCAGGTCTCTGAGATTTGAAGGGTGGCTTGCCTTCTCCAAACTGCCATTTTGCTGGCCACTTCAGAAGTCTCCAATGCTTTCTCTCAAACCATTTTCTAGTGCTTTCTGAATTGTGTTTTGTAGAGGTGCACGATAATTATCGGTCCAATAATCATCGGTCCGATAATAGGAATTATGACGTCATCCCAATAAATCCGATAACATAATGTATTATCGGCCCTATCAATAATATTTTTGGCACGGCATGGCATTGGAATTTGTGCGTTTGTTTCCACTCCTGTTTTTCCAGTATGCAAAGTTTTGTTACTGTCTTTGTTTTGTTCATTATAATAATGTTCATGTCATCATGAAAATTCTGGTTTAGTCAAAGGCAAATCTAAGCTGAATCAACCACTAGTATTTTTGACCTACAGGTGTTCAAAAACTCAGTTGAATATACATTGAAAAATGATATATACAGTTGTGGTCAAAAGTTTACATACACTTGTGAAGAACATAATGTCATGGCTCTCTTGAGTTTCCAGTTATTTATACAACTCTGATTTTTCTCCGATAGTGATTGGAACATATACTTCTTTGTCACAAAAAACATTCATGAAGTTTGGTTCTTTTATGACTTTATTATGAGTTAACAGAAAAAGTGATCAAATCTGCTGGGTCAAAAATATACATACATGGATCTGAAAAAGCAAATCATTGACTTGAACAAGTCAGGAAAGTCACTTGGAGCCATTTCAAAGCAGCTGCAGGTCCCAAGAGCAACAGTGGAAACAATTGTTTGTAAGTATAAAGTGCATGGCACTGTTTTGTCACTGCCACGCTCAGGAAGAAAACGCAAGCTATCACCTGCTGCTGAGAGAAAATTGGTCAGGAGGGTGAAGATTCAACCGAGAATCACCAAAAAGCAGATCTGCCAAGAATTAGAAGCTGCTGGAACACAGGTGTCAGTGTCCACAGTCAAGAGTGTTTTGCATCTCCATGGACTGAGAGGCTGCCGTGCAAGAAGGAAGCCCTTGCTCCAAAAGCGGCACCTTAAGGCTCGACTGAAGTTTGCTGCTGATCACATGGACAAAGATAAGACCTTCTGGAGGAAAGTTCTGTGGTCAGACGAAATTAAAATCGAGCTGTTTGGCCACAATGCCCAGCAATATGTTTGGAGGAGGAAAGGTGAGGCCTTTAACCCCAAGTACACCATGCCTACCGTCAAGCACGGTGGTGGTAGTATTATGCTGTGGGGCTGTTTTGCTGCCAATGGAACTGGTGCTTTACAGAGAGTAAATGGGATAATGAAGAAGGAGGATTACATTCAAATTCTTCAAGATAACTTAACGTCATCAGCCCTAAGATTGGGTCTTGGGCGCAGTTGGGTGTTCCAACAGGACAGTGACCCCAAACACACATCAAAAGTGGAAATGGAATGGCAAAATCAGGCTAGAATTAAGGTTTTCGAATGGCCTTCCCAAAGTCCTGACTTAAACCCCATTGAGAACTTGTGGACAATGCTGAAGAAACAAGTCCATGTCAGAAAGCCATCAAATTTAACTGAACTGCACCAATTTTGTCAAGAGGAGTGGTCAAAGATTCAACCAGAAGCTTGGCAGAAGCTTGTGGACGGCTACCAAAAGCGCCTAATTGAAATGAAAATGGCCGAGGGACATGTTACCAAATATTAGCGCTGCTGTATGTATATTTTTGACCCAGCAGATTTGATCACTTTTTTCTGTTCATCCATAATAAAGTCATAAAAGAACCAAACTTCATGAATGTTTTTTTGTGACAAAGAAGTATCTGTTCCAATCACTCTATCAGAGAAAAATCAGAGTTGTAGAAATAACTGGAAACTCAAGAGAGCCATGACATTATGTTCTTCACAAGTGTATGTAAACTTTTGACCACAACTGTATATTATCGGTTATCGTATCGGTATCGGCCTTGAGGAGCAGGAAGTTATCGATATCGGTATCGGTTTCAAAAAAATTGATATCGTGCACCCCTGGTGTTTTGGGTCATTGTTCTGCTGGAAGACCCATGACCTCTGAAGGAGACCCAGTTTTCTCACGCTGGGCCCTACGTTATGGTGCAAAATTTGTTGATCGTCTTCAGACTTCATAATGGCATGCACACGGTCAAGCAGTCCAGTGTCAGAGGTAGCAAAGCAACCCCAAAATATCAGGGAACCTCTGCCATGTTTGACTGTGGGGACCGTATTCTTTTCTTTGAAGGCCTCATTTTTCCCCCTGTAAACTCTATGTTAATGCCTTTTCCCAACAACCTCTACTTATGTCTCATATGACCAGAGTACATTCTTCCATATCTGACCAGAGAACATTCTTCCAAAACGTTTTTGGCTTTCTCAGGTAAGTTTTGGCAAACTCCAGCAATGGCTTTTTTATGTCTCTGGGTCAGAAGTGGGAATCATCCTGAGTATCCTACCATAGTCTTTTTTTCATTCAGACGCCGACGGATAGTACGGGTTGACACTGTTGTACCCTCGGACTGCAGGACAGCTTGAACTTGTTTGAATGTTAGTTGGGGTCCTTTATCCACCCTCCGCATTCCGCACAGTCTTTCTCGTCAATTTTTCTTTTCCGTCCACATCTAGGCAGGTTAGCCACTGTGCCATGGGCTTTACACTTATTGATGACACTGCGCACGGTAGACACAGCAACATTCAGGTATTTGGAGATGGACTTGTAGACTTGAAATTGCCCATGCTTCCTCACAATTTTGCTTCTTAAGTCCTCAGGCAGTTCTTTTGTCTTCTTTCTTTTCTACATGCTCAATGTGGTACACACAAGGACAGAGGTTGAGTCGACTTTAATCCATTTTAACTGGCTGCAAGTCTGATTTAGTTATTGCCACCACCTGTTATGTGCCACAGGTAAGTAACAGGTGCTGTTAATTGCACAAATTAGAGAAGCATCACATGATTTCAAAGGGTGCCAATAGTTTTGTCTGGCCCATTTTGGGAGTTTTGTGTAAAATAATAATTTTTTTTTTCCCCATTCTCTTTTTTTTTCTCTTTTTTTCATTGCAAGCAAAATCAATCAAGATATTACTGTCAAAGCATTTGTAATATCAATCATTTTCTGGGAGAAACTGAACGTTATCTGATAGAATTGCAGGGGTGCCAGCTGTGTAGATGTCCAATCAGTTTTGATTGGGAGGGGTGAATAAACATCTAATGAATTTAAAAAGAAAAAATGCATGAAAGGGTTAAGGTCGATCAAATTTGAATATACGTAGTAATTTTATACTTCAGTCGACTTTATCCTAATATTGTTCAAACAACTATTTTACGTTAAATATGCTAAGAACTTCGGTCTCATGATGAGTATGACATTGTCAACAGAAATATCTGCATTCAAATGTTTTGTGTTCAATTTCATGTAGCTCACAACAATATTTTCTCCGCTTTTCAGCATGGGTGCAAAAATACCCCAAACTTCCCCCAAGAGTCATTGCCAGGTGATGTATTTATTTCACATGATCATTTGAATTGAATATCAGTGAGTGCGAGCACTGACATTTCAGGGAAATTATACAAACATAATATCATTAGTAGAAAAGAGGATAAAGCAGATTAGGTTTATTGCACCGTTGGAATAATTTGAGGTACAACTGAGCTAGCTTAATCTGAAGGATTTAATTTTCAAAAATTACATGATGTAACATAGCGGGTTTGTTTGGTTTCATTTATGACTTGTAGGGCGAGTGTCCCTGTGGTCCTCCACCTAAATCTAAAGCTTCCCCAACTGAGCCGGCGCCTCCTGTTTCGTCCGAGAGCGAGGAGAGTGAACTAGGTAATTTATATTAATGCATCAGATTCCCCTCAATCTATTTATTTGGTACTTATTGTGCTACCTAAATGTTAATACGTCATTTGCATCCCGTTTTGATGTTGAGTTGCTTAAATCTAGGTAAAATGTCTGTATTTTGTGACGTTTAAAACATTTTCTGATGTTTTAAAAAAAAAAAACGCAGCTCAACTCATTTCTGCTTAACCCATTGCTTTGCAGAGGAAGACCGGGAGGGCGTCATTGAACCAGACACGGACGCACCACAGGAAATGGGAGATCCTGATGTTGAGGTGAAATGTTCTCCTTGTTAAATATTACAAAAAAAAGCTTTTTAGTACAATACTCACTAAGCAGGGTTTATGCGGGTCGTTAAAAAGCATTGAAAGTCTCTCACTCATTTTGCCAAAATTCAGGCCTTGAAAAGCATTAAGCTAAATGTGCGAGGCTTTAAAAATTATGTAAATTTAATGGTAAAATAATCTTTATTTCATAATTTATTAGAGTGGTCTGATATTTTTGGGTATCCGATAATATCGGTCAATAAAGGCATTTTAAAATATCAGATCGTATCGGTTTTGGGCCAATATGCATGTTGCCTTCAGTGTGAATGTTGAAGCCTTTTACCTTTGTACAAGGGCTTGTCACATCTTAGTACAGCAATTATGCTTATTGACCTATGTCTCCAAATTAAGATGTTTAGGATTTGTTATTTGAGCAGACCATTTGCATTCATGTTGCAAAGATTAAATGAACAATAAATGATTGAAAAATAATGAATTACAATCTTATTACATACCTCATTCACTGTACTGAAGCTGTGTGCCTTTGTTGTTATTTTGAGCCAGAAGCACTGTGTCAGCAATTTGTTTTAATTTCAACAATAAATATAGCGGTGCAATATATCCGGTTCTTTTCTGTAACTTATATTGTTCTTATTTTTCACAGAATGTTTATTGGAAGATCGTGAGGGTTGTTACATTTATCATCATTAAAGTATCCAGTAGGGCATCACAATGCAATTAGCCATAATATGCATATGGCGGACAACACTCAGGTGACTTGAAGTTCCGCTCTGAGACCCCCAATTTGGCCAACTTTCAGACTTGTCCGATTTGCATGTTTGATACATCATTGGAAAGCTTAAAACCTCAATTTTCTGAGGGAGGAAAAATTTTGAACAGGAGGGCATTTAAAAAAAAAAAAAATTTGTTTTTAAACAGCAAAACCCTAACTGAAGGGGAAAGCACGCGAGAGCACAATTAAAGACGCCATGATTTTAACGAGATATTATCGCGTACTTAACTTGTTTCGATCCCCATGTAGCATGTATCACCAAGTGTCAAGACACAGTTTTGAATGGCCACAGCCGGATTTATGAGGGATTTTATGGGTGAAACATGGTGATATAACAAGGGTCGTGATGCAGAAATAGCAGACAACAAGGAGTGGTCGAGATTTTCTTTTTCATATATTTACCCTTTTAAACATTATTTTTCCATTTTCCTTTGTTTGGATCGAATATTTATCATCTAAAATATTGGGGAAAATGCGACAGTAATGAAAAAAATACAATTAAGCGATAGTTACGAGGTAGATATCCGTGACTTTTACAAACGGCAATTTTTTCATTGTGACGTAATTTGTTTAAAAGCTTAAGCGAATAATTTTTTAAACTTTTTTTTTTTTTTTTCAACTAAATATTAGACATCAATTAATGATTCTAAGCTAAAAATGACAGAAATTTTGAATAATAAATATGATTACTTACATTCTTTTTATGGCTAGGTTGAAACAAAAACGGTTGCGCGACGTTTGTAAACAGGTGTTTCCAGGGTAAAACTGACAAATTAGAAATAGTTTGGGGGCTTAATTCGTCATGAATCTGCTATTGCAGCATATAGACATATTGTTCTATCTAACAAAACAGTTCTTGTAGCTTAAAATACAGCAGTTTATTCAGCAGAAATTTCGAATAATAAATACGATTACTTACATTCTTTTTATGGCTAGGTTAAAACAAAAATGGTTGCGCGACGTCTGTAAACGGGTTTCCAGGGTAAAACGGACAAATTAAAAATAGTTTGGGGGCTTAATTCGCCATTAATCTGCTATTGCAGCATATAGACATATTGTTCTATCTAACAAAACAGTTCTTTTAGCTTAAAATACAGCATTTTATTTTAAAGAGGGGTGCAAGAGCAGAAACTGCTTTTTCAGTCTTGTCTGTGTTTTCCGCCTTATATCGATATTGCTTTGATATCTGTATCAGATTTTTGGAGTTGGACAATATCGGGATATCGGTTGAAAAGTCCTCATGGGTCAACTCTACTTACAATTTTTGTGTGTAAAACTATCTGCAGTTGGACATGGACATTAGTTTAAAGTGGCATTAAAAGTGGCATTTAAAATTAGATGTGATTTGTTGATACCTGTAGAAACCCTGTTGAAATGATACCTGTAGAAACCCTGTTCAAATGAAATGTGTGTGCATTCGTCCAGGTGACAGAAGAGATGATGGACATGGCCAATGACAAAAAGATGGAAGCCATTGATGCTCTTGGAGGAGGTTGGTGAAAATTTATGGCCGAGTTCATGTAAATGCCTGTAATATACTGGCTGCATTGTGCGGGAGTATAAATAGAATCCCAATCACAATGCTGCAAATTGAAAATGCTATTTTGAAGGGCCATGTTAGAATAGAATAGAAAGTCTTTGTTGTCATTGTACAGGGTACAACGAGATTTAAAGCTTCGTCATGACCTGCACAACGTAAAGCAAAAGTGCAACAAGGCTAATTTAAAACAACACAGGTTACAGTGTATACAGATTGGGAATAACGTAAATAAGTGACTAGCAGCAATCAGTAATATAACAGTGTGTATTTGACTATTTACAGTCCTCAGACGAGGAGGCACGTGGCTGATTTGATATGATATGATATAACGTAACCGTGCAAATATTGCATATGCAGTACCCAGAGTGAGACAGATGTCTGAGAACATATTACGTATTGACATGCATATGACAATGTTATGGCATTAGCAGTGCTACGACAGTGACATTTGTTGACATTAACATGTTTCTTACAGGTGATCTGCAGAAAGCACTGGCTCTCTTCACAGAGGCAATCAAGCTAAATCCCTGCGTGGCCATTATGTACGCAAAGAGGGCAAGGTGAGATGACTGACATGCCGCGCTTGGATTCATTCCCCAATTTTAGATGGTACTAATGTGCTGCCCTCGCCATGTTAGCGTTTATGTACAGATGCAGAAACCCAATGCAGCCATCCGAGACTGTGACAGAGCCATCCAGATCAACCCGGACTCGGCGCAGCCTTACAAATGGAGGGGGAAGGCCCACCGGTACCTTTTCGTTCTTAGAATAGAAATTCGTATTGAAGCTGCCATTATGAAGATTATTATTAGCGCAAAAGAACTCTTTGCAATTTTATACTAGCCATAGGCTTCACTATCAGTGAAGGTGAAGTCTATATACTAGCATATATTAATTTTGTAATGTTTCAGGCTGCTGGGTCACTGGGAGGAGGCAGCCCGGGATCTGGCCACAGCGTGTAAACTGGATTATGATGAAGATGCCAATGCACTGCAGAAGGAAGTCCAACCTAAGGTCAGATAGAAAATAGTTTACATGAAATTACTTATTGGCCAAAAATATTCAAGAACCCTTTAATTGGTAGTTAGTAGTTTGTTGGTTCAAGTCGTCAAAATAGTTTTACTGATGAGCGCAAATTCTTTCCCTGCTTTTTTATTTTTCTAAGGAATTTTTCACATTCTAAGACTCAGGCTATACAATGTGAGTGTGGTGAAAAAAATTGATGCCGGAACATATTGCGGGTCTTTTGGCAAATGTACGTATATATACTACTGCTTTCAAATTTATTGCGTTAACGGGCGGTAATTAATTTTTTAAATTAATCACGTTAAAATATTTGACGCAATTAAGGTATGCACGAAATAACCTGTTTATGCGTTGCCTCAAACAGTTTACATTGACGCCGTTTTAGCACACTGAGAGCGAAAAAGGCAGAGAAATGCGAGTGGACACAGGCGTTCATTGGACCGCGCCTTTTATTGGCTTAAGCTTTGGCAACTCTTTCACAACAAATATAAGTATTGTGGCAAACGACATGGGGAAGAATGGCAGGAGACGATCTTTTTCTTAACACACTTAATTGACCACAACGCCGATCATACTATATACCATTTGCAACCACCACTGATAGTCATGGTTGCCCAACTTCCCATCATGCATTTGGGCGGGTCAGTTAAGTCGCTGCAGCATCATTTAGTAAAAGCAGAACAAAAATAATATTCCTCTCTCACACAGATGATCTTTTTCTTAACATGCCAAGTTAACACAACGCAGAACATACTGTATATAATTTGCAGCCACCACTGATCGTGGTTGCCCAACTTCCCATCATGCATTTGGGCGGAACAGTTAAGTCGCTACAGTATCATTTAGTGAAAGCACATTAAAAATAATATTCCTATCTCTCTAAAAAATGTTCACTAAAAGAAAAGCGCTCAGTGCAAAGAGAACTGGCATTCCCAATCAAAATAGCTTTGCAAAAAATAAAACTTACTCAGAGTTTGCCTTGGCTAGATCTCTAATTTAAAACTCGCCATACACGTTCGGTGTATTTCAATCACTACCTTACGTAGTTAAAGACACTGTGGAAGAACGGCAGGGAGCCTGATGTGATGTCACTGCTCGACGACGTCAACAATGGTGAGCTACTAGTTTATTTTTTAATTGAAAATTTTACAAATGTTATTAAAACGAAAACATTAAGAGGGATTTTAATATAAAATTACTACAACTTGTACTCAAATTTATCTTTTAAGAACTACAAGTCTTTCTATCCGTGGATCCCTTTAACAGAAAGAATGTTAATAATGTTATTGCAATCTTGTGGGTTTATCGTTATAATAAACAAATACAGTACTTATGTACAGTATGTTGAATGTTTATTCCCGTCTTGTGTCTTCTTTCCATTCCAACAAATTACAGAAAAATATGGAATATTTTAGAGATGGTTTGAATTGCGATTAATTAATTTTTAAGCTATGATTAACTCGATTAAAAATTTTAGTCGTTTGACAGCTCTAATATACTGTATAGTTCATGAAGGTTTCTAGTTTTCACTGAATTCGCTACGCTGCTACGCACACAGTTTGACTAGACAGGACACAATAGGTGAGCTGAATTAACAATATTTGAGGAAAGCACAATAGGTGACATGCTCAACGTTAAGGGCATTAAGGACTCAAGAATTCTGTACCAGGTATTTTTGCTCGGCAAAATAAAAGTGATTTTTTTTTTGTTTCTGTATTGGCATTTGTATCACCTTGTAGTCCACGTATCTGGATACACATGTAACATGACCCCTGTATCATGATACGTATTGCATCGTGTAGGGTTGTCCTGATCACAAATCTCAACTGATTTTAAAGGAAACCACAGACAGAAAGACTTGGAGTTCTTAAAAGATAAATGTTGGTATGAGTTATAATAATTTGATATTCAAACCCTTCTTAATGTTTTCATTTTCATAAAATTTGAAAAATTAATTTAACTAGTAGGTCGCCATTGTTGTTGACGACGGTAATGTCATTGGGCAGCTCTGCTGTACTTCCACAGTGTCACTCGTTAGCTACATAAACATGTCCTTAGTTCTGCCCTTCCAATTTGAACCTGAGCGGAAAAGTGATGAGCGGGACAGCATTGTCGATAGTTCACAAAACGAGCAGCAAAAGCAATTAAATGAAAGTCTCCAGCGGGATTCGAACCTACGTTTCCCGTTGGACAGACAAGCGTGCAGACCACAGTGTTTCCACGTGACGTTAGTCATGATTTTCCTTATAACGCAAACGCAAGTTACGCAACCCACATGCGCGATCTGTCTGTGCCGTAAAACGTGAAAGGGAAACGCAACTGAAAAGAAAGCGCCGCTAGCTTGACCACGGAATAAAAAAATGCGGCTCACTTCAGTTGGCAAGCAGACAACAATAACATAGGGATTGCGTAAAAGGGTTTATTGAACACACACAAAAAAAACATGCGAAAAGGGAGACACAAAAAGGGTTCGTGCAGTAGGTCGCGATCAATTAAATAAAAAAAAAAAAAACCTATGGAAAACCGTGGTGAGGCAGACAACGAAAAAAACAAAGCAATGATGCAACTTACAGAGGCTGATATACTAGTACAATCTGTCAAATGGCAGCAAGCCAATACAAGCCGCCTAGGATCGGTTTAAAGACACTGCTGATGAGCTGGAATTGGATGCCGGTACAACGTTGGGAAGTCATCCCACATCTCTGTAACAAAACAATCTGACCAGCAGCAGAATGTGACAAAATCATGCCAGTTGTCATACTAGCTTCGCTTGCTATCTAGCACAGCTATTCTTCCAGTCCAGGCCAACCGTTTTTACCCCCCCAGCGTCCATTGTGTGCATAAAACATGGCGCCCTTCATAGCTCAAATCATGTACTAAATATTATAGATTTTTAAATCAATGGCAATAATATGTGTTTCTAATAACTTATTTTAGTAAAAGAGAATAATTGTGGGAGTTTAGAGCCTACAAGACTTTAAGTCCGAGGATCCCTTTAAGGATCCGCCAATATCGAGTACCGATCAGATTGTTTAATGTTTGTTCAGTCGCCCCTCCCAGTCAAAACGGATTCAACGTTTAGCGACGTCAAATGCAGCCAATGAGTTAAATGAAAGCCCTCTAGGGGTAAGTGGGGGAAAATGTCTTAATTCGTGTACGAAGCCCTGCTATGCAAGTTATTTTACCCAATATCTTATTTTCATGTTTTCAAACTCAGAATTGAGTGAGCCTTTGCTGTATGAAAAATCTTGTATTGGACTCTTTTCATTTCAGGCAAACAGAATCATCGAGCACCGGCGCAAATGTGAACGCAAGAGGGAAGAGAAGGAGATCAGGGAGAAGCAGGAGCGCATCAAGAAAGCAAGGGAAGAGCATGCTCGGGCTCAGAAGGTCAGTTCTTTACGTTGATGATCAAAAATGTATATAATTTAAGAGGTCAGTCATATGTTTCTCAACTGTAAATAATTCATAGGTGTCTTTTACATTGTTTTCACATTTGCGTAACTTCACACTTAAGCGTTAAGTATACAATTTAAGTTCATTTGCTACATATCCTCTCTAAATCAGTCTCGGCTGCCCCAAATTGTTGTCCCTGTTTGATCAGGTTTGGGTTTTAGGATGACTTCAATGTAAGCCCATTCTTTTTTTTTTTTTTTTATACTAGTGAAGGATCCTAAACTAATATTTACATCTAAATTGAACAGTAACGAAGCCCCATAATAGCCACAGGTGGGGAGAGTCGCCAAAAATTGTACTCAAGTAAGATTAGCGTTACTTCAAAATTGGGTTGGGCATCGTTTGAAATTGAATGATTCCGATTCCGTGTTTCGATTCCGGTTCTGAACGATTCTCGATTCCGATTCTTTAAGAGGCAGGGTGACAGAGGACACTTGAACTCAGACAGAGAACTGCAAACTGCCATTTGCACAATAACTGTAATAAACTGTATTTTGCACTGTTAACAACCAATATCATTGCTGAATGCTAGCACATGTCACTTTACCTATATCACTGCGGCGGTCTTCAAATGGACGCATACTTTTACCTGAATTTTTTTTTTTTTTCACTATTAATAACCAATATTTATTACTGAATGCTGCTATCACAGGTCACCTTACCTATACTGCAAGAGTACCATTATTACAAGTCTTTTTTTTTAATATTGTGTTTTTATTGTGTATATTATATTCTATTCTATTCTAAAAAAAAAATGTATATACAAAAAAATGGCTGGGTCAAAAAATTTAAAGTTTAAAAATTTATTAGTTAATATTAATGTTAACTTTTTGATGATTTCTTAAATGAATTTAAAACTCATATTTTGTTATTCATTATTTTTCTATTGTTTATTATTAACACAATTAATAGGAACTCTATGAATTATATGAACTTCTCATAGGGCTATTTTTAACTTGTATATAAATTTAGGGCTGTCAAATTTATCGCGTTAACGGGCGGTAATTCATTTTTAAAAAATTAATCACGTTAAAATATTTAAAGCATTTAACGCATGCGCGAAACGACCCACTCATGCATTGCTGCAAACCGAGTACAATGGCGCCATTCTATGTATATTGAGAGGTAAGAGGCAGAGACAAGTGAGTGGAGTGGACACAGGCATTCATTGGGGCCGCGCTACTTATTGTCATCAGCTTTGGCATCTTTTCCACAACAATTATAACTTTTGTGGCGAGCGATGTGGGGAAGACTGACAGGAGATGATCTTTTTCTTAACACCCTGTATTAAACACAACGCAGAGAAGATATACGATTTGCAGCCACCACAGACAGTCTTGGTTGCCCAACTTCCCTTCATGCATTTGGGCAGAACAGTTAAGTTGCTACAGTATCATTTACTGAAAGCACAACAAAAATAATATTCCTGTCTCTCAAAAAAAATAATGTTCACAAAAAGAAAAGCGCTCAATGCAAAGAGAACTGGCATTCCCAATCAAAATAGCTATGCAAAATAATACTCAGACTTTGGTCATACTCTATTCAAACATTTTGTTTAGCTCAACAAATACACTAGATGGCAATATTTAGTCACAATATACAAACTATCCGAGGTCTCGTACGTTGTGAAGTCAACACTCAAAGTGGATCCCTTTCACAGAAAGAATGTTAATAATGTTAATGCCATCTTGTGGATTTATTGTTTTAATAAACAAATACAGTACTTATGTACAGTATGTTGAATGTATATATCCGTCTTGTCTGATCTTTCCATTCCAACAAAATATGGCATATTTTAGAGATGGTTTGAATTGCGATTAATTACGATTAATTCATTTTTAAGCTGTGATTAACTCGATTAAAAATTTGAATCGTTTGACAGCCCTAATATAAATATCAGTCTTTGAACTTGAATGTGATGAAGTTTCTCTCCACAGGAGTGCACTTTCACAAAGATGTTTATTTTTCAAAAGCTCACGGAGAAAACATTTGCAAAACATGTACCTTAGCTGGGAGCTACGACGAAGCATTAGAGTAAATTCTTCCATTGATTATAATTTCAAGATCTTTTAATACTGTTGATTTTAACGGCGGCATCTACTGCTTTAAGATGGCGGTTGTTTACCTAACGCCACCAAGTCAATCATATTGCATCTAGTCCTCTATACATGTGTTAACGCCGCCGACTCTGTCATTTCGCATCTAGTTCTATATGCATGTGATATCCACCATAGTCCGACGTAAGACTTATTCTCGTACTATTTTCCATCCATCCATCCATCCATCCATCCATCCATCCATCCATCCATCCATCCATCCATCCATCCATCCATCCATCCATCCATCCATCCATCCATCCATCCATCCATCCATCCATCCATCCATCCATCCATCATCTACTGTTTAATCCGGGGTCGGATCGCGGAAACAGCAGAAGACGGACGTCATTCATTGTTTTACTTACCTTTCTGACTGGTTAGAGGACTGGCGCGGCACTGAGCTATGCTACTCGGCACTTGTATTCCATGAAGCCGGAGGTGTTTAATCATACTGGCCGTGCAGCCACCTTTGCATGATATAGTTGTGTTGCAAATGTTGCACTGAGCCGACTGCTTTTTTGGTAGAGTTGACCCAAACTTTTGAGCGCCGCCGCACCGTGTCCAGGGTTGTAATCCAATTGCAGTGCACAAACACGCTTCTTGTGGCGGCTTCTTACTTAGTGTTTAGTTAAGTAAAGATTTTGAGGGTTTACTTAAAAGTAAAAGTAGTAGTACTCAACTACAAGAAAAAAGTATCCAGGGAAAAGAATACTCAAGTAATGAGTAACATTGTGAGTAACTGCTTAGTTTTGTTTATTTTTTTTCTCTCAGCACAAACTTATTTATATGAACTGTTGTTATAATGATACTGTACAATAACCTCTACATAACCGCATTAAGCCAAAGAAATAAAAATTAAAAAATCATTGAATTCCGATGAGAGAAATAAAAAAAGACAGAAATGAAGCATTATTCATCCAAAGAACATGAGTGCCCTGCCTCTAGTGCAGACATGTCCAAAGTCCGGTCCGGGGGCCGTGGTCAAATTTCATCCGGCCCCCAGCCTCTGTCCTAAAATCAATAACGTCTGGCCCGCACACAGACTTAATAAGTTGACCAGCAGTACTGCTACTAGCATATGAGGTAGCTTACACACTAAATTCTACTCATCATTTACCCACTAAAAGGCAGCGGCACTCTAAGCAACATTACCCCATGTGACCCTTTACACCCAATTTTCTAAAATGACCACAATCAACAACAACAAAAGTTGACTGACGGCCGACGCTTCAAAGATAGGTGGAAATTGGACTATTTCTTCACTAAAATACGCAACAACTGTGTCCGCCTCATTTGCAAAGAGACAGTCACTGTTTATAAAGAGTTCGGTGTGAGGCGATATTACCAAACAAGACACGCTGACATGTACGACAAGATTACAGGGAAGATACGTTGTGAGAATTTGAAGCAACTTGAAGCTATTTTATTTCACAGTAGTATTTCGCAAGAGCCTGAGAGTCGAAAGAGAACGCCACAATGGCTAGTTTTGAGAAATTTGAAATTATTAATGAGATAATTTAAAATAAACAATAAAGCAAATGTGACGCACAGAATGGCTTGCTAAAATTTGCTTAAATATATTGTTCTTAGGGCTGTCAAACGATTAAAATTTTTAATCGAGTTAATCACAGCTTAAAAATTAATTAATCGTAATTAATCGCAATTCAAACCATCTATAAAATATGCCATATTTTCTGTAAATTATTGTTGGAATGGAAAGATAAGACACAAGACGGATATATACATTCAACATACTGTATATAAGTACTGTATTTGTTTATTATAACAATAAATCAACAAGATGGCATTAACATTCTGTTAAAGCGATCCATGGATAGAAAGACTTGTAGTTCTTAGAAGATAAATGTTAGTACAAGTCATAGAAATTTTATATTAAAACCCCTCTTAATTTTTTCGTTTGAATAAAGTTTGTAAAATTTTCAATCAAAAAATAAACTAGTAGCTCGCCATTGTTGATGTCAATAATAATTATAGTGCTGAAGCCTGAAAGTGCTGAAACCCATAAAATCAGTCGCACCCAAGTGCCAGCAGAAGGCGGAAAAACACAAGTAACAAGTGAAAATGACACTTTGCTGTCATTTTAATCTGTTTGAGCGGGGCATGTGCATTAAAAGCGTAAAATATTTTAATGTGATTAATTTTAAAAAAAAAAAAACGCCCGTTAACGCGATGATTTTGACAGCCCTAATTGTTCTACGTAAAAAAAACGTCAGCCAAGGTCGGCCCCCCAAATTTTTACGACACCAAATCCGGCCACCTTTGCAAAAAGTTTGGACACCCCTGCTCTAGTGGAACGAAATAATTCCTAGTTGATGAACTAATGTTCATTCACTGCCATCCCTCGCACTTCAAACAGATTGGACACCTACTAATGATAGACTAATTACAATTCACAGCAGAAGGATGAAAATGGCTTGTTTTTAAGTGTATTAGGTGTGTCGTAGAATATCGTAGAATAATTTCCTGACTGATGTATTGATAATGTTGTATCGCCGTTTCGTGAGATCGTTATCGTGAGTCTTTTATCGCGAATTGTATCGTATCGTGAGCTACCCAGAGGTTCCCACCCCCTACTCACAATACAATACGATACGATTTGCGATACAAGGCTCACAATAACTATTATCTGACGTGGGTCAGGAAATCTACAATACAGTGATCCCTCGTTTTTTGTGGTTAATGGGGATGGCAAAATAGAGGGACCCGAAGCTCTCTGGGAATGCCGTTCTATATTTAATTTCCACCTGAATGTGGTGTACGGTATACTAGCATTTCCTGCTCCTGTAATGGCTGTTACTTTTGATTTTGTTGTAGATTTGAAAAATAACGTACCGAGTAAGCTGCTGTCATTCTGATCCAAAAACTGAAAAAATTCTGCCCCGTAAAGACCTATTTGGTTTTTGTTGTTGTTAAAGCAAAATAATAAAATAACACGTTTTTTTATGTCCCAACAGGAAGAGGAAGCCAGAGGAGGGGCAGGAGGAGGAGCAGGATTCTTCCCAGGTAGTAATTAAATAATATATACAGGTAGTACCCGGGTTGCGATGACCTAACTTGCGCGATTTCGACTTAATCGATTTTGACTTGCGCGGAAATTCCAGTTACATCACCAGAGTAGGAACGGAACTCTTTCGTAATCGGGGGACTACCTGTATAGTATTTAGTCAGTTTTGTTGTTGTTGTTGTTGTTGTTGTTGTTTTTTTTAACCCTTTCAGGGACAGTCGTCACTGTGGTGGACAGCTATTCTAAAATTGACACCTACAGCCTTTAACCATTATAAAGCAAGTGACTATTTTTGGTAATTAAATTTCAAAGAGCTTTTTTATACTTCAAGCAACACTTGGTAGGTTTCAGTTTTGGTCGATTTAAGCGACGCTGTTGGACAAAAGTGGTAGTGTTTTGCCTCCACTGCAGGATTTTTGACATTAGGCTTAATCTTCGAGTTAGCAGGGGTTTAGTTGGTGAAGTTGATTTCAACAAATTCAGTTTTGTTTGCAAGTTATTTGTTAGTTTCAGGGCTCCGGAGTGGCTAAGCTTGCATGAGTCAACACACAGTTGCGACGATTGAACGACCGCTTGAAAAAACCCCCCCAAAAAAACGCCTCAACAGCGAAAGCGCGTTCCAACTTCGTCCACTCTATGATGCTCACTGGGGTTCCTGAAAAATAAACACAAAATAAATAATGCACGTTAAAGTGATCCTCTACCTTAAGTACATGTAGGCTCTAATTAACCACAATTGTTCTCTTGTACTAAAATATGTTGTTAGAAACACATCAAATGTTAAATCAATGGCAATGTTTTATAATATTTAGTACACATTTTGACCGATAGTTGGCGCCAGGTTTTGCGGGCTCGCAGTGATGACGTAAATGAGATGTTTCCAAATGTGTAGTTTATACAACAATTGCGTATTGCTGCCTAAACTTGCGAAGTAAAATGGCACGATGTGCTGCTTTTTGGATGCAATTTCCAGTCAAATGGTAACAAGTGGAGTGACGTGAGTGGTCAAGGTGGAATTATTATTTTTTGTGAATAAATGTGCATAAGTGGAAACTTCTCCCCTTTTTGGTGTCCTACCTACCACACGTTACAACTGGCGCCCGGACATTTTTCCTGGATCCTCAGTCAAGTAAGGGATCCGTCTAATTTCTGGATCTGACGGTCCCACCGTAGCGGCAATATTGGTTTCGGATCTAATTTCTGGATTTGTCGGTCCTACAGCAGCTTTTCGGATTGGTCTATTTTGCGGATTCGACGGCCTGATCGTGGTTGCAACATTGCGATGAGATCGGTATAATTCCTGAATCTTCGAGTGAGTGAAAAAAACACGGATTTGCATTACTATTGCCATCTTTTTTTGTTGACTATTCTTCGTGGGAGTTTTCCCCAAATCATACAAAATAATTCAAACACTATGGCACGCTACAGTGACGACAGTGACTCATGACATGGACCTTACTTTTATGTTGGAGTTCGTCTGGGAACGTGTGTGTGCGTACCGCTGAGCTCCCGAGTGACGAGTGGTCAAGGTAAAAATTTTTTTTTTTTTTTTTCGTGAATAAATGTGCATAAGTGGAAGCTTCTCCCCTTTTTGATACTTTTATGCACATATCCTACCTACCACACGTTACTGAATGTAAAGCATACGACAGCTCTGGACACTAACAATCTACATAATTATACTGGGATAAGTTTGAAAACGCAATATCTTACTTTGAAGATCAACAAAAACCGGAGTTCTCAACAGCATACACTCTCTCGCTCTGTTGTCAATGAGACGCGCTTGCAGTGAATACATCACCAGTAGTTATGTGCCGATCGATATGCCGATCAGTCGGGTCCGATCACGTCATTTTCAAAGTATCGGAATCGGCAAAAAAATATCGGACATGCCTTTTAAAAAATTTTTTGGGGGGATTAAATCGTTTTCTAATTGTATTTAACGTTACAGACATGTTACTCATCCAGAGTCTTTAGTTTAGGCTTAAGGTAAGGTTATCAAATTTATCCCGTTAACGGCGGTAAATAATTAAAAAAAAAAAAATTAATCACTTTAAAATATTTAACGCAATTAACGCATGCGCTGCACGACCCACTCACGCATTGTCGCGTTCAGTCTGTAATGGCGCCGTTTTACCTATATAGAGCTAAAAGTCAGCATTAAATGAGTAGAATGAATTTTGGCAGCCTTTGGAGCCTTTTTTTAATTGGCTAAAGCCTTACAATCCCTCTCCCTACGATAAGAAATATCGTGGGAAGCAATGTGGAGGAAGAAAGGTAGTAATTGATCTTTTTCTTAACACCCTATGTTATTTCCCAACGCAGAGAAGATATATCAATTGGTACCACTACGCACAGTCATGGTTGCACTTCCCATCATGCATTTGGGCAGAACAGTTAAATGGCTACAGTATCATTTACTGAAAGCTCAACAAATACATTAGATGGCAATATTTAGTCACAATATACAAAGTAACATTTATCCTTTAAGAATTACAAGTCTTTCTATCCGTGGATCCCTCACAGAAAGAATGTTAATAATGTAAATGCCATCTTGAGGATTTATTGTCATAATAAACAAATACAGTACTAATGTACTGTATGTTGAATGTATATATTAGTTCGAGTTTTATTCATTTTTTTCTTAATGCATTGCCAAAATGTATATGATCGGGAAAAATTATCGGGAATGATTGGAATTGAATCGGGAGCAAAAAAAAAAAAGCAATCGGATCGGGAAATAATCGGGATCGGCAGATACTCAAAGTAAAACGATCGGGATCGGCTCGGGAGCAAAAAAACATGATCGGAACAACCCTAATCACTAGTTTTGCCCAATTCTTCTCTTATAAGGTACTGTATTTTCTCTTCTCATTTTGCCTTTGATGTTCGTCTTGTGAACGACCGACAGTGCTGTCCTGCTCTTCACTTTTCCGATCTGGTTCAAATTGGAAGGGCAGAACCGACGACATGTTGGGGTAGCTAAGAGCGATACGCTGGAAGTTCGGCCCGGTAACGTCACGCACTGCGACGCAACAAGAATGGCGTTCTATCACTTAAAATAATTTTAGAAATTTTATTAAGACGAAAGCATTAAGAGGGGTTTTAATATCAAATTATTTTAACTCATACTAATATTTATCTTTTAAGAATTACTTGTCATAAAGATCGAGGATCACTTTAAGAACCAAACTTTAAGCCCCACTCTCTCAAATATGTCCATTCCTACCATCCTCAGCAACCATTGCTTCAGGTCTGTGAATGCTCGTGTTTCAGTGCCATTGACGGTGCTAGACGTCCAATCCATTTTGACTGAAACAGGGTCATTCGCCCCTCCCAGTTGAAATGGATTGGACATCTAGTGCCATCAATGTCAGCAAATGAGTTAAATGAGTGCCCTGTAAGGGTTAAAAAATACAACAAAACAAAAACAATCCATGCCTGTAAGTGTTGATCATGATTCAATAATGATTGTGAATCTGTGACTTGAAACAGGTGGGGCAGGATTCCCTGGCGGATTCCCAGGCGGCGCCGCCGGCATGCCAGGTCTGAATGACCTCCTGCAAGATCCAGAGTTGCTCACTGCCATGCAGGTGCTTATACGTGACGGCAGTAAAACACTTCTGTCATGTACAAATATAACTTGTAACAGTGGCAAATGTTTTATCAAATCTTTACCATGTGATAGTAGATGCATTGAGGGTACAAAAATGATCATAAGAAAAGTGTACAAAAACATTTTTTTTCCCTCTATTTTGACCCACTCCAGGATCCAGAGGTGATGACTGCCTTCCAGGATGTTGCACAGAATCCCGCTAACATTGCAAAGTACCAGAACAACCCTAAGATTATGGCGCTAGTCACCAAGCTGAGTTCCAAGTTTGGAGGCGCCGCACCGCAGCCGTAGAGACGAGACGAGGATTTGGTTCGCTGCAGGAATCTTTTTGAGGGCTTTTCAGTAATCCACGGCGTGCATATCAAACGTTTTCGGGCCGTCACTTAATCTGAGTGTTAGTAGTTACAGGAGCTTGGGGTTGAGTTCAAATCAGAGCAATTTTGTCCATACTAAAAGCAAACAGAGGGATGTCGGGGGGTATTTACGGCCCTACTGTGACTTGAATTTTTCCAACTAACCACGGTTGTTTCCTGAATTTGCATTCGCAGAGCTCCTGCACTTGTTTTTTTTTTTTTTTTTTTTTTTTTTTTTTTTTTTTAACCGTCCTAAAGGCAAAAGTGGGTTTGTTGAAATTGCGGAGAACATTTTTTTTTTTGTCATCCAAAAAACGAGATTTGGTCTCTGGCCCGTTTGGGAGAAATGGTTAATAAAGCTGGTTTCTATAAGGCATATTTGTTTGTTTTTTTTTCCAAATCCACAATCTCAAATCAACTGAAAGAGAATTTTAGGGTTATTAATCACCAATTTAATGATACATTACAGATTCTTTGGCTAAAGAGATATTGACAGATACTAGTCTGCCATGATTCAAGGACCTTGAATTGTTTGTTATTAATGTGTTATGTACCCCTAAAAAGTCAAATTTCACCTAAAGCAATAACGTACTACCCTAATTTCTGGACTATAAAGCGCACCTGACTATAAGCCGCCACCCACCAAATTTGACACAAAAAAAAAGACATTTGTTCATAGATAAGCTGCACTGGACTACAAACCGCAGCTGTGCTCACTGTATTATGGGATATTAACCAGAAACACTTTTTTTTGACAGCGGCATCATAAGACTGTCATGAAACCAAATGAATCGTTATGAAGCTTTGAACCAATTGGCTGCAAAGCTTCATTAATTCAAGAAGCGTCATTTTGCCATCACTTCCCGCATGGGGGAGACAGTGAACCTGCTGCCATCTGCTGTCAACACTTGTCATCAAACATGCCTCCTAGCATGCATTGCAGCTCTACAGATGTAAATAACATTCAAAATTCATGTTCTGTGCTAATAATTTCTTCAGTTACTATTCCAGTTGTTTAATTGCTAGTTAGCTACTTTGACTGTGGCTCTATAAGACTGTCATAAGACCATCATAATTATGACATGACACTGCCATGAGCATTAATGAATGCTTATGAGAGATGTCAAATTATCTCGCTTTTGACTGCATGTAAAAGATCCGAGCTGGACATAGTGATATAATTAGCTGGATGACGGTTAGTGACATCTGTCATAAGCATTCATTGATGTTCATAATAGTGTCATGTCATAATTATGGCTGTCTTCTAGCAGTCTTATGACGCCGCTGTCAAATAAAGTGTTAGCTATTAACCCAAATAAATCAACATATGCACTGGACTATAAGCTGCAGGATTCAAAATGAGGGGAAAAAAAGTAGCGGCCTACAGTCCGAAAATTATGGTATACACCATTTTAGACAAATGAAACAAGAGTTTGATCCCATCTGTCAATATTCATGTTTATTAGAAACAAAAAACACGTGCACAACTCTGATTACAACAAACTGGAAGCGAAGAGATGCATTGTGGCTAACCCTAAAATAACAAAAAGCCAATGAGGTGGTCAAAACAGCCCAACTAGTGTCCATACCTGGGGAAGAAAATACAACATATTGACATTACAAAAACGTAAATTTTAGAACTCCATTTCCTAATGGCTAAGTTACTCACTTCTGGAACTCCCACTCTCTGTTGTCGAGCGGGCACACTTGTCTAGTTTTAAGCCAGCGGGAAATACAGTGAAAGTGGAAGGCGTGCTGTAGACGACAAAGACGAGCATGACATGTAGTATGACCATCAAGAGTGTTGAGTTTTATTGTCACGCTCACATTGCAGACACCCCATGCTACTGTGCACTCCTCCGATGTCGCAGAAGCTTGGTTGGCCTGGCATTCAATACCTGTTGGGGAAAATTTACATACAATATTATAAATGACTTGTAGACAGTTCATTTCAGGAGTGTCCAAACTTTTCTTCAAGGACCTCTTCAAGAAAAATCGAAGGATGCGAGGGCCAACTTAAAATCCTTCCTCTTTCATTTGTTAAACACAACAACAAATGGTATATTGCCATGTCATATATAGCACAGCACATATGCATGACTATGTATACAGTAAGGAGTAGAGGTATGTGCACCCAATGTGATTTTGCAAGTTCACCCACTTAGAAAAGAGGCAGAGGTCTGAATATTCAATCATAGATGTATTTCTCCACCCCCATACTTCACAGTGGGGATGGTGTTCTTTGGATTTTTCTCATCCTTTTTCTTCTGCCTACGGTGAGTAAAGTTTGCACCAGAAAGTTCTACTTTGGTCTTATCTGATCACATGACCTTCTCCCATGACCCCTCTGCATCATTCAGGTGGTCCCTGGCAAACGTCAGATGGGCCTTTACACATACTGGCTTCAACAGGGGAACCTTCTGAGCAATGCATGATTTTAAGCCATTGCACCGCAGTGTTCTCCTGACAGTAGCCTTTGAAACTGTGCATCCAGCTCTCTTCAAGTCAACGACCAGCTCCTGCCGTGTAGTTCTAGGCCGAGCCCTCACTTTTCTCATCATGAGTGATGCCCCACGAGGAGATATTTTACATGGAGCCCCAGTACGAGGTAGATTATCAGTCATGTTTAGCAGTTTCCATTTTCAAACAACTGCTGCAACTGTTGATTTATTCTCACCAAGCTGCTTTCCAATTATCCCATAGCCTTTTCCACCTTTGTTGAGCTCAACAATTTTTTTCTCTTGTGTCTTTTGAAAGCTCTCTGGTCTTGCCCTTGGTAGCAGATGGATTATGACTGACTGCGGGGTGCAAGGTGACAATTATGAGCTCAAACTGGTGGTGTATGGGTTGTCACTCATGGGGTAAAGATGGACTTTTTTAAGGTAGACTGACAACTCTTCAAGTGTCGTAATTATTGCTGATTCTTAGGGGTACAAATACTTATGAACCCCAGTAAATTACAAATAAATGATTCAAAAATCATACAATGTGAGTTCCGGATTTTTTTTTTTTTTTTTAAAGATTATGTCTCTATAAGTGGGAGTGCATCTATGATTGAAATTTCAGACCTCTACCTATTTTCTATGTGGGTGAACTTGCAAAATCGCAAGGGGTGAAAATACTTCGGCTCCTCACTGTATGTACTAGTCATTCTCAAAAAAATAGCATATTGTGATAAAGTTCATTATTTTCTGTAATGTATTGGTAAACATTAGACTTTCATATATTTTAGATTCATTACACACAACTGAAGTAGTTCAAGCCTTTTATTGTTTTAATATGATTTTTGCAAAAAAGTCAAGAAAAAAATCCCTATCTCAAAAAATTAGCATATCATGAAAAGGTACTCTAAAGAGCCCTAACCTAATCATCTGAATCAACAAATGAACTCAAAACACCTACGAAAGATTCCTGAGGCTTTTAAAAACTCCCAGCCTGGTTCATTACTCAAAGCTGCAATCATGGGCAAGACTGCCGACCTGACTGCTGTCCAGAAGGCCATCATTGACACCCTCAAGCAAGAGACTAAGACACAGAAAGACATTTCTGAGCGAATAGGCTGTTCCCAGTGTGCTGTATCAAGTCACCTTAGTGGGAAGTCTGTGGGAAGGAAAAAAGTGTGGCAGGAAACGCTGCACAACCAGAAGAGGTGACCGCACCCTGAGAAAGATTGTGGAGAAGGGCCGATTCCAGAAACAGTGGACTGAGTCTGGAGAAGAAACATCCAGAGCCACCGTGCACATGTGTGTGCTGGAAATGGGCTACAGGTGCCGCATTCCCCAGGTCAAGCCACATTTGAACTTAAAACAGCGGCAGAAGCGCCTGACCTGGGTTACAGAGAAGCAGCACTGGACTGTTGCTCAGTGGTCCAAAGTACTTTTTTCAGATGAAAGCAAATTTTGCATGTCAAGGTGCCAGAGTTTGGAGGAAGACTGGGGAGAAGGAAATGCCAAAATGCCTGAAGTCCAGTGTCAAGTACCCACAGTCAGTGATGGTCTGGGGTGCCATGTCAGCTGCTGGTGTTGGTCTACTGTGTTTTATCAAGGGCAGGTTCAATGCAGCTAGCTATCAGGAGATTTTGGAGCACTTCATGCTTCTATCTGCTGAAAAGCTTTATGGAGATAAAGATTTCAATTTTCAGCATGACCTGGAACCTGCTCACAGTGCCAAAACCACTGGTAAATGGTTTACTGACCATGGCATTACTGTGCTCAATTGGCCTGCCAACTCTCCTGACCTGAACCCCATAGAGAATCTATGGGATATTGTGAAGAGGAAGTTGAGAGACACCAGACCCAACACTGTGGATGAGCTTAAGGCCGCTATCGAAGCATCCTGGGCCTCCATAACACCTGGGCTGATTGCCTCCATGCCACGCCGCATTGAAGCAGTCGTTTCTGCAAAAGGATTCCCGACCAAGTACTGAGTGCTTAGCTGACATAATTAATTGAAGGTCAACTTTTTTTGTATTAAAAAACACTTTTTTGTATTGGTCGGATGAAATATGCTAATTTTTTGAGATAGGGATTTTTGGTTTTTCTTGACTTTTTTTGCCAAACTCCTCAATATTAAAACAATAAAAGGCTTGAACTACTTCAGTTGTGTGTAATGGATCTAAACTATATAAAAGTCTAATGTTTATCAGTACATTATAGAAAATAATGAACTTTATCACAATATGTACTAATTTTTTGAGAAGGACTAGTATACATACATTTTAGGATGTCCCTGATCAATAATTGGGCCTGATCCTGTCACTTTCAGAGGATCAGAATTGGGTAAAACAAATGAAGCTTTTAAAATGTATTTTAAAGTATTAATTAGAGCTGAAACGAATACTCGAGCAACTCGAGTTTAAAAACTGATCAGAGTAATTTTATTCACCTCGAGGAATAGTTTAATTTTGCCAGCTCTAAGCATCATGTTTTGCCCAGACTACTTTTGATGCGGGACAACGCACTGACGTCACGTGCGTAGAGGAAGAAGCAAGTAAAAAAAAAAAAAAAACTTTACTGCAGCCGACAGCCGCTACAAACTACGCCGACGTTGCTTAAAACTACGCCCGCATGATGCGAGTCCGGTAGCAGGTAGTGTCCGATGCGACTCATAGATATCGCATGCATTTACGACTGGATGCGAATTACAGACTCGGCCGCGTCTGGGCAGCGTTAGTAAACAGCCGCCATCTTTAGACAGTAGACTTCTCATTGCTAATAAATATAACGTACTGTCACTCGCTCACGTGACGTAACGTTAGCCCTTCGGAGGGCTAGGTTTCTATTGATTATGACCACTGTTGATGCGTGGCTAACGTGTCTTAAATAAAGGATTTATTTAATCTGTAAAAAAACAACGCTGTAGAGTGATGAGGGTAAAACACCAGGTAGCACTGGTCCCTAATGTGCTCCAGTACAGCCGGTATCATACATTTATTTTGAACACTGCAAAAACTCAAAATCCTATCAGTACTTACAGTTTAGACTAACTTAAAACTTAACTAGAACTTAAAAATAGCTTGACACAAATGGAAATTAAATTGAAACACTTGGTAAAAACACGTAGCTTTCAAGTAATGTGTGTGTGTTATCATGCGTAATTACATTTTTAGGTAAGAAATATGTTTTTTTTTAATAAGATCTGGAAGTTTTTTGAGTGAAAGCATTGAATTTTTTTTTCTAGTCACATCTGAGATGCAATTGTTGGCTGTTTTCAACAATGTACATAGAACATAAAGGCATCGACTGACTGAAAATGGTTCAGTATTGGATTAAATGTCTTTTTTTCTCATGTATATTTATAACTGCTCTATACCAAAAAAAAAAAAAAAAAAACTTATCCGATTACTCGATTAATCGATAGAATTTTCAGTCGATTACTAAAATATTCGATAGCTGCAGCCCTAGTATTAATTAATCAGCTGCTATGGACACCAATAGCCATCAATTTTGGCTGGGAGTCAAATTGGATCAGATGTTTTATCGTGGTTAAATACAGTGAAACATGATCACTCAATGCCAGCCCTCCCAGCCTTTGATGTCTATAACTGTCAATGGCAGTGCATGAGTTGGCTATATGCAACAAAATAATCCAGAGGGATAAAAATGTTGCAAAAAATATATATACTTATTATATTTTGCAACAGCAAAAAAAAGTCAAGAAACTCACAACAAAAATACCTCAATTTATCACATTGGATTATTTTTTCACAGACCTTTAGAACAAAACACGGAATGGCGTACCGCACGCATCCTATTTTTAGATCGTGACGTTGCATCGTAAAGCAGAAGAGGGAGATTATAGACCCGCCCTCGCATAGAAACCATGTTAATTCTGCTACTTTTCTCCGGTAATCTTTCAAAAACGAACATGCCGATCACACATTGCTTTTTTTTGGAACTTGTAGAAACGACTCTAGACATTACGACATGAAGGATGTTTTCTTCATACGTTTCCCGAAACCAAAAACTCGGGAGGAAAAAATGTGAAGAATGACTCAACTTGCACGGACTTTTAACGCCAGCTCGGCAGTAAACATTTATGCAGTAAACATTTTGTTGGGTTGGCATGGTCTTTCATAGGACAAAGAAGTAAGCCATTTTGATATTTTTAACTTATTTTTTAGCGCAACGTTGTGCCGTGCTGCTTCTGTCTGACAATGAATGACCTGAAAAGAATTAAAATGGTATCTGACTGCTACTGCTACATTTTCTGTTGTAAAAAAACTTTAGTAAGGGGGAAGTGTAAATAAATTACAGAATTAATATTTGTTATGAAAAAATAAAAAATGTTCGTTGGCTGTCACTGAGTAGCATTTGCGATCGCTACAAAAAACAAACAATATAAATTACCCCCATAGACGGTCAGAGACGTAGGACAACCAGAGGATATAATATATAAGAAAGATAGGGCTGGTGGTAAAAGATAGCTTGTTGAAACAGGAGAATGTCATTGTCAGTTGCGTAAGAAAAAAGCTAAGGCTACGCTTCGGTCAGCTTGATTTTTTGTCTTTTTCAGCCCTCGACAATCAAGCCATCCTTTAACTTAATTTTTTATGCTCTTCCACCTCTTTACCAGTGAATTTGGCACCAGCGACATTATTTTCAGACAGAATTGGTAGGTTTAGCTCTGTAAACATATCCTTCGTACACGATTTCCATTCATTTCCTATTGGGGACAAACAGTTGCGTGTCCCCCCCCTTAGCAACAGTAGCTAACGTCATGAATATTACTGACCGGAAGTGACATGTTGCTTGCGGTACGCCATTTCTCCACAATTTCCGATATCATTTGAAGAGGCACTGTTTAAGTGACTAGGTTCATCTTGTGTTAAAGCTGAAAAGTTCAACAGAATGTAGGCCAACTCAAACTTCTTGTGCGGGCCGTAGTCCAAATTTTCATAATGGCGTACCGCAAGCAATACGTCACCTCCGTTCATTAATACTCATGACATTAGCTACAGTTGCTAAGTAGGGACAAGCCACCGGTTGTCCTTAATAGGAAATGAATGGAAATCGTGTACGAAGGAGATGTTTACAGAGCTAAACCGACCAATTCTCTCCGAAAATGATGTGCCCGGTGCCAAATTCACTGGCAAAGATGTGGAAGAACGTAAAAATGTTCAATTAAAGCAGTGCTTCTCAATTATTTTCTGTCACGCCCCCCCAAGGAAGACGTAAATGTTTCGCGCCCCCCCAAACTCTCTGCCGCCACTGTAAATAGTATCATTTGTCTATAAAATTACTATTATAAATACGCATCTGCCTAACATTGTGTCCTTTTTTTCTAATAAAGAAAAAAAGTAACATAGATCAACTTATAATAAAGTATAACTTTATTATAAACATTGTTTTGTTTGTAACAGAGAAGACTTGATGTGCATCAATTTGCCTGAATTTAAAAAAAAAAATTCACATCCAAACTAAAAAATACACTCAAGGTACATTTTTGACCATTTGATACAGAAAAATAAAATGTAATAAAATCAGTAAATAATACCAAATTAAAATTGATTAGAAACATTCACTCATGAGGACAATGTGCCAAAAAATTTGACCGAAAAAACAAATCTGAATAAAAGGGGGGGGAAAAGTGTCCTTGGACAGGACAGTTTTTATTTTTGCTGCTCACAGTATTTACCTCCTTTGCAATGATGTGGAGTTATTTTTCAATTAGCATGCTAACAATGCTTACTGATATAACACTGACAAAGCAGGACGATTGTCGGCAATATACGGCACGTTTTCACTGAAAAAATCAAGCGGCTTAACAATGATTGATTTGGCTTCTTGCTGTCTGCTATAATTATTTTTAGACACAGTAAACAGTGGTCTTTCATCATCACCCACTGTATTAAAAGTCAAAGCTAAAAGGCAAACGGTACGAAAAAAGCGCATTCACGGCGCCCGAGGTAGAACCGTAGGTGAGGGCAGTCGTCGTGACGATCCCAAGCCGAAAATGGCACTTCTCGGGCGGCGACGTGAGAACCGGACAAGACAGTGGGTCGCTGCGTGAGTGAGTCCGGTCGGAAAACTGCTTTCGAAAACGGCGGTGGCACACTGCTCTTCATATCTGTTGTCTGTGTGTGCTGAGTGCTCTTCCTTAGTTCAAAAATACTGCGCGCACTCTGAAAATGAGAGCGCCACTGCCACCTACTGAGTGGATGTGCAAGTACACTTTATTCCAGTACGGCAAAAAAAAAAAAAAAAAAAAAAAAAAAAAAAAAAAAACACATAAAACATGTTCCCCGAGGTCACATGCGCCCCCCCTGGCATTGCTCTGCGCCCCCCCAGGGGGGCGCGCCCCACTATTTGAGAAGTACTGAATTAAAGAGATTGCTTGAGTGTCGAAGGCGGATAAAGACGAAAAAAACGAGCCAACCTAAGCATAGCCTTAGCTTTTTTATCGACGCGACTGACAATGACATTCTCCTGTTTCAACAAGCTATCCATTACCATCAGCCCTGTCTTTTTTATATATCCTCTGGTTGTCCTACGTCTCTTACCGTTCTTGGGGGTAATTTAGTTAACTTTGTGTGGTGATTGCAAATGCTACGCAGTAACAGCCAACGAACACTTTTCATTTTTTCTTTGATAACAAATCTTAATTCTATAATTTATTTACACTTCCCACTTACTAAAGTTGACAGAAACTGTAACAGTGGCAGTCAGATACCATTGTAATTCTTTTCAGGTCATTCATTGTCAGACAGAAGCAGTACGGCACAACGTTACGCTAAAAAAATAACTTAAAAATATAACAATGGCTTACCTCTTTGTCCTCTGAAAGACCATGACACCTCAACAAAATGTTTACTGCATATGAAATGTGAATGGATTCACCGAGCTGGTGTTAAAGTCCGATTTGGTATTCTCATTTTTTCCTCCTGAGTTTTTGGTTTCCGGAAACGTATGAAGAAAACATCCTTCGTGTGTCGTAATGTCTAAGAGTCGTTTCTACAAGTACCAAAAAAGCAATGCGTGATCGGTATGTTCGTTTTTGAAAGATTACCGGAGAAAAGTGGCACAAATTACATTGTTTCTATGCGAGGGCGGGTCTATAATCTCCCACTTTGGCTTTACTTACGCTTTACGATGCGACGTCACGGTCTAAAAATAGCATGAGTGCGGTACGCCATTTGCTGCAAACCAATAAAATCAGGACAGTTGGTGCGCGGGCCGTAGTTTGGACACCCCTATAACATTTCAATGTACCTCAAATATCGTTACTCAACACTTACAAAGATCCATGATGTGGTTTCTACATATGGCACAGTTATCCACAACTATGTCCCAAGCCCACAGAGCCACAGCATTCCACTGTTGAGAGAAAACAAAATAAGAGATTGGCATAAAGGAGAAGCTTAAACGAAGCTAACCGCTCGTAAGCCGCTGTGCTTAGCGTAAGCAAGTTAGCATGCTTGCTAGCTAGCGTCTTGATTCCCGGAGAAAGCTCTGGCGTTTATTTACACGCCACAAGCTTAGGAAGTCACATGGTCGTACCTTTTTAACCTCAAATCGCTTCTTGCTCGCTCCGCTACTGGAGCAGCTAGGTGCATCTACGTCCATCGCCGCTGCCATCTAGAATTTGACAAATTTTTGGCGAACGTGATTCAGCGTGAGGCTACTTCCGGTAACCGGTAAAATGGCACAACGTCACACGGTACCAAACGTCATTAATTGTTACAAAGCAACCAGTGTCGTATAGTAAAATTTTTAATATAGATTTTGGACTTCGGTTAAATTTTCTATTTAGATAGAGCTATTAGAAAAGCGTCCGTAAGTGTAGTCTTTTTTGGCTTGATACGTGGGTGTCTGTTGTTCATCGAAAAAACAAGCAAGTAACAACAGCTAAATCTTTTGTTTGTTTGTTTGTTTTTTACCTGAAAAAGAAGTAAGAAACAAAAACACAAAGTGAATTTTAAAGTTTTATGACGTCGAGATAAATTTAGGTTCCACCGAGATTTGAACTCGGATCGCTGGATTCAGAGTCCAGATTGCTAACCATTACACCATGGAACCACATGGAGGCGCAGGGAAACATTTGTAAATTTTGACATACAACAACCCATCCAATCTCGATTGACTTATTTTTCTGTCGTAGCCAATTATTTTACTCAAGAGTAGCGTTACTTCAAAATAATAATACTCAATTAAAAGTAGTCATCCATAAAAATGTACTCAAGTACAAGGAAAAAAGTATTTCGTGAAAAGTTACTCAAGTAATGAGTAACATTGTGAATAACTACTTAAGATTTTTTTAATACCATGGTAGTTTTTTCTCAGCAGTTATCTATATGAACTGTTATTATTGTTATACCGTACTATAACACATTACATAACCACATTAAGTCAAAGAAATACAAAAAAAAAAAAAAAAAAAGAGTAAAAAACTAGGGCTGTCAAAATTATCGCGTTAACGCGCGGTAATTAATTTTTTAAATTAATCACGTTAAAATATTTGACGCAATTAACGCACATGTCCCGCTCAGACAGTATTCTGCTTTTTGGTAAGTTTTACAGCAAGGCTTTTTGTGCTGCAGCACAACAGCGAACTCTTGTGGTCGCTTTGCGACATGGTTTATTTTTTTACTTGCCAGTTCATATGGCTGCACGACGTCTCGGGGCTGAAGCCTACGTTGTAATGTTGTGCTTATATGATCCTTGGACAAGATTTGTCCGTAAGTATGGTTGTTGTAAAGAATGTACATATTATGTTAGTAAGCGAAATGTTCTATTTTTTGTATGAGACGCTTTTTGTTTATGTTTAGTGAACCTGTATAGCGTGCTAAGCTAACGTTGTTGCTAATGCAATGCTTGTGTACTTTTTTTTTTGTAGTTTTATGACGGTCTAAAGAGGACAATGGTTTGAGGCTATTTTATTAATAAATCAAATGAAAAAGGAAGAAGTCTGATTATTAAGGCGTCGTTCACTAGCTGTCTAGCTTTGTAAAAAGTAGACGCTTCGGCGTGAGGACAGCATAGACAGATTTAAATGACAGTAGAGTGAAATGCCCACTACAGTCCTTATGTACCGTATGTTGAATGTATATATCCATCTTGTGTCTTATCTTTCCATTCCAACAATTTATTTTACAGAATATATATAATTTACAGAAAAATATGGCATATTTTATAGATGGTTTGAATTGCGATTAATTGCGATTAATTAATTTTTAAGCTGTAATTAACTCGATTAAAAATTTTAATCGTTTGACAGCCCTAAAAAAACCTACAGAAATTAAGCATTATTCGTTCAAAGTGCATGAGTGCCCCCTAGTGGAAAACAACTTTTTCTATTATGAAACTAATAGGATCATATTTCTGGTTTTCCGTGGTCAATCGGTGCCAAATAAAAACTGGGAGAGAGATTAAAATCTGCGCTTTCGAGTCATGTTGATGTCAAATAAGTATTTTTTTACGGTGCTTTAAAGACACCACGTGATGGAACAGGCCAGCTGACCATAGAACGGGAAGCTTGAGTCTGATTGGTATAATGGAGTCATGTGATTATTATTGTGACGTCTCATTGGTGAAACTGGTTGAACCACTGTTGGCGTTCCACCAGCTCATCATCACCCTATCCCTCGTCTGTTGTCTCTCCCTGAACCGGCTGCACGTGAGAGCGGCTGCCGCTCCCACTCTCACCATCGCCGGGGGCTCGGCTGTTGCTAGCCGGCATGGCCGTTGCAGCCAGACTGCTGCTTGCGAACATGTGTGTCAACTTGTGACATTTCGATGCTTCGCTCTCGAGTTTCTTCAGTTTTTTTCTCTCTAACCTTCTCTTTTCTTTTTTTGCCACCAACATCCATATTTTTTATCCACGGTCGTCACTATTTTGCTTCCACAAGGAGTAAGGCGTTACCAAAGTAGGCTACTCTGTGCTTTTTTCGTTCTTCTATCAGATTGGCGGTTAACAGCCAGGCGCATTGCTGCCACCTGTCGGATTGCTTGCGAACTGTAGATAAGCATAGAGGATAGTGGGGATAAAAACAGTGATATATGTATGAAGGCCGCTGGCCGTCCACAGCACCGGCCGTTCTGTGATTCTCCAGAAGCTACAGATTACCAGTCCGCCGCTGATGAACAAGAGCTTGTACTCCAATGGCAAATGGTCTTTAATTTAGAAAATGTTAAGGATATTGAAATTTAAACTTTTTTTTTTTTTTTTTTCAAAATTAATTATTCAATATTTTTTTTTATTTACATGTAATATGATAAGGAGTTAAAAGTTTTGAGGGAACCTATGTGGCCGACAACAAAAGTTCGACACCCCTGGGTTTTGCTTTTATTTACTCCAGAAACAAATCAAGCAGTCCAACACACACAGTTAGCATTTTGTACATTTATCAATCATTTGAAAATGGTGTGAATGTAACATGCGCATTGTGGAGAAGAATGTTGATTATGAAATCACGTTTTTATCAGTTTCTTCTTTTTGTTCACTGTTCCAACTACAGGTTTCCTTTGATGCTCTTTCTTTGTTGGCTTGGGTCGTTTTATGTTGTTCCTTCCCGGTTTAGTCTTGACTCCAGAAGCCTTCACAAGTTTGACGTTGGGTTTCTTGGCTTGTACACGAGAGGGAGTCACACCAACAACACGCTTTCTATCGGATTTAGAGCTGTTTTCTGGACAAGACTTGAATAACTCCAAATCCCGGACTTGCCGACCTCTTAGCTCGGGCGGGTGGCCACAGGTAGCGCCCACTTCCAAACTCACACTCTCCAGCCACCTGGTGCAGACACACACAAAAAAACAGAAAATACTATATAACATGACACTCTATAACAGTAGAAGCAACGGCAGTTGGTTTGGGCGGTCGGGTTGGGCGGCAAATTGCTAGGAGAGGTGCGTGCGAGTGATTTAACCCTTTAAAAAAAACAAACGCAATCCAAAAAGTCCAAAAGTATTGTATTTTGTTTAACTCATTCACTCCCAGCCATTTTCACCGGTGCAACCCTTCGCTCCCGGTCGTTTTACTGGATTTTCACTGATTTTGCAAGGCCCACAGAAAATTCTGTTCTATTGCTATATAAACATGGAACCCACTAAAAGAAAGATAAGACTCTCTTCTTTCAGCAGGAAAAAAAGTAAGTTCATATCTTTTTCTATTCTTTAGAAATCAGCATTAGAAAATAGCTTAGTTTGAGCAATTTTCCAATTTCTGATGAAAAAAACTGATAAATTAAGCTTTTTTTGAAAGCATACATTTCAAACATAACTTTGACTTTAACACAGCTAGTTTTTGCTTTAGCTACATCCCAAACATCTTAATAATGTTTCACTTGAACAAAATAACATAAACAACAAGACAAATAGAGCTTTTGATAGCAAAGTAACAATTTATTTACACATAACTGAGAGATGATGCTGTTGTAGCCGCAACCTTTCGCTCATCGCCGCCTGTCTCATAAAGACAGATTTTTTTGAGTCTCTGCAGGGTCTGCTCGGAGAGCACCACGGACTCAAAAGAATCGTCCGCTGCGCTTGTGGTCCCGGTCGTTCCGCTCGGCCGTCCAGCGCCTGGCATCCCGGGCGTCCTCTAGGTTTTTCTGCTCGGTCGTCCACCGCCTGACATCCTGGACGCCATTCGGCCCGGCCATTCGTTGCCGTTGAATCGGGTTGCGGGTCTTACCAAATGCGCTACTACCCTCCAGTGGCCAGTTTTATTGCTTTAAAATGGATTTTCAGCTTTGTGCTTTGGAGCTAAATTGAATCAGAACCCTGAAATATCTATTGTTAAAAAAAAAACAACGTAAAAGACGTATAAATACGTCTTTGGGACACTAAAACAATTAAAAATAGAACGTATTTATACGTTTTTGGGAGCAAATGAGTTAATGGTGGAGGATACACTGCCCTCTGGTGGCAGTGTTGTGTCTGGCTGTGTCTGTCGTTCAATAACGCTTCCATACAGGAGCATTCAGACGTCTCAAATGGATAAAGGATAGCTGCGCTCTGGTTTGGCCTACATAAGGCTGTAACAGGCATGAAAATGGGTCAGGGGTTAAAAAGGTGAGAAGGGTGTGGAGGAAATATGTTCCAGTACACTGTACACCCCAACAAAATATTGAGCTCTGTCGACCCACACTGTGTTTCAGCAGGGCCATGCAGAGACCGGTGGAGGGGAGGGTGCTCGTAGATCAAAAGGGGCACATGAACAAGTATTTAATACACCTTAAAACAACATAACTTCAATTTTAACCAGCTTTAGATAATAATTGGCTGCGACTGTGACATACTTTAATTGGGAGGAGGCAACAGTGAATAGAAATCAAAACTGTCATCAACACTTTCTGGCTGTGACTCAGTCAGTCTGCCTCTTTTCTTCCTTCAACCTCTGCATCAAAACTTCCTTCCTCAACTTGTTCATCTGAGAACAAACCACATCAGATGGTCACTGAGCCACCAACAGCACAGTTTTCTTAAAACAATTATTTCATTATTATCCATACTTAACAACTCTAGCACCTAATGATTAATAAAGCAATGACATAAAAATCTTATAGAAAAATAACATTGTAATTGTGTTTATAATTGTATTTAATACCCGACTATCCTTGCAAACTTGTTCTTACCAGGTCTGCTATTCACCCAGCTGATGAGGTATCCACTGCCTTTAGCAGCCTCATCTAACTCCTTTTTTATCCCTCAATCTCCCTTCCCTACGATGCATGTCTATGTAATGAAATATAAATATTTAAAAAAACAAAAAAACAGACTCCCCGGTGGCTTTTAGTTTTAAAGCTTTCTTAATTTCTTTCTCTCTCAATAACGATGGAGGTGGATTTGTGTTTTTATTATTCAATCAAAAAACAAAGTTACTTCTATCAAAAACAAAGTTGCTTCAATCAAAATACAGTACATACTTTTAATCCCCAGAAAGTCACTTCAATAAAAAAAATTGTTTTTGATTGCAAAAATAAACAAAAAAAAAACCATTTGAAAACTATTTTTCTTGATTGAAACAAATTTTTCCATTGAAGTAATGTTGTTTTGCGTTTGGGCCACATTTTGGCTAGGACATTTGTGTCTTTATTATTCAATCAAATAAGCTGCTTCAAACAAAAAAATATATATAAAAAGAAAAACTTTGCACATGTGTCAATCACCGTTTACCAAAGCCTGAGAGGGTTTGAGTAGACTCACTATGAAGCATTTAATAAAGCCAAGCATTTTCTTACTACTTTATTCTTGTTTAAAAATAATTCGGTGGGGCAGTAACATGTTTAAAACTTATCATAATTCTTACATTTTGAAGTGCTTGAAAACCATTTATAAATGATACTTTGGTGAAAAAAGTGAAAAAAAAAACATGTCTTGTATATATATCTTTTCTCCAATGTAAAATCTGAATAAAAGAATTGAACACGCACAAAAAAATGGGGGGGCGCTACTTCGCGGTTTTCACTTATTGCGGCGGGTTCCGGTCCCCATTAACCGTGAAAAACGAGGGATCCCTGTATTTCTGAAAAGCTTTAAGAAGCAGGACTCATTCCCACCACTCGTCGGGCCGGTGTTGTGCCGACACCGGCCGTCAGCTCAAATCCAAGCCGAAAATAACGTGTCTCCGGCGGACGACGGGAGCGATGTGAGGCGCCCCCTCCATCCGAGAGCATGCCGCTTAATTTGACTCAACAGTGTTTCTTCGTTTATATTACCGCTAAATACACAAGCTTGACGCCAATTTAACGGGAGCTATTTTTTTTCATGGGAGATTTGGCTAGCTCTGGCAGTGTTCAACGCAAGCTGCAACGAATGGCAGTAACTTTTTTATATCGCAAAATGTGAAAACGATTGAAACCATTACTCACCAAATTCAATCTGCTGGCAAATACAGGCAAGTGTGTATGCTGCGCTCTGGTCTGCCCCGATGTGGATAAGGCCTGCTTTTTGTTTTCGCAGCTTTGCAATGCAACCGAAGGCTCTCCGAGCACTCCATGTACACGCGTAAGGAGTGCGCGCGTTTGGAATAATGGAACGCAGCTTGGGCCGATGATTGGTTCTCGTCAGCGAAGCATCTAGAAGGATTTGTTGACTGTGTTCTTAAGTGCTCAGTTTACGTACTAAGTTAATCACATGATGATAATAATAATAATAATTAAATAAAACCTCCCGTCCCCCCCCCCTCCCAAAAAGAATTTCTCCTCGGATCTACGCAATTCACGTAGGTCGCCCTTTTTGACTTCAAAACGGCGAATTTCGCCGAAAGGTGAGAGATTTTCATGCCTGCTGTAAGTTGCTTCAGCTAATATATGTTTGTTTATGAATTTGGAATTAAGTTCTAAGCTATAGATTGTGGAGTTCCGTGTGAGCTATTTGCTATGAGAATTGTAAACATGTTAGCATTCGTAGCATTTAAGCTAGCGGACTTTTGTGAGGAAAAATAGGCTAATTCATTCTACTAAATTTACATATTGATCAGAATAGATTGCCACTAGTGGGCAGTGTATCCACCCAAATCAATAAAACTAAATGCACACACTTTCAAAACAAAGCATACAACGCCACTCCAATAAAACAAATCCTTGAAGCAGCAAAATTTGTTTCAAAGCTTTTTTCTAATTGAATTACTCTAATTCATCGTTGCAGCACTAGTCCACTGTAGTGACCTCTGTGTCTGAAATGGTTAAATTACCTTCCAAAATAATTAACCCGTTATTTCGAGAAAAATGCTAACAAACCTGTGCAATGGCAGCAAAGTACAGTCACAAAGTAGAGGGTTGTCTTGAAGGTCAACCACCTCCAGGCCTGTGAGGGAGCCCAAATCAGGAAGTTCCTTCAGTTGGTTTCCTCTCACGCTGAGAGCCTTTAATCCTGGGCCAAGCCCGGCAAGAGCGTCCCTAGACATCTGCACATCAGCCCCATAAAAAAAAAAAAAAAGTCTGCTTTAGCCAAGAATGAAAATACGTTACATAGAAATGTAAGATTTTTTGGGGGGTTGCAGTACCCTAAATTTATAGTATTTTATTCATTAGATACCTTTTCAGTCCTCATTTGATCCATGTAGAGCCACTTCAGACTTTCGGAAATAGGACGAAATGCGTTCGGTCCAACTGAGAGAATCCGGTTATGGGACAGGTTGAGCTCCTCCAGATTGAGGGCGTTGGATATGGCTGCGGTCGGAACATTTGTCAGCTTGTTTCGGTCCAGGTGAAGTTTACCGAGAAAGGCAGAGTCCAAAGCGCCCTTAGAAATTGTGCGTATTGTGTTATTGGTCAAGTAAAGCTCTCTAAGTTTCGGGGTTACTGAGGACAGCAAACCCGAGGAATCCAGTTTTGAGATATCATTACGTTCCAGGTGTAATGCAAACAGATTTGGTAAAAGTCGCAAAGCTGTAGGAGAAATAAAGTCACATCAAATATCATCATTTCTTATTCTATGTATATTTACAGCCTGTTCACTGACCTGAACCAGGAAACTGTGCCAAACGATTTCCCTCAAGGTAAAGGTAACTGAGCTCAGGGGTTCCGGTGAAAGTTTCAGGCACCAAAGATGTGAGGTCATTTTCGGACAGATACAAATAAAACAGCTTTTTCATTCCCCGGAAGGCGCCACCTTCGATTTCGCGAATTTTGCAAAATTCCAGGTGTAGAGAAATGACTTCAGAAGTGGCCGGAAAACTGTTGGCGGGAAGGTTGTGGAAGTGGTTGCCTCGAAGGTCTAGTAATTGAGTTTTGATAGGGAAGCCTCTTGGAACTTTGGTGTGTCCTCGACTCTCGCATGTGGCATGTTGTGAACCGATCTAGAAGAAATAATGTACACCTTTAACGCCTCCATGCCTGAATTTACATTTAACAAATATACTGTACATAAAGCATTGGAGGAATACATTAAGTACATAAAAATAGTAACAATATAAAAAAGTATAATTATACAGAAATTTAAATTAAAAAATGCTAAAAATGAGAAAATCTTCTAACTAAACATTTCAGAAAAGATTCAAATTAATAGGAAATAAAAGTAAATGTAGATATGAATAAAGAAAATTTAATTAAAAATAAAAAGAGAAATGTTTATATTTTAATTTCAAATTAAATTTTAAACCTCATCTCGGAAAGTAGGCCCCTCCAATCTGATCGACTGTAAAAACACCAGAAAATATCAAATGACTCTTAGCGGTGGATCACTCGGCTCATAAGTCGAACTAGTACTAATATAATAATATTGAATATATACATATGTAATTATATAACGATAAAAATGTAATATTAATATTTTCTTAATTGTTTTACATTTTCCATTTTTGATGAATTTTGCGTTTTATTCTTTTTTGTAATCTTTTTTTTAAAAATAAAGAATCCTGATTTTTTTTGTGCATTTATCAATTGTCTTTTGTTTTTTTTCCCATTTATTACTTTCATGTACTAATTTTATATAAGTATTGGTACAGAATTGAACATTTTTGTATCATGACAACAGCAGTCTTTCGGTGTGAATATCTCTGTATATAGTCCAGTGCGGCTTATATACCAATAACTACTGTTTCTTGCAATACTTGGTGGGTGTGGTTTATAGTCCAAAAATTTGAGTACTCATCCAAACTGAGTGTTTTAGTGTTTTGAAGTGAATTATTTAAAATTTGAGGTGTGGGATGTAGAATGTCTTCTATGCGCGTAAGACAGGTAAACACATACTCTAGGCATTGTAATTGCATTGTGAGAGAGGTGGGTGTTAAGAAAAAACTTATAAACAGTGGTATGAAAAAGTATCTGAACTGTTTGGAAGTTGTCACATTTCTGCAAATGTGATCTGATCTTTGACAAAATCACACAGGTGTAAAAACAGTGTCTGCTTTAATCAAAACCATCCAAACATGATAGGTTTTCATATTTTAATGAGGATAGCATGCAAACAATAACAGAAGGGGGGAAAATAAGTAAGTGAACCCTCTGCCTAAGGAGACTTAAGAGCAATTGAAACCAATTTTTACCAAACAATTTAAGTCAGGTGTGTGCCCAATCACTGATGAGTGGTTTAAAGCTACCCTGCCCATTATAAAACACACACCTGGTAAGAATTGTCTTGATGAGAAGTATTGTTTGGTGTGCATCATGGCTCGGTCAAAAGAGCTGTATGAAGACCTGCAATCAAGGATTGTTGATTTGTATAAAGCTGGGAAAGGATACAAAACAATCTCTAAAAGTCTGAATGTCCATCAATCGACAGTCAGAGAAATTGTATACAAATGGAGAGAGTTTGGCACTGTTGCTTTTCTCTCAACGAGTGGTCGTCCACCAAAGATGACGCCAAGAGTTCAGCGCAGAATAGCCAGAGAGGTAAAAAAGAACCCTAGAGTGTCTGCTAAAGACTTATAGAAATCACTGGCACAGTCCAACATCTCTGTGCACACATCATATATATGTAAAACTATGGCCAAGAATGGTGTTCATGGGAGGACTCCACGGAGGAAGCCACTGCTGTCTAAAAAAACATTGTTGCTCATTTAATGTTCGCAAAACGGCACTTGGACACTCCACAGAAGTTGTGGCAAAATACAAAGTTGAATTGTTTAGGAGTAACACACAACGTCATGTGTGGAGGAAAAGGAACAGCTCACCAACATCAACACCACATCCCCACCTCAAAGCATGGTGGAGGGAGCATCATGATTTGGGGCTGTTTTGCTACCTCAGGGCCTGGACAACGTACAATCATTAATGGAAGAAAGAATTCAAAAGTTTATCAGGATGTTTTGCAGGAAAACCTGAGGCTGTCTGTCAGACAGTTGAAGATAAAAAGAGGATGGATGCTGCAACAAGACAATGATCCAATACACAGAAGTAAATCAACTTCAGAATGGTTTCAGAAGAACAAAATACACGTTCTGGAGTGGCCCAGTCAAAGTCTAGACTTGAACCCCATTGAGATGCTGTGGCATTACCTAAAGACAGCGATTAATGCCAGACATCCCAGGAATCTGACTGAACTACAGCAGTTTTGTAGAGAAGAATGGCCAAGATTAGTCCTGATCGATTTGCCAGACTGATTTGCAGCTACAGGAAGCGTCTGGTTGAAGTTATTGCTGCTAAAGAGGGGGCCACAAAATATTAAATGTGATGGTTCACTTACTTATTTTCCCCCTTATGTCGTTGTTTGCATGTTATCCTCATTAAAATATGAAAACCTATAAATGTTTGGGTGGTTTTAGTTAAAGCAGACACTTTTTTTCACCTGTGTGATTTTGACAAAGATTAGCTCACATTTGATGGTGATTTTATGCAGATATGTGAGAAATTCCAAAAGGTTCAGATACTTTTTCATACCACTGTATGTCGCCAAAGTATGGCCCAGCGGTGCAGTCTGAGCCCAAAAACCTTAACTCATTAGCTGAGGTTGATGGTGACACATCCCATTAAAAATATATTTGACGTTTATTGTCGTCAATGACGGTAAATTAGTTCATACTTATTTTATTCGCCTTAACTCATAGTCAACAAAACAATCTGAACTCACGTGACAGTCGCAGTTAACTGGACATTTGACATTCTGTTTGGGTTTGGATTTGGGTTTTTCTGTTGGCGGGCTGGTAACTGAAATCACTTCCTCCTCAAATTCGTCTTTCAGCGGGTCACCCCTGCTGCGGCAACGCATGTCAGCGGCCGCCACGGCTCGCAACGGCTCATCAGACAGGTGAGCGGGTCCCGCGCAGGTTCCCAGAAGTTTGACACCTCCGATGCTGGCCCAGTTCCTGAGGGGCCTCATGTAGCAGCTACAGTAGATGGGATTGGCTTTAAGGAAAAAAAAAAAAAAAAAACAGTCGGATAGAAATTAAAGACTCATTAACCCCTTGTCTGAAATTACATTTAACAAATATACATCAAAAAGCATTGGGAGAATACATGAGTACAAAAGAATTATACCGTACTTTCCGTGTAATAAGGCGCACCTTCTATGAATAGCATATTTTCAAACTGTTTTCATACACTATATAGGGCTCACCACAATATAAGGCGCAGTAGTAATAGTAGTGGTTGGGTTTCAATGTGCATGCACTAGATGGAGCTGTGCTAAAGGGAATGTCGTGCCATGGGTAACCAAGATTGATGCATATATACACAAGTTTCCAGAGCGAATAATATATTGATAATTTCTGCTCTGAATGTCCGATTTAGACAGAACATGAAGTGCGGTTAAAGTAGGCCGTGTGTCGACTAAGTTAAAATTGCAAAATCAAACCAGAGGAACCCATGGAATCTCCAAAAATGGATTCGGCACAACGTAGATGAGACTCTGAGACTTTAATGCACCAGAGTGGATCTGCCTCGCCATACGCCTTAAATCGAAACTAGCTGCAGACAATAAGTTAAGGATGTACTTTAAACCTATGGATCAACATACAAGATTATATGTTTGTTCTTATTACTTCGTTGATCATTCGTGGACAAAATTATGACAAACTGTGCAGCCTGTGTTGACGTGAGGTATGGATTGATACGCCGGCCACTTGAGTGACCAAAATGAGGTGAAATTACAAATAATATTGCAGTTGCCGAATGCAGAAGGGCAGACACGGATTTTGTTGTTACAAGGAAATACTACAAGGTATGAACATATCAACAAATATAGTATGACATTCTTTTTTTATTGCAGATATTGATCGCAATAAAACATTTGGACAACATAATTCCATTTCTTGTTTTATTTAAAAAGATTGGTGCATGTGCAAAACAGGTCAATAAATCACACTTTCTAAAATTATTAGAAAAATATTAACAAAGGCGGAGCATAAATCAAGCCTTCCATCATGAAAGTAGAATGCATGTAGTCTCGATATATGTCCACCGACGTACAGTATGTGTTGTTGTGAGGCATGTCAAGTTGTCTTCCCTTGCCTAACAGCGTTTTCCACCTGTAAATAAACGAACAAAAAACTTAATAATTGTGCCATCCGACACGTACTGATTAGCAACAGGCTAGCAGCAGATAGCATGTGTTGCAGCCTCGGCAGTACAGCAGTTGTTGTAAATAATATTAAGAATCATCATAATTACGATCATATTAATAACAATATCAAAGGCAACAAGTCGTTTCATGCGAAAGATTTTAGCTTTAATATTTTTTGAGCACCGGACACATGAAAATGCAGGGATAGAAGAACATACCTTCCATAACACAGTGGCAACATGGGCACAAAAACACCCGGACTTTGTGGTGGCACGAGCTTGGTTCCACATCTGCCTTCATGAACATGTTGTCCTCCCGTGTCATTATGATGGCAGATGGATGCAGTATTTCCAAATTGTCTTTTTTAAGGGATTTTGATGAGAATTACTACTCCAGCTCCACTGTTGTTTTGGATGGAGAAATTATAAAATGGAAGTTGCTAGCACAAATACGGATGTACCTCGGAAACCTGTTTATAAGGCGCATTGGATTATATGGCGCACTGTCGGCTTTTGAGAGTATCAAACGCTTTTAGGTGCATCTTATAGAGCGGAAAATACGGTAATTGTACGGTAAAATATGGGCAATTACAACAGAAAATTTGAAAATCATAAATTAAAAAAAAAAAAAAGATTACAAAATAGAATTAAACAGAAGAAAATATAGAAAATTAATTAAAAATAAACGTTACATCAAAAATGTATTAAAATTAAAAGAAGGCTAATTTATAATATTTATCTTTTAAATATAAACTTTTTTTTTTTTTTTTTAATCCATAACTAATTTTGGGGGGAAATTACAAAAAATACAGTATATAAAAAAATAATTTATTCATAAATTATTGTTTTTTGCTTTTTATGAATTAAAAAATGAATTATGTATTGCTCTGATGCTTTATGTACATTTGTTAATTCGTTGGCTGCCATTGACGACACCAGTTGTCCAATCCATTTGTAACAGCGCTCCCATTTCAAATGGATTGGACGCCTACTGGTGATACACAAAGTTTAATTCACAACAGGAGGTATGATCGGATGCCACGATTGGATGTCAAGCATCATCAATGGCAAAGAAAGAGTTAAATGTAAATTCAGGTATTAAATTGTTAAGCTTCAATTGAAAGAGCAGTGCGTACCAGTGAGGTTGAGGCTGGCAAGGTTCTTGGGGCCCCTAAGAGGTTCCAGGTAACGCAGTTGGTTGTGACTGAGGTCCAGGTGGGTGAGCACAGGAGCTTGGGACAAGGCCTGGTCCGACAGGTCCTGGAGGGACATGTGGCTGAGGTACAAGTGTGTGAGCTTTGCCATGGAGACAGACTCTTCCCCAAGGTAGATCATGCGGTTGTGGCTCATGTCCAAGCGCGTGACCTCCTTGAGTCTTCATTGGAGACGACGTTGCAATTACAAAGAATGTTGTCAATATCATACTGCAAATCATTTAAAAGCTGTTACCTGGTCATGGCCTGAGTGGGAAAGAACTGTAGTTCGTTGTGGTCCAAACTGAGTCGGGTGAGGGTGAATAAGCTCGCAAAGGCCTCGGGAGCCAAGTTGTTGATGGAGTTATAGCTGAGACGTAGCCATTTGATGTTTTGCAGGCCCTGGTAGACACAGATTAGCTGTGTTATATAACACAAGCATGGAACACTGATTTTTTTGCCCTTCACAATTGGCTACCTGAAACGCCATGTTGGGTATGTACACCAACTGGTTGTGGATGAGCGTTAGCATGTTTAGTGAGCCAAGTTGTAAGAAGGCTCCAGGTTGGATCTCCTCAACATTGTTGTGGTCCAAAAGAAGCTCCTTCAAAGACGAGAGACCATCAAAAGACTCCTACAGAGGCAAACGTGGAGGAAGAACGTGTTAGAAAATAACAGCATTCTCTTGTGGAAGTTTTGGTTGAGTTCTCTTTCCTGGTATAGGATGTCAATTTTGTTGTAAGCCAGGTTTAGGGAGACCACTCGGCCCAGCATGCGGAAAGCCCCTTCCTTCACTTTGACGATGTTGCATCGCTGTAGGTTGAGGTGGGTGAGGTAAGGGGTGTGCACAAATCCTCCTCTTTGCAATATCTGCAGGTTGTTATTCCTCAGGTCCAATTTCACTGTGATCTGTATGCAACATCAGATCATCACAATAGAGAACGGGAATGATTGCAAGGAGTAAATATTACGTTAGATCTAAAATATATATATATATATATATATATATGATTGATGGTAGGAGTGTAAAAAAATATATAGAAACAGTGATAGGTTATCGATATGCTCCGGCCAAGAATTGATATGTTGCTTTAAAAAGATGTCACTGTACAACTAGAAACCGCAATTACTGGAGAAATTGCGATGGAAGCTACCTTTGCTGTGGTAGATACAGATCTAAGACCCACCTAGTTGATTTTGCGGCATTTTGGATTCACTTCCTATTTGGGGACATTTCAGGGACAATTCCTGTTGATATCAGGTCACTTCATGTTGATTTGGGGACATTTCGGGGACACGTCCTGTTAAGATCAGGTCATTTCCTGTTGATTTGGGGACATTTCAGGGGCGCTTCCTGTTGATAACAGGTCACTTCCTGTTGATTTGGAGACATTTCAGGGACATTTCTGTTGATTTGGGGACATTTCAGAAATCCTGTTGATTATGCCGGGGGAAAAAAAAAAAAAACAACGCAGAAAAATTCATAAGATATAAGAGTTGAGGAATTTTATTAGATGCCATCAATAAAGGAACAAACAGGTTGCTACCAAAAATTTCCACTAGAATCATGTTTATGCTTTGAAAGTTGCCCCGTTAACATTTTTTGGCTCCCGATACAGATTCTGATACCCGGTTGTGCGGTATTGGTCGATGCTGTAGCAATCCCACATTTTTTTGAAAATTAAAAAAAAAAAAAAAATTCTTTCAATACTAAATAACTGCAAACTCACTTGAATCTAAAATAATTGTTATCATTGTGTGGTCAGACACTCCTCGCTGGCACCTTCCAACTTCAAATAGATTGGATATCTACGAGGGATACATTCATTTAAATTTACAGTAGAAGCATGATTGGACGCTATACAATTGGATGTCTATCATCACCTTGGAATGGCGTGCGTACCTCCCAGTCATCTCATCTTCTCGGGCAGGGGTGCCCAAGTCCGGTCCTTGAGGGCCCCTATGCGGCTTGTTTTCCATGTCTCCCTCCTTGAACACTCCTGAATCAAATGATCAGCTCATCAGCAAGCTCTGTAGGAGCCTGATAATGATCCTGATTATTTGAGTCAGGTGTGTTGGAGGAAGGAGAAATGGAAAACAAGCTGGATGGGGCTCTCCAGGACTGGACTTGGGCACCCCTGCTCTAGGGTGACCGGTGGTTGAAAACTACTCTCCAAATGAACATATTTGCTCAGCATCCGTACATTATTTATTTTTCAGTACTCCCCAATACAGATGACGTCATTTCAGTGCCGAATGTATACCAATACTATTATCGGTGCGACAACAAGACAAAGCCAGCTCTATCAGTTTAAATGAATTGGATGTTTATTTTTATCAATGGCAAAAGGTTACACTAATATAGTGTTGCTGTATTTACAGAAATGTTGCACTACAATATTCTCATAACAACAAAACAAAAAGGTTTTATGAAAGATTGTCTGCAACAGCGCAAGAAATAAACATGTTTTATCTTTCAAAATAGCATATCATAGAACACTGTAGATTCATATTGTTATTCCTATTACAGTATTCATATTGTGAGAATCGTTATCGCGAGCCTTGTATTGCAAATCATATCGGGAGGTACCCTGAGGTTCCCTTCCCTACACCTCAATAACACACATCCTTAAAACTAGATAAATTCTTTTTTCAGAGTAAATCTACTAGAAATAAGTGAAATTATCCACCAATGATTCAAGCAAATTTTACTTAGATTTCTTGGAAAAAGAAAACTAGCTTGCTAAAAATAAGCTTAACAGACTTATTTTAAGCAATAAACTTGTAGGCCTACCGTAATTCTCAGACTATAAGCCACTACTTTTTTCCCTCATTTTGAATCATGCGGCTTATAGTCCAGTGCAGCTTATTTGGGTTAATGGGTAACACTTTATATGACAGCGACGTGACAAAACTGCCATTAGACAGTCATAATTATGACATGACACTATCATGGGCATTGATGAATGCTTATGACAGATGTTATTAAGTATCATTCGGCAATTTATGTCACTAACTCCATTTATGTCCAGCTCGGATCTGGAACAGTAACTGAAGAAATAATGATCAAAGAACATGAATTTTGATTGTTATTTACACCTGTAGTGCTGCAATGCATGCTAGGAGGCATGTTGGGTGACAACGGTGTTGACAGCAGGAGGCAGCAGAGGTTGAATGTCTCAAAGGGACCAGTGATGGCCAAATGAAGCTTCTTGAAGCATTCAAACTTTGCAATTGGTTCAAATATCTTTTGGTGTAAATATCCCACAATACAGTGAGGACAGCTGTGATTTATAGTCCAGCGTTATCTATGAACAAATGCCACTTCAAATTTAGTGGATGGCGGCTTATAGTCTGGTGCGTTTTATAGTCCGAAAATTAAGGTACATTTAATCTTTAAAAAAGCTTTTGTTTATCAAAAATGTTCTTAATTCAAGAATATTGTTCAAAACATTATTTGAAAGCATTTTTTTTTTATTTAGGTGAAAAATCACCAAATAGAACAAATATTAATGTTTAATTAAAGTAAGTGGAATAATCTGACGCATTAAATTGGTAAGTAGTCTTTTAACACTCAAAACAAGATGGGAGAAAATTATTTGATTAGATTTAAGAAGAAGAATCTGATTTATACGTTATAAATTTGCAGTGCAATGGACTGCATTCTTATGAGGTTAATAAAAAGCTTCCATACCAGAATGTTAGTTTGACGTTTAAGCAAGTTAGAAGACCTCAATTCTCACCTCGTCAATACTCGAGGGAACCTCAGTGAAGTTCTTACCAACACAGGCTACTGTGAGCTTGGTGCTGTCACAAATGCACATTCGAGGACATTTGCCAGCTTCCACATTTGAATGGAGTGCAAGTATCCCCAGAAAAATGGCAGCAGGGAGAACAAGCATCTGTGCCAGGAAGGTGTTCAAGTCAGACTGGTTATAGATTCCATCAATTTACAGCGCTACAATTAAGATTCACATCAAAACACCCATATTGACATATTTGAATCTTTGTTACTGTTACAATTAACTTACATTTAAAAAAAAAATGGAAGCAATGATTTAGAAAGAAAAGTTCAATACTTGTTTCACTGCCTTGAAATATATATGGCGGAAAAGACAAGGCTGAAAAAGCAGTTTCTGCTCTTGCACCCCTCTTCAAAATAAACTGTATTTTAGGCCAAAAGAACTGTTGTGTTTGATCGAACAGTATGTCTATATGATGCCATAGCAGTTTCATGGCCAGTTGAAGCCCAGTTTTACCCTGGAAACCCCCCGTTTACAGGCACCGCGCAACCACTTTTGTTTCAACCCAGCCATAAAATGAAGGTAAGTAATCATATTTATTATTCGAAATGTCTATCATGTTTAGCTTCGAATCTTTAATTGATGTCTAATATTTAGTTTAAAAAACTACTTTATAAAATTATTCACTCACATATTTTAAACTTTTAAACAAATTACGCCGCAATGAAAAAACAGTCTCTAAATAGGTCACGGATATCTACCTCATAACTATCGCTTACTTGTATTTTTTTTTTTTTTTTTGTTACGGTCGCATTTTCCCCTATATTTTAGATGATAATTGTTTCAAACAAAGAAAAATTTTTTAAAAATTTTTTGAAAAGGGTAAATATTTGAAAAAGTAAATCTCGACCATTCCTTGATTTCTGCATTGCGACCCTTGTTATATTACCGTGTGTCACCCATAAAATCCCCAAAAAGTCCGGTTTTGGCCATTCACAGCTTTGTCTTGACGCTATGTGAGACATGCTACAAGGAGTTTTTGGATCGAAACAAGGTACGTAAGTATGCAATAATATCTAGTTAAAATCATGGCGTCTTTAATTAAGCTCTCTCATGCTCTTACCTTGAAGTAGGGTTTAATTAAAAAATTTTTTTTAAATGTCCTCCTGTTCAAAATTTTCCATCCCCCAGAAATTTGAGATTTTAAGTTTTTCAATGATGTATCACACAAGCATATAGGGCAATTTTGAAATGTGGCCAAATTGGGGGGTCTCAGGGCAGAACTTCAAGTCACCTGAGTGTTTTCCGCCATATACATTTAAGATTATATAAAAATGTAATCCCAATTTTTTTTTTTCCATTCCAAATTTTTAGAATACGGTGAGCAAATCTTAAAACCTTACCGTCACGTCCACTTTTGCTTCTTTTACATAAAATGGGAAAAAAAGAACAATAACAATAATAAAAAAGACCAGAAAAAAATATATGTATAAATTAAGCTCCTGGTAACCTTTCAAAATTCCACTTCCAGCATGTTCACCAGTCTGGAGTCCAATGGGTAAGCGGGTCTTTGGTAAATTCTTTTTCTTGTGACCCCTGATCCCTGCACCCCCAACTGCAAATTAACACCTTGGTTTTACATTTTCTGTCCAGTTAGAAGGTTTAGATGTTACAAGGAGGTAGCCAGATTTGCACATTTCACATGACTAATCAATGGGCCTAAAATACAAAATCAAGTACTACTTACTTACTTGTAGGGAACAAAATGATGGAAGCTACCCTACAAAAATATAATGAAATCAACTCAATTTATTTAACAACGCAGATCAAGTACACAGTACAATATTTTTTGTCCTTTAAATACACAAAAGGTTACGAACGGTATGGTGTCTATGTGTTAGGCAACAAAATACTGCATGTACAGTCCAAGTGATATCTCAAAGACAAATATCCAGGTTGAAAGAAGTGCCGTAATCTGGATGATGATGATGTACTTAGATTTAAATTCTTTAAAATGTCTGCCGGTTCCCTCAAGTCATCCAAGTTTTTTTTTGCATTTGTTGTCCTCAGCTTTCAGCACGGGTCCTCTGCAAGGTGGATTGAAGCTTGTGTCGAGAGGACCCACAGGACTCCAAAACTTTGTTGCTGTTGATGATATCAAACTCTTTAGTAGTTTATTAGTAGTATACAACAATGGCTGATCATAAAAATATGTCAATGGACTTCAGAGCGCTCGTTTAACTCTTTCAATGCCATTGATGATGATAGATGTCCAATCAAATGGGCTCTTTTCATCCATCTGCTGAGAATTTAAATGGGTTTGTCACTAGTCCAGTTTCAGTAGATTTGGACGCAGTGGTGTACGATATGACGATATATTCTGCAAAATGATATCAAACTTCCAACAGACATTTTACATTTCTTGTCATTATTGCCATAAATTAACTTGTTCCTGCAGCGCACACTTTAGGCTGTAGAGGGCGCCCAATGTGCGCCGACTTGCTACATTTAGGGATATAATAGCTATAGAAGTACCACCAATCAGCTTTAAAATGTCCCTAACTGGCTCCACTTGCCAAGCGCATGTGAGTAATGCATGCAAGACAATTGTCAATAGTAACACATAATCCACACAAAGCAATTTGTTCCAATAACAAGATAAATTAATATGCTAACTTACTATATAGAAGTATTACAAGGCAAAACCTCTACTCACAAGGATTAGGAGATATCTTTAGAGTTGAGAAAACATATGTATGGTACTGTGGTGCTTCTTTTTATACTGGATAGTTTAAGCACTACTTATTGCATTAAACAGTTTAATGTCAATTAAAAAATACAGTGAGTAGAGGAGCTGTCATACAGTGAGGATCAGAAGTATTTGTACCCCTTGTGATTTTGCAAGTTAACCCAATTAGACAGGTAGAGTTCTGATATTTCACTCAACAATGCATCTCCACTTATAGAGACCTAATCTTAAAAAAAAAAAAAAAAAATCCAGAACTCACGTTGTATGATTTTTCAATAATCTATTTGTAAATTACTAGGGTTCATAATTATTTGTACCCCTGAGAAAATCAGTGCGAATATTTAGTGCAGAAGTCTTTGTTTGCAATTACAGAGGTCAGACGCTTTCTGTAGTCCTTTACCAGGTTTTCATATGTGGAAACGGGGATTTTGGCCCATTCCACCACACACATCTTCTCTCGATCTGTCAGGTTTTGGGGCTGTCGTTTAGAACCATGAAGTTTCAGCTCTATCCAAAGATTTTCTATTGGATTGAGGTCTGGAGACTGGCTAGGCCACTCCAGAACCTTGATATGCTTTTTACTCAGCCACTCCTTGGTCAGCTTGGCTGTGTGCTTCAGATCATTGTCATGTTGGAAGATCCAGCCACGACCCATCTTCAAGTCTCTGACTGAGGGAAGGAGGTTGTGGCTCAAAATCTGACGATACATTCATACCTGTCAATCCGAGGCCGTTGGCAATCTTACAAATAGTGACGTATGCCATTACAAATCGGTGACTAATCTTACAACGTTGTATATAGCGTGTGTAACCGGTGTGTCAGCGCCGCCCCATGTTCCGCTCCCACCTCTGACCAGGCAGGGACGCGAACCCGCGCGGCACGACGCTTCCACTCGGCAGGCAAGGACGGTAACCACTGTGCCAATAAAGCTCGAGCCAACGGCACAGCCGCTAGCATCCTTACATGAAGGAATCGGCAGGGAGGTTTCCACGCTCCACAATGGACCTGCGTGTACCCATAACACTCACCCCGAAACCTTTGTTGCCGATCCGGGTCACGGCACCATTGTAATCGGCGTGTCAGCTCCGCCCCGCGTTCCGCTCCCACCTCTGACCAGGCCAGGACGCGAACCCGCGCACCACAACGCTTCCACTTGGCAGGCAAGGACGGTGACCACTGCGCCAATAAAGCTCGAGCCAACGGTGCAGCCGCTAGCGTCCTTACATGAAGGAATCGGCATGGAGGTTTCCACACTCCACAACGGACCTGCGTGTACCCGTTACACGTGCAATATGTAAGAAAAATAAAACTAAAATCAATTTTTAAAATAATGTGAATTTATTGGTAATATTGCAACATAGAACCTGGTGCAATCAAAGAACAATCAAAATCTTCAGCTACATCATGATTACTACTATTTAAGTGACTTTTGTTATAATTGTATGTAGCACTTTTGGCAATTTCTATCATGTCTTGATGGCTGCACTTCTTTCACAATTCAGTTTTACTTGAAGGTAGTTCATTAGTGTGTCCAATTATAAATTTAAAAAGTCAATTGATAAAATTAACTTACCGATGCAATCTTTGAGTCAGGGAACATTTCTTTCGCTAATTCTGAGAAGTGATACGCAATAGTTTCAGGCAAATTGTGTTCGGCAACAAATTGGCAGAATAAAATCTTCGCTTTCGTCACTTTTCATTCTGCAGACTTCATCTTTATGACCAGTGTTGTTAAATCTTACTTTTAAAAAGTAATTAATTACAGTTGCAAATTACTTCTCCCAAAAACATAATTGAGTTAGTAACTCAGTTACCGGAATGTAAGAGTAATTAGTTACTTAGCAAAGTAACTGTGTTACGTTTTCTTCTTCTTCATTTTTTCAAAAAACAAAACAAAACAAAACATAGTATCCTTTGCTATGTTTAGAAGTCATTTAATGTTGTGAATCAACTGTTAAAGTTGTTAAAATTGCTCCCGTGTTTGCATTAGTTCTCCTCACTTCACAGTGGGGATGGTGTTCTTGGGATTGTAGTCATCCTTTTTCCTCCACACATGACGAGTAAAGTTTGCACCAAAAAGTTCTACTTTCGTCTCATCTGACCACATGACTTTCTCCCATGATCCCTCTGCATCATTCAGACGGTCCCTGGCAAACTTCAGACGGGCCACATGTACTGGCTTCAACAGGGGACCCTTCTAAGCAATGACTTTAAACCATTGCACCGTAGTGTTCTACTTGCAGTAGAATTTAAAACAGTGCATCTCTTCAGCTCTCTTCAGGTCATTGACCAGCTCCTGTAGTGTAGATCTAGGCGGAGCCCTCACTTTTCTTATCATGAGTGATGCCCCACGAGGATTTTACATGGAGCCCCAGTAGATTATCAGTCATGTTTAGCCTTTTCCATTTTCTAAAAATTGCTACAACTGTTAATTTATTCTCACCAAGCTACTTTCCATTTAAGCCCAAACCTTTTCCAGCTTTGTGGAGCTCAACAATTTTTTTTCTTGTGTCTTTCGAAAGCTCTCTGGTCTTGCCCATGGTAGCAGTTGGATTATGACTGACTGTGGGGTGCACAGGTGACAATATTGAGCTCAAACGGGTGGGTGGGTGGTTACTCATGGGGTAAAGGTGGACCTTTTTTTAGGGTAGACTGACAACTCTTTGAGTGTCGTAATTATTGCTTATTCTCAGGGTACAAATACTTATGAACCCCAGTGAATTACAAATAAATGATTTTAAAAATCATACAATGTGATTTCTGGATTTTTTTAAATATTACGTCTCTATGAGTGGAAATGCACCTATGATTTAAATTTCAGAATTCTACCTATTTTATAAGGGGGTGAACTTGCAAAATCACAAGGAGTGCAAATACCTCTGCTCCTCACTGTATGTAACCGGTGCAAATGAAGCTGCGCTGCACGACGCGATTCATCCCGCTCATCCAGATCAACGCAGTAATTGGACGTTTACCGCAGTCAATGACAGCCAGTGAGTTAACAGGACTGCATTTGTCGTTTCATGAAAGATTTGAAATTGCAGTTGACCTACCTTGTAGTTAATGGTTGAAGGAGATTTGTTAGTAATTATGAGTATGAAATAAGTCTCACAGTTCTCTCAAATTGTGTCATAGGTTATAAGTAGATGCAACACCGTGTCCCACACACACCGGGTTTGATAGCATTCGTTTACAGTAAATGTTTTGTTCCTGATGAGTATTGTTCATTGTTTTATACCTGGAAGCTGCCTCCTGATTGGCTCATTCTGTCAGGCCCTTACCGGGACATGAAGGCCTCCAACACAGCCACGCTCTCTTTGGGGAAGTAGTCCTGACGGACAGCATGCTCTAAGGCCTGCAGGTGACCAGCTACGACCAGCACAGGCTTCACCTTGTCCTCACTCTGAAATAAAAAAGGGAAAAGTGACCTAAGAAATGTAGTATGGAGACTAAGGTTGTCAAAAGTGTCTGGGTTGTATATAGTACGATATATGATTGCAAAAGTATCAATACTTCGTTATTTGATTTTGCACAACCACCAGAAATTTGTGGCCGTGGGGTGAATTGGAATTTGATTGAGGATATTTTTGCATTTTCCTTTTTAACTCATTGACTGTCATTGACGGCGCTAGATCATTCATTTCTACCAGTCCAAATGGATTGGGCATTTAGCGCCGTCAATGGTACTGAAAGATGCAGTGCTGGCCAAAAGTATCGGCACCCATGCAATTCTGTCAGATAATGCTCAATTTCTCCCAGAAAATGATTGCAAATACAAATGCTTTGGTCGTAATATCTTCATTTATTTTGCAAAGAAAAAACACAAAAGAGAATGAAAAAAAAAATTAAATCATTATCATTTTACACAAAACTCCAAAAAAGGGCCGGACAAAAGTATTGGATCCCTCAGCCTAATACTTCGTAGCACAACCTTTAGATAAAATACGGTGCCCTCCATAATTGTTGGATTTATAATAATTATGTGTTTTTCAGCTTCTAATATTTTTTTTTCTTCTAAATAATATGGGACCTTATTGGAAAAAAAGAGAAAAATCCAACCTTCAATACATGTCCATTTATTCAGTGGGGAAAAAATCCCACATAAAGAAATAATTATTTGACATCAAATAATGTGTGTCACAATTATTATTATCCAGTAATTATGGGAACACTGTAACTGCGAACAACCGCTTCTGGTATCCATCAATGAGATTCTTACAATGCTCTGCTGGAGTTTTAGACCATTCTTCTTTGACTAACTGCTCCAGGTCTCTGATTTTTGAAGGGTGCCTTCTCCAAACTGCCATTTTCAGATCTCTCCACAGGTGTTCTATGGGATTCAGGTCTGGACTCATTGCTGGCCACTTTAGAAGTCTCCAGTGCTTTCTCTCAAACCATTTTCTAGTGCTTTTTGGGTCATAGTCCTGCTGGAAGACCCATTACCTCTGAGGGAGACCCAGCTTTCTCACACTGGGCCCTACATTATGCTGCAAAATTTGTTGGTAGTCTTCAGACTTCACAACGCCATACACACGGGCAAGCAGTCCAGTGCCAGATTTAGCAAAGCAACCCCAAAACATCAGGGAACCGCCGCCATGTTTGACTGTGGGGACCGTGTTCTTTTCTTTGAAGGCCTCGTTTTTTTCCCTGGAACTATGTTGATTCCTTTTTCCCAAAAAGCTCTACTTTTGTCTCATCTGACCAGAAAACATTCTTCCAAAACGTTTTTGGCTTTCTCAGGTACGTTTTGGCAAACTCCAGCCTGGTGTTTTTATGTCTCTGGGTCAGAAGTGTGGTCTTCCTGGGTATCCTACCATAGAGCCCCTTTTCATTCAGACGCCGACGTATAGTACGGATTGACAGTGTTGTACCCTCGGACTGCAGGACAGCTTGAACTTGTTTGGATGTTAGTCGAGTATCTTTATCCACTATCTGCACAATCTTTCGTTGAAATCCCCCGTCAATTTTTCTTTTCTGCCCACATCTAGTGAGGTTAGCCATAGTGCCATGGACTTTAAACTTATTGATGACACTGCGCACGGTAGACACAGGAACATTCAGATCTTTGGAAATGGACTTGTAGCCTTGAGATTGCCCATGCTTCCTCACAATTTTGCTTCTCAAGTCCTCAGACAGTTCTTTAGTCTTCTTTTCTCCATGCTCAATGTGGAACACAGAAGGACACAGGACAGAGCTTGAGTCAACTTTAATCCATATTAACTGGCTGCAAGTGTGATTTAGTTATTACCACAGCCATTCCTCACAGTTTTGATGAACTGGCCGTCTATTGTTGATGAGTTAATTTTGGGTCACTTTCTTTTTAATTTTAGGACACTTTTTACAAACCTCTCATACATCTTAGGGCTTTCCGGGGGTCAATTCCTGTACATTTTGGTTAATTACTGATAATTGTAGTGCATTTCCAAGTCACTCTCTGTTCAATGGTCACTTTCTCTTGATTTTGGGGGTATTTCTAGGTTCATTTCTTCTTGATTTTGGGTCACCAACGGACACTTATGGGTGACTTTCTGTTGATTTTGGGTCACTTACTGGTGATGCCGGGCCATTCTTGTAAATTTTGGGGCAATTCAAGGAATTTTTTGGGGGGGTTGAAAATAATGACCACCAATATGTATTTGTTTGCAGGTTCGAGTTGAAAATCAATAGGAGTGAATGGGCACATTTTGTGAGAGTTGAATGTGCAATTAAAAATGAACGGGGCCATTGAAAAATAAATGGCAACGTTTTCACCAAAGCTTGGTGCAAATGTACATTTTTGCCAAAAACTGGCTGATAACTTTTGTGCACCTTTTTTTTTTTTTTTTTAACATAATGATTACTAGAGGTGTGTGAAATTTCCGATTCTTAGATTATTCGCGATTCGGCCGTGTAAGATTCAAGAACGATTCACAAACATCCAAATTCCGATTATTGAATTATACCAGGTAAAGCAGAACTAAAACACAGTCAGCGCGGTCTTCAGGACGCAATGAGGAACAGACCGAGAGCAAATATCATGTTCAACTTATGCCGCTAGATAAAAAAACAAAAATACCTGACTGCGACCGACAGCTGGTTCAAACAACGCCCAGTTGCTAGTTGCTACAAACATACGGCCACATACAGCTATAGTAGATATCACATATTTGCGAGATGCTAAATGACATCCAACGGCGGTGTTAGAACATATAAAAAGAACTAGATCCGAAACAACAGGCTTGCCGTTAAGTAGTTGCCGCGTTGTAAACAGCCGCCATCTTAAAACAGTAGACTTCTGTAGAAGGCTCTGTTGTAGCGAACCTAATTAACTTTTTATCTGAAATACTCCTAAATCAGCAAAATCTTGACTTGAATCCATCTTTAACTGTAAATGGGAAATGGTGTTATACTTATATAGCGCTTTTCCACCTTTCAAGGCGCTCAAATAATTAAACGGATTTAAAACTTTGACATGTTGTAAGTAGACAGAAGGGAAATTATGGAATAACGGGAGCAATTTTATCAACTTTAACGGTTGATTCACATCATTAAATTAATTGAATGTAGTTTAAAGTTGCTGATACAGAATGGGGACTTGAGTATTTTGTTTAATGTTTTAACTGTTAACTTGATACTTAAATATTAGTTTGGTTTAGCCAAATAGGATTTTTAAACTATTTTGGAACTAATGTACAAAACATTAAAAGGGGGGTTTTGGGTGACATCAATAATCGATTTATAATCGAATCGGAGCCTCTGAATCGTAATCGAATCGTTAGGTACCCAAAGATTCCCACCTCTAACGACTACCACTGGCAAAACAATGAAATAGTAAATAAAAACAAATATATGTGTATATATATTTTTAAACTTATGTACTATCGAAAATGGTATGAAGTATTTTTTTTTTAGTATTAATATCGAGAAATTTTTTGTATCGTGACAACAGTAATAACTAAAGGCTAACTCTTTTGAGGTAAAGTTGTCAGTGCCTGCTCACCTTAATAAGTCCCAGCAAGACTAGCAAAGTGGACACAAAATCATAGCCTTGGAGGGAAGAAGAAAAGACTTTCCTCAGCAGAGCATCTGTGAAAACAAAACAAAATTTTGATGCTTGAATGACTACTGCATAAATTGGAAAGAAAATACAAAAAGGTTAAATGAGAATTTAAAACTAGAGCTGAAACGAATACTCGAGCAACTCGAGTAACTGGAGTTTAAAAACTGATCCAAGTAATTTTATTCACCTCGAGGAATCGTTTAATTTTGCCAGCTCTAAGCATCCCGTTTTGCCCGGTCTACTTTTAATGCGGGACAACGCGCTGACGTCACGTGCGTAGAGGAAGAAGCAATATAAAAAAAAAAAAACTTACCGCAGCCGACAGCCGGTACAAACTGCGCCGACGTTGCTAAAAACTACGCCCGCATGATGCTAGTTTGGTAGCAGGTAGTGTCCGATGTGTCTCATAGATATCGCATGCATTTAGGACTAGATGCAAAATGACAGACTTGGCCGCGTCTGGGCAGCGTTAGTAAACAGTCGCCATCTTTAAGCAGTAGACTTCTCACCGCTAATAAATATAACGTTACTGTCACATGCTCTCGTAACATTAGCCCTTTGGAGGGCTCGGTTTCTATTTATTATGACCACTGTCGATGCGTGGCTAATGTGTCTTACATACGGGCTTTATTTAATCTGTAAAAACACAGCGCTGTAGATTGATGAGGGTGTAAAATTAAAACATAATAAAGCTAACTGTCAGTTTTAGCTCAGTAGTCATTGCTGAATAAATGTGCTCCAATACAGCAGGTATCATACATTTATTTTGAACACTGCAATAACTCAAAATCCTACCAGTACTTACAGTTTAGACTAACTTAAAACTTAACTTAAAAATAGCTTGACACAAATGGAAACTAAATTGAAACACGTGGGAAAAACACGTCGCTTTCAAGTGATGTGTGTTATCAAGTGTAATTACATTTTTAGGTAAGAAATATGTTTTTTTTTTTAATATATATATATTAGGGCTGCAGCTATCGAATATTTTAGTAATCGAGTAATCGACTGAAAATTCTGTCGATTAATCGAGTAATCGGATAAAACAAATATATTTTTAGGTGAAGAGCAATTATAGATATACATGAGAAAACAAAACATTTAATCATTTTCAGTCAATCAATGTCTTTATTTTTGATGTATATTGTTGAAAACAGCCAACAATTGCATCTCAGATGTAACTAGAATTTAAAAAAAAAAAAGACTAATTCACTGCTTTCACTCAAAAAACCTTTAGATTAATATATATATATATATATATATATATATATATACACCTAAAAATGCCTTTACGCTTGATAACACACATCACTTAAAAGTTAGGATTTTTTCCCACGTTTTTCAATTGAATATCTATTTGTGTCAAGCCATTTTTAAGTTCTAGTTAAGTTTTAAATTAGTCTAAACTAAGTCCTTATAGGATTTTGAGTTTTTGCACTGTTCAAAATAAATGTATGATACAGGCTGTATTGGAGCACATTAGGGACTAGTGCTACTTGGTGTTTTATCCAGCAATGACTACTGAGCTAAAATTGATAGTTAGCATTATTGAGTTTTTATTTGACACCCTCATCACTCCACAACGCTATGTTATGTTAAAGCCTGTATGTAAGACACGTTAGCCACGCATCGAAAGTGGTCTTAATTAATTGAAACCTAGCCCTCCGCAGGGCTAACGTAAGATGAGCTAGTAGTGAAAGTAAAGTTAATCTTATATATTAGCGCTTAGCGCTCTTTATTAGCGCTTGGCGCTCTACTGCTTTAAGATGGCGGCTGTTTGCTAACGCTGCCCAGACGCGGCCTAGTCTGTCATTGTGCATCTAGTTCAACATACATGTGATCTCTATGAGACTCCTCAGACCCTAGCTGCAACTAACGTAGCATGTGCGGGCTAGTATTTAGCAACGTCGGCGTTGTTTGTAGCGGTTGTAGGCTGCAGTAAGTTTTTTTTTTTTTTTTGCTTCTTCCTCTACGCACGTGACATCAGCGCGTTGTCCCGCATTAAAAGTAGTCCGAGCAAAACGTGATGCTTAGAGCTGTCAAAATAAACGATTACTCGAGGTGAATAAAATTACTCGGATCAGTTTTTAAACTCGAGTTACTCGAGTTGCTCGAGTATTCGTTTCAGCTCTAATATATATACATATATATATATATATATATATATATATATATATATATATATATATGTGTGTGTGTGTAAGGTCTAGACGTTTTTTGAGTGAAAGCAGTGAATTTTTTTTGTCTAGTCACATCTTAGATGCAATTGTTGGCTGTTTTCAACAAAGTACATCGAAAATAAAGACATTGATTGACTGAAAATGGTTCAATATTGGATTAAATGTCTTTTTTTCTCATGTATATGTATAATTGCTCTTTTTTTTTTTAGGTAATGTTTTATCCGATTACTCGAATAATCGATAGAATTTTCAGTCGATTACTCGATTACTAAAATATTCGATAGCTGCAGCCCTATTTAAAACAGTTTTGAAAAACTAAAGTATCAAATTGCTTGACGTTTACAGTCGAAAGGTGTTCTCGGTACTTCACAAACAACTCACCGACACTTTCCAAAACTGCATTCTTAACTTCATTATTGTCCTCTTTGTACACAGATGCAATTTTGAGAAAAGCCTCAGCTGTTTTCCTTGCATCGGTTACATCCACCTAGACACACATGGAGGAAAAAGGGATCGGCTTTATTAGGTTAGCAATAGTGGTGTACTATGTTATTATACTGTAATCCTAGTTTCACTCATCTGTTTACCTGCTGCTCAATCAGTGTTGCTCTTTTGGCCCCGAGCTTAAGTAGTTTATCTGGAGATGGGAAGCTGAGAAAGGACGAGACATCTGATGGTCGCGGTGCTGATGGTGGTGTGGAAAGCTTTGAAAGCAAGGTGACAGGTCAGTCAAGCAAACTCAAATTTAAAGACTAATAGTAATAATAAGAATAAAAGAATGAATATTATATATGGCCATATAAAAATGTTAGTTATCATTCCTTAAAGTTGATGTGATTAGGTTTAATTTTATATTTCTTAAAGTAGGAGTGAAGGCGATAGATATCTAATCCAATTTTACTAGGGGGCTGGCAGCAATCGTACCATCACCGTCAATGGCATAGAAACATGATCACTCAATGCCAACATTCCCGGGTGAAATAGAGTTGATGTCCATTGCTGTGAATGGCAGTGAAAGAGTTAAAAGGAGTACGCTGTTCCCAATTACCACTTTGCCAGTGTTTTGGTCTTGCTCCTCTTCTCCCTCATCCTCATCCTCTTCCTCTTCTTCCTCCTCTACCTCTTCTTCATCCAAATCCTCATAATCGTCATCGTCATCCTCTTCCTCCTCCTCCTCGTCATCGTCGTCCTCCTCGTCATCCTCATCTTCTGGTTCTCCCTCATCATCACTTAAAAACAACAACAAAAAAATTTGATTATCAACAACCTTGTGTTAGAACTTAGATGTACATCTAAAATTACTAAATGTATAGTATAAACTCATTGGCCGCCATTGCCAGCGAGAGGCCGTATTCATTTGACCTGGCAGTCTCCTAGTTCAAATGGATTGGCCGTCAACGAGTTAACTTAAATATTACCTAAGAGAAGCCAGAAGCTCAGCCATGTTTATGCCTTCCATGTAGTCTTTCAGGGCTTTGCAGCCATCCTCTCCAAGGTAGTTACCTGAAAAACATGAGATTGACCATGCTATATGTACAATAGTCGTAGCAAAGGAATGTTATTGTTGTATTTATAATGATGTTTCCATTGTATATGGATTAATTTGTGACAAAATGTTTTTAATTACCCTAATTTCTGGACTATTGGGCGCCCCTGATTACAAGCCTCACCCACATTCTTAAAGGAAAAACCATTTTGTACATACATAAGCCTCTCCTGCCTATAAGCCGCATGTGCCCAATTAGTAACAAGAGACATTGACAAAGAAATACAGTTTTCAAACTTTTAATAACACACCTTAACTTTTCGTTCCAGACAGCGCCGGCAAACACGGCAGTTATATAGCAGCGACACGGAAGTTACATAGCATCAGCATGGTGGTGCAGCACTAATTGTGCTGGTTAATAAAAACATAAAAGTCTTTGTTAGCAATCTTCATCTTCCTCCTGTGCATTCCAACCATGGAAGTCTTCACCCTCAGTGTCGGATATGAAGAACGCTCAGATGCACTTCGCCACGCACTTACTCATCAGTCTCTCCTTCGCCGTCGCCTTCAATGTCTCCCATAATGAGGCATATTCACTCGCAGCCTGTGCCGTCCTCCTCACGCAGCAGACTGGCGTCTCTAAACCCGTTGGTGATGGCGGACTCTTTCACAGCGCTTCACGCTACCAGGCTCCCCCGGCAAACCTGTGCAAAAGCTGCTCTTTGCATGCGGCGAGTCTTGGCAAACGATCTCTCGCCGCTCATCATCAAAGCTTCCCATACAACTCGGATGGCCAATTTAATTTCTTCTAGCATTTTCCATGATGCAGGTCTGCCAATTCTACTCATGCACAAAGACGAGGGTCCGCCACCTCTATTCATGCACAACGCACAAAATTAAACTACCGATAGTAGTGCAAACTAGCGTCTTCCTCGACACATATATTCCACGTGTCTCACTCCCACATTCCATGCTCGAGCGCCCCTGGCGGCCGTCAGAATACTCCACAAATTGGCTGCATCATTGCACACGCCGCAGGACCCAAAATGAGGGAAAAAAGTACCGGCTTGTAGTCCGGAAATTACGGTAATGTATTTATTTATTATTAATATTTTTAATTCTAACTGTGCGATATGGAAAAAAATCCTACCACAGTGCAGGCCGTTTTATATCACGCCACGATTAATACATTTTTATTTATTTGGTGAAAAATTATACAATTGCATGGGCGTCGCCAGACATATTTTACTGGGGCATGTGCCTCAGTACAAATTTAAGTGGTTTAAAATATTTTTTTAAAATACTTTGGAGTTCAAGTCTACATAGCATAAACTACAGAACGCGCCTGATTAAAAAAACCGAGGCACTCAGGAAGTAGACAAATAATAAGCCTTTATGAAAACATGGCTTTGTTCAGATTAAAAATGCCGACATGTTTTCGGCCGTGTAGGCCTTCATAAAGACAAACAAAGGCTAGGTTCATACCGCAGGTCTAAATGCACAAATCCGATTTTTTGGTCATATCTGTTTTTTTTGGCGTGCCCGTTCAGACTGCCTTTGTCCATTGAGCCCGCAAACAGTTTGCTGAAGACATGTCAACAAAGCTGATGGATTACTGGAACCATGTCCTATGGTCTGATGAGACGGGCGGGCTTTCTTGTGTACCGTATTCAGAAGAGGCTTCCTCCTGGGGTGACAGCCATGCACACCAATTTGATGTAGAGTGCGGATTATGGTCTGAGCACTAACAGGCCCCACCTCTTCAATCTCTGCAGCAATGCTGAGAGCACTCTTGTAACGAGTGACAAGCAGTACTGAATTTGGACATTTAGGGATGTACGTAGTTTCTGTGGGGGTGTACTCACTTTTGTTGCCAGGGGTTTAGATATTAATGGCTATATTTTGAGTTATTTTGAGGGGAAAATAAATTAACTGTATTATATAAGCTGCACACAGACTACTTTTCATTGTGTCAAATTTTCATTTTGTCGGTGTTGTCCCACCAGATATTTAAGATATACTTAAATATCTTCAGAAATGGGAGGGGTGTACTCACTTTTGTGATACACTATATAAGGGCTGTCAAAATTATCGCGTTAACGGGCGGTAATTAATTTTTAAAATTAATCATGTTAAAATATTTGACGCAATTAACGCACATGCCACGCTCAAACAGATTAAAATGACAGTACAATGTAATGTCAGCTTGGTACTTGGTTTTGGGTGTTTGGCGCCCTCTGCTGGCGCTTGGGTCCAACTGATTTTATGGGTTAGTACCATGAGTGAGCATGGTGTAATTATTGACATCAACAATGGCGAGCTACTAATTTATTTTTGATTGAAAATTTTACAAATTTTAAAACGAAAACATTAAGAGGGGGTTTTAATACAAAATTTCTACAACTTGTAATAACATTTATCTTTTAAGAACTACAAGTCTTTCTATCCAGGGATCACTTTAAGAGAATGTTAATAATGTTAATGCCATCTTGTTGATGTATTGTTATAATAAACAAATACAGTACTTATGTACCGTATGTATATATATCCGTCTTGTGTCTTATCTTTCCATTCCAACAATAATTTACAGAAAAATATGGCATATTTTATAGATGGTTTGAATTGCGATTACTTACGATTAATTAATTTTTAAGCTGTAATTAACTCGATTAAAATTTTTTAATCGTTTTACAGCCCTAATATATATATTGCGTAAATAATTCATTGTTTCATTTTTATGTAAGCTAGCTTTTAAAGAAAGAAGATCCAACATTTATCTCTCAAGACCGTGACTATTTTCTCAAAGACATCTTCCAATCTTATAAATGACCTTAACGTACATATATTTTATTTAGTAGCAATAAAGAGATAAACAGGAAAAACACTCTGAAAATTAATAGTGCACTATGGGAACTCAGAAGATGATTTTGAAAGAAATGCTCATGAGTCAAAGATTTAAGAAAAAGGATATAAACACAAGACAATTAATACAGCATATATTAAAGCAAAAAGTGTAACGAGAGAACAGCTACTGGTTAAAAAACAGAGGCAACAACAGAGTTCTAACCATGTGTATTTTGTGACACAGTATAGCAGCAAAGCAAATTAAATTTTAAAAACTATTGAAAAAAACTGGGACATAATGAAATATGACAGTTTACTCAGAGAGGCACGTCCAGATTCTCCAACGATTAGTTTCAGGAGAGCTCCAACACTTAACGATGGGCTTGTAAAGAACCATCTCCCCCTTTGTACAGCAGAAAACCTTGTTGAGTACTAGATCAGGTAACCACAATTGTGGTAACTCCAATCACTTTTTCACAGATGTTACATCAGGGCGTAAATATAATATTAAGTCATTCATTAATTGCAATACCTCTTTTGTAGTTTACAGACTCGGGTGTCCATGTGGTCGTTTTTATGTTGGAAGAACTAAACGCAAACTGAAGACAAGATTGGCTGAACACAAACAAGCCTACCCTATGGCTCTACATTATAAAGAAGCTAACCATGGCAGTTCTGATTTTTTATAGATTTCTGGCATTGACCACATTGAAAACTGCATAAGAGGTGGAGACAGATTAATAAGGCTCTTACAGAGAAGCTTTTTGGATATATATACATTAAACGCGACCCAATATCCCGGTTTAATGGAGAACTGGACTTTTCTCCTTTTTTGTAAATTGTTGGGGCTCCTTGTATTATAATGCATACTGCCCTTAGTTTTTCCCTTAGTGCACTAGTAATTTTCAGAGTGTTTTAAGGTCATTTATAAGGTTGGAAGATGTCTTTGAAAACATAGTTACAGTCTTGAGAGATAAATGTTGGCTCTTCTTTCTTGAAAAGCTAGCTTACATAAAAATAAAACAATGACTTATTTACTCTATATATGAACATATACAGTTGTGGTCAAAAGTTTACATACACTTGTGAAGAACATAATGTCATGGCTCTCTTGAGTTTCCAGTTATTTCTACAACTCTGATTTTTCTCCGATAGAGTGATTGGAACAGATACTTCTTTGTCACAAAAAACATTCATGAAGTTTGGTTCTTTTATGACTTTATTATGGGTTAACAGAAAAAGTGATCAAATCTGCTGGGTCAAAAATATACATACAGCAACACGAATTAGCAATTTCTTGTGAGTGATTACTGACTTGAACAATCATTGACTTGAACAAGTCAGGAAAGTCACTTGGAGCCATTTCAAAGCAGCTGCAGGTCCCAAGAGCAACAGTGGAAACAATTGTTTGTAAGTATAAAGTGCATTGCACTGTTTTGTCACTGCCACGATCAGGAAGAAAACGCAAGCTATCACCTGCTGCTGAGAGAAAATTGGTCAGGAGGGTGAAGATTCAACCGAGAATCACCAAAAAGCAGATCTGCCAAGAATTAGAAGCTGCTGGAACACAGGTGTCAGTGTCCACAGTCAAGCATGTTTTGCATCTCCATGGATTGAGAGGCTGCCGTGCAAGAAGGAAGCCCTTGCTCGAAAAGCGGCACTTTAAGGCTCGACTGAAGTTTGCTGCTGATCTCATGGACAAAGATAAGACCTTCTGGAGGAAAGTTCTGTGGTCAGACGAAACAAAAATCGAGCTGTTTGGCCACAATGCCCAGCAATATGTTTGGAGGAGAAAAGGTGAGGCCTTTAACCCCAAGTACACCATGCCTACCGTCAAGCACGGTGGTGGTAGTATTATGCTGTGGGGCTGTTTTGCTGCCAATGGAACTGGTGCTTTACAGAGAGTAAATGGGATAATGAAGGAGGAGGATTACCTTCAAATTCTTCAAGATAACTTAACGTCATCAGCCCGAAGATTGGGTATTGGGTGCAGTTGGGTGTTCCAACAGGACAAAGACCCCAAACACGTATCAAAAGTGGTAATGGAATGGCTAAATCAGGCTAGAATTAAGGTTTTCCCATGGCCTTCCCAAAGTCCTGACTTAAACCCCATTGAGAACTTGTGGACAATGCTGAAGAAACAAGTCCATGTCAAAAAGCCATCAAATTTAACTGAACTGCACCAATTCTGTCAAGAGGAGTGGTCAAAGATTCAACCAGAAGCTTGCCAGAAGCTTGTGGATGGCTACCAAAAGCGCCTAATTGAAGTGAAAATGGCCAAGGGACATGTTACCAAATATTAGCGCTGCTGTATGTATATTTTTGACCCAGCAGATTTGATCACTTTTTTCTGTTCACCCATAATAAAGTCATAAAAGAACCAAACTTCATGAATGTTTTTTGTGACAAAGAAGTATCTGTTCCAATCACTCTATCAGAGAAAAATCAGAGTTGTAGAAATAACTGGAAACTCAAGAGAGCCATGACATTATGTTCTTCACAAGTGTATGTAAACTTTTGACCACAACTGTGCAGTGTATCACAAAAGTGAGTACACCCCTCGCATTTCTGCTGATATTTAAGTATATCTTTTTATGGGACAACACTGACAAAATGACACTTTGACACAATGAAAAGTAGTCTGTGTGCAGCTTATATAATAGAGTTAATTTATTTTTCCCTCAAAATAACTCAAAATATAGCCATTAATATCCAAACCAGTGGCAACAAAGGTGAGTACACCCCTTAGAAAAACTACGTACATCCCTAAATGTCCAAATTGAATACTGCTTGTCATTTTCCCTCCAAAATGTCATGTGACTCGTTACAGGAGTGCTGTCAGCATTGCTGCAGAGATTGAAGGGGGGGGGGGGCTCAGCCTGTTAGTGCTCAGACCATACGCCACACACTACATCAAACTGGTGTGCATGGCTGTCACCCCAGGAGGAAGCCTCTTCTGAAGACGGTACACAAGAAAGCCCGCAAACAGTTTGCTGAAGACATGTCAACAAAGCACATTGATTACTGGAACCATGTCCTATGTATGGTCTGATGAGCCGGGCGGGCTATATTGTTGTTGTATTATTTTTCTGCCTTATACACTTTGAGGATATTCCAAGTTGAAACACCTAAAAAAATGAACTTCAGAAATGTTTTCATCTTTGAAGGTCCTTGGTATTTTGTACTATTGTTGTTTTTTGTTTGTTTTTTTTCCTCTCCTTCTTGTGATGGTCTGCTATTGGGATGTTTGTTCTCTCTGCTGTTCCTAATTGACCTTCCTGCTTACCCCAATCAGGTGAAGAGATTCCATCTTGCTATGCTGAACTTGCAATTGTTCACTAGAGTTAGGAGGTGGTTTGAAGCTGAGTCACTTTGTTTTGTCTCAATGAAGGCCTACACGGTCGAAACATGTCGGCATTTTGAATCTGAACCAAGCCATGATTTAATAAAGGCTTTTTATTTTTCTACTTCCTGAGTGCCTCAGTTTTTTGAAACATAACTTTTTTGATCCCTACACCGAAGAGCACCAGAAGTATACTTTCTACACCCAGCAGCACTCCATGCCCCTCGTGTTTTACAGAATGTGCCTATTTAATATGGTCATACTGTATTACTGTATTAAGTCCATATAGACAATCAGCACATGGCTCCTTAATATGGTAATTTAGGCACGTAACTTTGGCTGTGATAAGCATATGAGTTGAAACTTCAGCGAAGCACATTCGGGAGATATATTGTTGCATTCATGTTTGTTGGGAGATCTGAGTCTGAGTTCCCAAGTTGAAAAAATGTTCTGATGTGTTATAAAGTTGTAATGCAGGATAAAAACATGGTTGCTACAAAGATTAGTTGCCTGTTTCAATGCTCCAACGATACATCAGAAGTTGAATGACTGTTTGGCGCTTTTTATAAACACCATGAAATAGAGAATCATTTTTTCGATTACGCCAAAAACACGTGAATGCAGCATTAATATTACGTTGCGAGTGCTAATTATACAGTCGATGGTGCAATTGACATCTTCCCACCTGCTTTACAGGTCTGTGCCAGATGAACAGCCCATCCTCGTTGTGCGAACAGAGTAGTTTACCACTGTTAAATGCCTGATACGTAAAGAGTAGCAGATTAACTGCAGTCTTTCAGCTAATTGGCTATGAATACAATGACAATTGAATGTGATTTGAGTGAGAGGCTCTCACTCAAGAGCTTTGTCTAATATTGATTTAAAATGATATGTGGTATTTGACCTCTATCAATACTGATGCTGTTTATTGCTATTTGTTTATGTGACTAAAATGAATAGAATCTATCTGTATGAATTAATTGTCTATTTTTGGGATATAACTTCTAACAATTTTGTATGTCTGCGCATCATAATTTCCAGCTTTTTTACAAGCATTATATTTGTTACTGCAGTCCCTGCAGTTTGTAACAAGACTCTTGCAAATTGATATTAGAAAGTTATTTGCTTGCAGCAAGGACAAATCAGTAAGGAGGAATGAGAGAGGTAAGCTAGGTAACCCACCTAGGCAACATAAACCACTTTTAGGTCACAACCTACCAGTTGACAAACACTAATTAATTGCATAACAGTAACAGTGATATAGCCCCATTTCTGTCCAGACAAAGTAGAGCAGTAGAGTGCAGGGAGAGGTGAAGGAGCGATGGAAGTTGATGACCATGATCAGAGGTGAATTGACTATCATCAAGGGATATCTAAACTTTTTTAATAGTATTTTGGTCAAGTGACTTCGGTCAAAAGGAAGGGTGAGAATAAATTTATAGTTTAAAGCACTATTTCTGACTTTTTGTTCTCAAAAAAGTTTTGCTCACTCACCAGTGACCTGCTATGCCCCAATATCGTATTAAGTCTAGTGATTCTCCTGTACAATCGAGACAGCTTTTCCTCCCACTCACTTAATTTTTTTAACAGACATTAAATTGATCGGCCGCATATGTTAAATGGATCAAACACTGCTGCAACCTAAAACTTACCAGTGTCAACAGAAGCATCACAGTGCGATACATATTTTTGCTGAAATATAAAGATATCTAATTATCTACTTATACTTATGACTAGGGATGGGAATTGATACGATTTTTACGATTCCGATTCCATTATCGATATTGCTTAACGATTTGATTCTTTATCAATTCTCTTATCGATTCTAATTTGGGGGAAAAGAAGAACAAACGTTTTGATTGGCATCCAGTTTTTTTAATCAGAAGTCACAACCTTACAAACTCACAACGAGGTCAAAAGAGGCCCAAAGCCTCAATGTTAACTGTGGCAATAAGTGGCAGATACACAAGAATGTGTAACATTTTACTGAAACATTTTTGTAATAGAAATAAAATATATTGGTAAATATTGGCATATAGGTCGTTGTTCTGCCTTTGGCAATATGTGTTAAAGTGTATTATTTATCATTACACTGAAATGCATGCCTTTTAGTTTTTAGTGTGCTTTCACGCTCAAGTGGGGGCACCCTTGCGCTTCCTCACGTTAAAAAGAACGCGCTCACGTGAAGAAGAGCACGCTTACACGCGAAGTATAAGTGCAGCTACAAAGCATCCAAGCGAGTGAGCGAGTTAGTGAGAGAGGGAAACACTGCTACGAGCCTACGTTCTTTGTTCATGTTTGTAAAATATCTATAGATATGTGTTGTTGTTACTTGTTTCCACTCGCAATCGAACACCTAAATCCAGTTGTGTAGAGGTTTGAACGATGTGCTAATGCTAGCGGACGCATGCTAACCGTTTGTGTTATTACTGTATTAGCAGCTAATCATCGCTGACGTCGCTTTGTTGTAATTTTTCCTCGTGAAGGGAAGACACACTTTCGAGCGTTTGAATCTACGTGCTGTCATTGTTATGTTTACGGCTGCAATGCTCGTGCTAAACCATCGTAACCTTTCATTTTCACCCTCTTTCCTGGTGAAGTGTAGCCAAACTTGGGAGCGAGTGATTCTTGGCGCCATGCTACTTTGATGCGTCTGGACAACAAGATACGTCACGTCGCGTGATGACGCAATACGCGTCTTTAGGAAACGTTAAAGGGATCGTTAAGGCTTTCTCATTGTGATGTTGAGGCCTCGAAACACTAGGAACCGGTTCGGAATTGGAATCGGATTTCAATTTCCATTCCTACTTATGACTAGTTGGTTTGACTTTTAACACTACTGTACAATAGGTTAGCATGATATGATTACTAATACATCAATTTTGATATTGTAACAAATTGTGTTGTCAATGTAGATAGTGGGTTGCTATTTTCGATTGTATTGCATGCATCACGCATGGTTGGCAGCGTAAGCCAGTTGGCTAACTATTGAGTAGTGATAGGGATTTCTAATTGCCGATTGGTGGTACTACTACAGCTAATGGAATCCCATCAATGTAGCAAGTCAACACAAATCGGTCGCTATTTGCTGGCCAAAATGTGCATTTCAGGAATGTAAATGGAAAATGTTAATAGAACGTATTAAATCGGTGGGGGGATATATGTATATTTTGTCCTATCTTAAAGCAGTAATTCTTATCATATTTGCAGGCTTGTTTATGTGTGCTGTCATAAATAGCTATGAGTGTGTTGATTTCATAAATAGCTAGGAGTCTGTTGAAATGGCCCTAAAGGACAATAAACATCAATAAAATGAAAATGGATCAGGATTTCGAAAGAAAAGCAACCTATGACAGTACCATTTAAATCCAGTTTTTCTAGCTGCTTCTTGTTCTTGACTGCTTGGGCCACAGCCAGTGCAGCTTGTTCCGTAATCTCTCCAAAAGAAAGATTAAGTTCCTGTTTTATCTATATATCTATATTTTGTCCTATCTTAAAGCAGTAATTCTTATCATTATATTTGCAGGCTTGTTTATGTATGCTGTCATAAATAGCTATGAGTGTGTTGATTTCATAAATAGCTAGGAGTGTGTTGAGGTGGCCCTAAAGGACAATAAACATCAATAAAATGAAAATGGATCAGCATTTGGAAAGAAAAGCAACCTATGACAGTACCATTTAAATCCAGTTTTTCTAGCTGCTTCTTGTTCTTGACTGCTTGGGCCACAGCCAGTGCAGCTTCTTCCGTAATCTCTCCAAAAGAGAGGTTAAGTTCCTGTTTCATGTAAGAAGAAATGAAAGTCAATAAAATATTTTGCTTTTGCTTTTCTACATTTGTGAGTTGATTTCATCAAGTGAGTCAAATAGATTTCAAAGGTGACTCACGATGGTTTAAGATCACAAATGATGATTCACCTTCAAGATCGGTAGTCCTTCTGAAACCGTCTTAGCAATAGCTGTGGCTCCAGCTGGACGTACCAAACAGTCGCCAAAGTTGATCACCTGGATGCTTTGTAAATGTTTTAAAGCCTGTGATTGACAGCAAGAGTTAACAGAGCATCCAAGATAAACACCCAACGCACGCTTAGGTCTTTCAGTGCCATTGACAATGACAGATGTCCAATCGTGTGGCTATTAAAAACTAATATAAAAGTCTTTAAATGAGTTGATCATAAGTGGACATTAGGCATGTGCCGGTTACCGGTTTCAAGGTTTACCGTGGTATGAAAACGTCACGGTTTCAAAACCACTAAAATTTTCCGTCATACCGTAATACTGTATTAGCCATCTTTTTATGTCCCCAAAATGCAGCGAGAGATGGCTTGGAGCGGCAGCGCTCACCCCTCCCCCTATGTTGTTGTTCCGTCGGTGACAGTGCTGTTGAAACCACATCTTAGCTTTTTCAAAAATCCCCCAAATAAGTCTAGTCTAGTATAGGAGTATTTCGGCTACCGAAAAGAAAGAGACGGCACGGCTTAGAGGGGGAAGGACAGCCAACGTGCAGGCTACACCTCCAACATAATTTCACATTAACGTGACCATCACCTGTCACTTTTTACAAAATTGAAGGTAAGCAAATGCTGTCATGAACCTTTCCCACCAGCTATGAGAGTTCACTGCAGCGAGTTCCTGTATTTAGCGACGGTAAAACAAGTACTACGACGTAAGCTCGTTAACAAGGCTATTAACGTGGCTAGTTAGCATGCAAAGACGGCAAACTTTTTTCCTCACTAACCTCACAATAAGCATACTACAATTTTGTCTTCCGCCATGGTAAACATCTATTCAAAATAACATTTTCATAATACAGCCTGTGGTATTTTTTCTTTCTGACGACTTTCTGTGTTGAGAGAGGGTGTGGGGGTGTTTGTGTATGTGTAAATAATGATACACGAGTCATACACACGAACGCTGTCTCTTATCTCTAGCTTTCGATTAATATTAAACTAATTAATAGTAGTACTGGTATATCAACCCAGAAGAGGTGAACATACTCACATTCCAGCATCATAACTTGGACTGAGAGAGAAATATGTAGAAAATGAGCAAGCGTCTAAAAATGTTGAGATGGAGCTTTAAAGTCAGTAAAGTGCCAGATATACATATGTTTTAAATTTTATTTAGAACTGTTTTTACTTTTTCATGGAAAATAATTATTTTTGTTCTATTGTTCAGCAACTTGAGCTGTGACTATGGGTTTAGTCTATCTAGTTCTTTTTATTTCAATTTTTAAAAAAACGTTTCAGTTATTTATTTTTATTTTATTTATTTATTTTAACATATTCATGTCGGCGTTACAATTTGAAAATATGTTTGGAAAATTTTTTAAAATCCTGTTCAACGGATTTTTAAAAAACCCATACATCCCAAAATAACACGTTTTAGAGCTATACTTGCAATACTGTGATACCGTGAAAGCACGGTATTTTTGCTTAAGGTTATCTTACCGTCAAAATCTCATACCGGCACATACCTAGTTGACATCAAATCCATTTGAACTGAGAGGCTGCAGTGAATGATCTTTTGTTCATTTGCTGCTAACCCTTCCAGTTCAAATGCATTGGATGCCAATCACTGTTAATGGCAGTCAAAGAGTTAAGTTTCTTTATAATTTTAAAATTGTGGTACCCATCCATCCATTTTCTAGATTGTAGATGGTCAGAATGACTATCCACTGATAATGAAGCTCCTAATTTTAAACATACCTTAGCCATGGCAGTGGCACCCACATGAGTGAAGGTGTTGTCATTTAGGTTGAGAGTGCGCAGGTTTGGATTATGCTGTACTGCCGTTGCCAGGGCTGCTACGCCTGGGTAATTGATACCGTTCTGGGGCATATGAATCTCCTCCAGGCTGCCTATTAACTAAAATCACAAATAGCAGTTTCAAAGATAACCAGGCAGAACAGATAGTAATATTCTTTTACTAGAAAGTCAGCCCTGATCCCACACCCCACTAAGGATGTCCTCGAACCGATCACGACATTTTCACTGGACTGAAATCGAGTGAAAAAATTTGGGTTTTTAAGATGTATTTGTTTGTTTTTATTCTTCATTTTAAAGGATAAAAATGTTTTGTACTATGCATGCAACATTGCAAATCAGCAGAATTTTAAGTTAAAGGGCAGCTGAAGAGCTTTTCGGATTAACGTTTTAATCAGTTAAATTGGCCTGAATTTCCCATGTTGATAATTGCGATGTTTGTTTACAGCTTTTTGTCTTACTGCGAGGAAAGAGGAAATGATGATCGGCCCGTCATGATATTTACATCATTAGCCTACGCACTGTGACCGGGGAATTAACCGGCTGTTTTCATGCATGCCGCATCCCTGAGAAGTCCCGGACATTATACTAGGACACGACCCGGTTAATGTCTTTGTAATGTCCGTGTCAGTCGACCCAGAAAATTTCTTTCAGACATAAGGGCTACCAGTTTAAATCCCGGGATTTAATTGGAGTTCAGTGTATGTCTGAAAGGGGCTCAAGACGCATGATGCTGCGTTTAATCGACTCGTAAAATAAGAACCGTTTCATAACGAGTAAGCAGTTAAACGTTTAAACGACTAGTCGCGCAGCTATCTTCAAGTATTAAGAATTTAAACGTTTCATCGTTAAACCTGGAACGCTTGAGCGAGAGCGGTTGCTCCGTCGTTCTCCAGACGATTCCTCCCGGCGACAAACACTTTAAGGCTGAGAGCAGCGCCTTTTACAATAGACTTCTTGTGGCACTCGATCAGTGAAGCAGCCAAGATCTGAAGAGCAGAGATGGAATAGATGAATTTGAAGTTGAACTGCATATGACTGTGATATGATTTACCTTCCCCCCTCCAATGCCCATGCCACAGTTGTTGAGCCGAAGTTCTTGTAGAGTGTAGCAGGAAGAGCTTTTCAGCAATCGCTCGATGCCCTTCACCCCGTCTGGTCCGAAGGCATTGTCACTAAGATCTAGAACAGTCAGCTTGGCACCGGCCAGCATCAGCGCATCACCTAGTGAATTCTTTGACAGAAGGAGAGCGAAACATCGACACCCTGTCGTCCATACGGCGAATATCAAAAGAAACACGCCAATGCTATTACCAGAGCAGGTGGGATCTCAGAACGGAGGCGACCAGTAAACATGTCACTCCAGTAACAGCGCTGAAAGAAGCAGAACAAACATATCTTCAACCATCTTCAGTGTCGTGTAAAGGACAAACCGAATGACTTTATGATGCAAATTAGGGTAAAGAGTAAGGGTGTAACAGTACATGTATTTGCATTGAACCGTTTCGGTACGTGGTGCTCGCTTCGGAACGGTGGCATAGTGAACGAGTTTCTGACGTAATGTAACCCTTACTTTTCGAGGCTGTGAGTCGATCGGGTTACAGTTTCTTTGTGTAGGTTATATTTACTCCGTCTTCTCTACTATAATGAAGACCAACACGGTAGGACAGTATAACCCAGAAACGTCAATGGCGCAACAACGTGGCCGCCGCGAGAACGCAGTGAAACGCAGGCGTTAAAGTCAATCAGCCAATGCACACCAGTCGCAGTGCGGCCGCGTGTTAGATGCGTCCCAGAAGCGGCTCAACACGACGCACGCGAAAAGAACGGCAGAGTTTATTATTTGACGCGAGACGAGACCCTCCTGTGTCAATACTACTACCGGTAGCTAGGATTGGGCAGACCGGAAGTCACTCGTGTAAAAATACGGTGGCTCCGGTCGATTTTCAAACTAATATGCAATCGTAACCCATTTTTTGAGTCCATCAGATCTCTTGAGTTGTAGATCAGGGCACAGTTGACTTGTCTTTGTTTACTTACTGCGGTCTTCTCTGCTATAATAATAAACAACAAGGTGTTCAATACAAAACCTTCCTACCACAACAAAACAAGTAGGAACTAATATTCACATGGGAACTAAAGTTATACAACATAAAATATACAATATAAATGAATACTACATCACATTTGTAAAACATAAAAACATAATAAAATAAATAATAGCCCATTTAAATAAAATAAATTGAAAAGAGCTAAAACACCTGTAATTAAATTATATGAATAATACACAGATCCTGCTTACACAATTAAACTTATTAATTTCTGTGTGGCGCTTTAACTTGAGAAAATCCACCAATAAAGCTTTTGAAAACCGTTCAGAAGAAAAAAAAATGATTCATTGAGGCATTTCATTTGTAGAATACATGTTAAAATCTTTGTCATTAGGATTGCTTTTCTCTTTAGCACAGGACTTCTTTTTTCTTCTTTCTTACAGAAAGAAAGCTGACCAATACACGGGGTCTGAAAGGCAAATAGTTTTTGGATTATCTTTAAATACATGGTACTTTTTGAGCAGAATTCTAACTTTGTATAGGCTAATGTTCCTATTGTTGTTAGCACAAAGGTATGTAATAAACAACTAGCACATTTATATTTTGCATCTTGTTTTCTTACTGTGCCGAAAACGAACCGAACCGTGACCTCAAAACTGAGGTACGTACCGAACCGAGATTTTTGTGTACCGTTACACCCCTAGTAAAGAGGCTTTCGAGAATTTAAGAGTAGATGCTTGAAACCTTTAACTGGCTCTTTGTCTCGAGGGCTTTGGCAATAGCTTTTGCTGCTTCCACACCAACAGTGTTTCCCTCTAATCGCAGCGCTTGGAGCCCTTCAAAGTCTTCAATTTCCTTTACAATTTCTTCAACTAGAGTTTGGAAAATGGGTAAGACAGAGAAGGAAAGTCAAGTAAAATATTTAAAATAATTAATCCAAGAAATTTCACACACCTGATTGGAAATCATCAAGCTTTCTTGCTTGTCCTTTGTAACTCAGCTCCCCTTCCTCAACCCCTGTTTTGGCCAAGGAGTCAGCCAACTGTGAAACAATGTCTGTCGCCATGAGGCCACCTGGAGAAGAAAAAAAAACACTGAGGCCCCGTATACACTACGACAGATAATGGTCTTAAATGTGTAATTAGTTAGACCATACGGCATCTTGGCTACACTAACGTGCCTCTTGTCTGGAGATTTTATTACACGGTGTAGGAGACCGTGCAATTTCATAAACTACGGACATACTGTGTAGTATAGCCGGGGTATCCGTATAAAAATCGGACACAAGGGAAGTGACGTTATGTGGCGCGCCATCGCCATTTTTTGTGCGGCATTATGCCATTGTAAACAACGTGGAGGCAATGGTACAGACGCGCCTTTCCTGTTCCTCTTCTTACAACTGAAAGAGCTTCTAAATCTTATGCTTCAATACGTCCGGAGAAGACATCGAACAACGCGTTGAGAGGTGACCCGGGCGAGGCTGCTCCATTTTGCGCATGCGTAGTCTGCGCGAATGCAGGCGTCCCATGCAAGAGCGGGGCACACCTTAAACATAGTGCGGACAGTTATAAAATATTGTCCGAATTACAAGGCAAAAAATTATCCGCCCTAGTGTAGACGGAGCTTGAGATATACATATGTTTGAATAATGTAAAATATTTTTCATACTATTCATGCCATTGGTTACTTTCTATACTCATTCCAACATTTTCTATATTATACCTGTTAACTCATTGGCTGCCATGCACGGCGCTAGACGTCCATTCACCTATCAGTCCCTCATCAATCACCTTATACTTCAAATATTCAGATGACACTGCCATCTTAGGTCTACTCAGTAACAAGGACTCCATTACCGCCTATCAAAACTCCCATTTCTCACTTCACTCAGTGGTGCATCGACAACTTCCTGGAGCTGAATGTAACAAAAACAAATGATCATACACAACTCCAACACATCGCTCACTGGACTAGTCCCCACCTCCATCCATGACCAAATAGTAGAACAGGCCAGCCACTTCAAGTACCTTGTACTCATCATAGACAATTAGCTGACATTTGACCGACACATTACAAACATTGAGAAAAGGTCCTAACAGAGACTCAACATCATCCGTAAACTGTGTGCTCTTTCTGTTGCCCCCAATCTCCTGTCACTACTGTTTAATAGCATTCTCCTACGCATCCTTCGTGAGATGTTATGTCACTTCCAAACTCAAGAGCAATATTTTCTATTCAAATGTTCTTCGTACATGACTACAGTATTCTTCATTCTACATACATTATGAGGCAATAACAAAATTGTAACACACAGGTAAATGGTAAATGGTGTTATACTTGTATAGCGCTTTACCACCTTTCAAGGTGCTCAAAGCGCTTTACACTACATTGCCATCTACCTACTGGTTACGCAGCACCAGGAGCAATGTGGGGTTCAGTATCTTGCTCAGGTACTAAGGAAACTAACTTTAATCAGATTACTGGCTTGGAAAAATCAACGCGTTAGATTGCTCGTCACTGAAAGAAAGTAATCAGATTACAACACTGCCAACGACCTGGGCCATCCTCTCACTGATGCCTTCTGACCGCAGATACCGGATAATGTGGTTTTGTCTTAATGTTGAAGATGACAGATTGCGAAAATGAATATCCCTATGGAACAATATAGGCTATCTATCTATCTATTAGAGGTGGGAATCTTTGGGCACCTAACGATTTGATTAAGATTCAGAGGCAACGATTCGATTATAAATCCATTATTGATGATATCCACAAACCCCCCCAAGTTATTAGCTGCTTTCAATGTTTCGTACATTCGTTATAAAAATTGTACAAAAAGCCTCTCATACTTAAACAAACGGCTATTTCAGTATCAAGTTAACAGTTCAAAACAGTAAAAAAATATATAAGTCCCCATTCTGTATCAGCAGCTTTAAACTACATTTAATTAATTTAAATGTTGTGAATCAACCGTTAAAGTTGTTAAAATTGCTCCCATTATTCCATAATTTCCTTTCTGTCTACTTTAAACATGTGAAAGTTTTAAAACTTTTAAAGACAGTTTCAAGTTAAGATTTTGCCGATTTAGGAGTATTTTAGATAAAAAGTTAATTAAATTCACTACAACAGAGCCTTCTAGAGAAGTCTCCTGCTTTAAGATTGCGGCTGTTTATCAACGCCAGCAAGTCTGTCATTTCGCATCTAGTTTTCAATACATGTGCTGCTAACGCCATTGAGTCTGTCATTTTGTATCTAGTTCTGTATAAATATGATATCTATTATATACCGTTACATGATATGGACGTAGTTTGTAGCGGCTGTTGGCAGCAGTCAGGTATTGTTTTTTTTATCTAGCGGCATGAGTTGAGCCAGAGCCGTGAGTTGGGCATTGTCATTAGCCGGGTAATGACAAGCATGATGTTTACTCTCGGGACGCAATGCGGTCCGTTCCTCATTGCGTCCCAAAGATCACGCTGACTTTGTTTTAGTTCCGCATATATAATATGATATAATCGGAATTTGGATGTTTGTGAATCGTTCTCGAATCTTGCACGGCCGAATCGCGAATAATCTAAGAATCGGAAATTTCACACACCTCTACTATCTATCTATATAACCCAGTAGTTCTTAACCTTGCTAAAGGTACAGAACCCCAGAAGTTTTACATGTGGACCCCCCCCCCCCCCTCAATTCAAAACCGATATATCTAAGATAGCAAGTTAACAATTTCGCAAATCCCTGTTCAAACTTCTTCAAAATTAAAAACAGGTCAAAATTTGAAACCATGCTGCCCATTGGTCTGTTGTATTCCCTCATAACAAGTTTGAGTCAACCTTCCACTGAGCAAACCAGTTCCTCCTCCCATCAGATCGAGGACTAGCAGTTAAAAGAAATGGATTAATGGTTATCCCTTTTTCAATCCAAACTCAAAACTCACCTGTTCACTCACCTGTCCATAATAATCCCTAATTTCTTTGTGTTTTAGTTTCCTGCTTATTTTTATATATTAGTATTTTTGTTTTTACATCTCATTAGTATTTTAAATTTGCCCTAACTTAACGTTCTATACTTTATTATTTTTACTGTTTTTGATCTATAATTTGTTTAAATGTTTTTTTTAAATGATTGCATGGTGACCTTGAGTGCCAGAATGGCTCCTTCAAATAAAATGTAGTATTATTATTATTATCAAGCCTGTAAATTGGGAGGGCAAACCCGCACAAAACCTGTTCTAAATGCACTTTGCTTAGATTTAATAAGCGTACAAAAATATAGCTCCCTGTTTACATACCTTCCTCGAACCTCTCAGTCTAACTCAATGAATCCCTGGGGTTCGATCGAACCCAGGTTAAGAACCACTGATCTAACCTTTAAGCCTGCAGTCCTTTATTATGCACTTCCTTCTGCTCCCATGTAGATACAGTAAATTAAAAAATGCAACTCTTCCACAGAAATTAGTTTTAGAGATGCATGATTGCCTAGTTATACAATGAAGCATTAGACTTGCTTTTTAATCTTTCACCGTTGTTTAAAAAAGGGGCAACCCAAGCAATGACATGTAGCCTACAGTGAATTTTAAGGATTTAAAGTTATTTATTACAGGCACAAAAAGGTTAGCATTAGCCACTTATTGCTAAAATAATGGATACAGAACTCCAAAACCAGCCAAAAGTATACACGGTTACTATTAAACCACGACAGCCAGTAAAATACCAGGTAAACAAAGCATATGAATAAAGATCACAACGCCACAGTCCACGTTTTGATGTGAAGTGGAGTATCTAGCATAGCATGTATGTTGACAGTTGTACTGTACAATAGAATGGAAGGTGATTCGGCCTTTCTGGTTGGTTAACAGCACAAAACAGAGAGACAACAGTCAGCGAAAACCGAAAAGTCATACAGCACGCAATCTGCTATTAACATAACTATATTAATGTGAAAATTACCCGAACAATGCAGTTTTCGTTAAAGCTTGTCGAGTACCACGCTCCCGCTCGTTCCCTATGTTCAAACGACAATTTAGCACGACAGAATGCAGTGCTTTACGATTCAAGAGTTGGTAGTCAAGGGACTTGTAGTTCAGCAGTCAGGTGACGTCTCTACGTGATGGCAACGTGAGTAGTGACAACGTGCACGTTATGTAAAAAATGTATACAATACTTGATAATTATCGACCAATTTGTAGGATATTTGAGACATCATATGAAAGCATCTGCTATTATTGTGGAAGGAAAGAAAAGAAAATTGTCACATTAATACCTGAGACAATTCGTGTTTGAAAACGAATCGTGATTGTAAAAATTATTTATACTTGTGAAAAAAAGCATACCATAATTTTCGGACTATAAGGCGCACCTAACTATAAGCAGCCACCAAACAAATTTGACACGGAACTGGCATTTGTTCATAGGTAAGCCGCACTGAACTACAAGCTGCAGCTGTCCGCACTGTATTATGGGATATTTACACCTCAAGATATTGACCAGTAATACTATTCGACAGCAGCATGATTAGACTTGTCATATGATAAAACCAAATGAACCACCATGGAGCTTTGAACCAAATCAAGCATACCTGTCAAGTTGTACGGTTTCGGCATAATTTGTACAAGTGAGCACTGATTTTTAAATGTGTACGCCGTACGTTCAAAACCTGTATGTTTTTCGTGCATTACGTTTTTTTTCTCTCCATTCGGATTTTGTCACCGTTTTGGCAACGAGACAATGTGCGTTACCACGTTGTTTGAATGACGCGAGAAAAGAGCGGGAGTGGGAAGGAGTGGAGAGTTGTGACGCTATTGCAAACGCGATGCTTGGTGGCTCCAATATTTCCTGACTGTAGCCAACAGCCTACAATCTACGCCCACTTGATGCAACACTAGATATCATATGCATATAGAACTAGATGCGAAATGACAGACTGGCGGAGTTAGTAAACAACCGCCATCTTAAAGCAATAGATTTCTCAGAAAGGCTCTGTTCTAGTGAACCTTCAGAGCGAACCTAAGTAACTTTTTATCTAAAATACTCCTAAATCGGCAAAATCTTGACTTGAATCTATCTTTAAATGATGAAACAGTTTTAAAACTTTCCCTTATCGAAAGTAGACAGAAGGGGACAAATGCAAAAATGGGAGCAATTTTTACAGCTTTAACAGTTGATTCACAACATTAAATGACTTCCAAACATAGAAAAGGTTACTATGTTTTTTTTCTTTTTTCTTTTTTAATGAAAAAAAAACATGAAAGGTAACACCAGTTACTTTGCCAAGTAACTAATTACTCTTACATTCAGGTAACTTAGTTACAAACTCAATTACTTTTTGGGAGAAGTAATTTGTAAGTGCAATTACTTTTTTAAAGTAAGATTAACAACACTGGTCATAAAGACGTAGTCTGCAGAATGAAAACTCAACTCAACTGACTCAAAGATTGCATCAGTAAGTTAATTTTATCAGTTGACCTTTTTAATTTATAATGAGACACACTAACGAACTACCTTCAAGTCAAACTGAATTGCGAGCTGAAGTGCAGTCATCAAAAGACATGATAGAAATTGCCAAAAGTGCTACATACAATTATAACAAAAGTCACTGTTAAATTTTACACTCTAAAAAATGATTCATGAGGCTAGTTGGTATGACTTGAAAACATGAGCTTTTTCAACATAAAAATGACTTTTTTTTACTATTCATTGTTTTATTAAGTTGGTAACTTCTTTTATGGAGTTAATCAAAATTAAATATTAAGAAAGACGTATTAACTTAAAAGTATATTGTTTTTGAATAAGCTTTTCTGCTTTCACGTAACAAAGGGAAAGATTAAGTGAGTGAAATTTAATTTCTATTCCATTATTAAGTTGGTGCAACTTCCTAAATTCCCATCACATGTGCATATTACCACGGGAAAAGAATTGGCCATTTTCTGCCTTACAATATTTGCAGTCAGAAAGAAAATTAAAACAGATTTCATTACCATACATCAAGCAGCATACTCAAAAAATTACAAAAATGTTTACAACATTTAAATAAATTATCTTAAAACAAGAGTTACTTTTCAATCACCATATATTGTTTGTGCATTTGCAAACATTTTGTTGTACCCTTTTTTTGCACTGTGTGTTGTTGTGCCATATCTGTGTATCAAAGTACTGGAAGTACACTTTTCGTTTATACCTGCACCTGAAGTGAACTGTTGACAATGTTTAGGATGTTTATATTGGTTTTGCTCTGCACTTTCATTTTGTCCATTCTTTTGAGTTTTGAAATATATATTTTTTTCCAAATAAAACTGGAGTTGCCATGTCCAATTTATTTTAGAAAAACAAGTTACTCTTAGGCAGCACGGTGGCTGAGTGGTTAGCACGTCCGCCTCACAGTTCTGAGATCAAGGGTTCAATCCCAGGCTTCGGCCTTCCTGTGTGGAGTTTGCATGTTCTCCCCGTGCCTGCGTCGGTTTCCAAAAACATGCATGGTAGGCTGATTGAGCACTCTAAATTGTCTGTAGGTATGAGTGGGCCTGAATGGTTGTATGTCTCCTTGTGCCCTGCGATTGGCTGGCAACCAGTTCAGGGTGTCCCCTGCCTACTGCCCATAGTTAGCTGAGATAGTCTCCAGCACCTCCGCGACCCTTGTGAGGAAAAAGCGGCATGGAAAATGAATGAGTTGCTCTTACTCAATAAATTTAAGTACCATTTTGCATCAACTTTTGAGTTGAGAAATTAAAATGAAGGAGTTATAGCAACCTAAATGAAGTAGTTTTATTTCTTATTAATGCTATAAAAATTGAGTTGGTTCTACACAATAAAGCTTTGTTGTGGACAATAAATAATGATGGTTCAACTATACTAATTGAGTTAGTCCAGTTAGAAAATTTATAAGGGAAGTACTTAATCATTGCTTAGTTGAATTTACTTAAAAAATTAAATGCAAATTGTTACAACAATTTTTTTAAGTAGAGCCAGTGGATTTTTTTTTAGAGTGTAGTAATCATGATGTAGCTGAAGATATTGATTGTTCTTTGATTGCACCCTGTTAAATATGACAATCTTCCCAATAAATTTATATTATTTTAAAAATGGAGTTTTATTTTTGTTTCATATTGCACGCTATATAAAACGTTGTAAGATTAGTCACCAATTTGTTAGGGCATACGTCACTTTTTGTAAGATTGCCAACGGCCTCGGGTTGACAGTTATGACCAAATGGCTGCAAAGCTTCATTGCTTCCAAAAACTTCATTTGGCCATCACTGCTCCCTTGGGGGAGATTCAAACTCTGCTGCCACCCGCTATCAACACTGTTGACAACAAGTTGACAACACTTGCCTCCTAGCATGCATTGCAGCGCTAAAGATGTAAATAACAATCAAAATTCATGTTTTGTGCTAATTATTTTTTTGGTTAGTGTTCCAGTTGTTTTATTAATTGCTAGTTATGGTATATGATAACAACTTATATGACAGTGACGCCATAAGACTGTCATAAGGCCATCATACATATGACATGACACTGCCGTGAGCAATAATAAATGCTTATGACAGATGTCATTTTGTGCCATCCGGCAAATTATCTCACTTTTGAATAGATGTAAAAGATCCGAGCTGGACATAAATGGAGTTAATGACATTATGACAACCTGGATCCCACCAGTTTCAAAAACCTCCACCCCATCTCCAACTTACCTTTTATTTCCAAAATTCTTGAAAAAAAAGTTGCATCCCAACTCCATAACCACCAAATTAGCAATGAAATTTACGAGCAGTTTCAATCCGGTTTCTGCCCCCTCCACAGCACTGAAACAGCCTTACTTAAAATTACAAACGACCTCCTCATTGCATCCGACTCTGGTCTATTATCAATCCTTGTCCTTCTTGATCTCACTGCCGCCTTCGACACCATTATCCCAAACGATCCTTCTCAACCGACTCGCCTCCCTTGTTGTCACCTACACACCTCTTTCCTGGTTCACTTCCTACCTGTCCGACCGCAAACAATTTGTCAAATTTGGCCCCCATAAATCAAAATCCCTCCCTGTCTGCGCTGGCGTGCCCCAGGGTTCTGTCCAGCGCAAGGGCGTAGGTTTGCATAAGGACAGTAGGGACATAATACTAGCAACTTTACAGGATAATCAAATTGTCCCCACCAACTTTTAAGCGACCTTATTTGATTTATATAATGATTATGATTGATGATAATTATTAATGATAATAATTTTCTTCCCATATGTTGTAAGAATAGAATTAACCCTTCCATTATTAAGTTAATTACTGTATTTTCATTATGTTCAGACTCACATTTGCCCTTTTTCACTTGGTGAATGTGCCGGTCCATTTTTCCCCCCCAAACGCACGTTTGATTGGCTGCTGACGAGAATAAACAAAGACACACACTCACACAACCCGACAGAAATGCATGTCAACATGCCGCCTCCTCCACCCCTTTCAAAGACGAGGGATATTAGATGTTTTTTCGGCCAGCCGCAGCAGCAGCAGCTACTGTAAGTAGACGTCAGCGTTGTGGAGGTGGGGAGCACACCACTAATTTTGCTAGTTAAAGTCCGACCTGCATCACAGTAAGCATAACAGTAAACTGTGTGAACTTGCTAACTTGAGTAGGAAGCAGCCTCGAGATACGTTTTCTCCTGTACTGTATGTTTTCTCTACAGTTAATGTTAATTCAACTGTGCATTTATTCATTTGTGAAAATTATTTTCTCCATTCATTTTAAACTAATGTCCCGTCCCCAGCAAAAACTGTATATGCAGGTTATGCTGTTATAGTGTCACTACCAATGTTGAGACCAAACCTACACCCTTGGTCTAGGGGCTGCTCCTCTTTATCATTTACATTTTCCCCCTCGGTTCCGCAAACACAACATTCACTTCCACTGTTACGCGGATGACACCCAGCTCTACAATTCCTCAAAACCATCCTCCTCCTTTCCACCTTCATCCCGCACCCTCTGTTTAGATGACATTAACTCGTGGTACTCCTCAAACTTCCTCCTACTCAACAGCTCAAAATCAGAGGTCCTCCTAGTTGGAACCACCGCCATGCTCTCTCATGTCAATAAGTTCTCTATTACCATCAACAATGTACCGATCTCGCCTTCTACTCAGGTTAAGAGTCTAGGTGTCATCCTTGGCAGCACGCTCTCCTTCCGGTCACATATCAACGTCATCACCAGATCAGCCTACTTCCACCTTCGCAATATTTCTCGTCTCCTCCCTTCTCTCACCCGCCATACCGCTTCCACCTTGGTCTGTAGTCTAATAACCTCCCGGATCGATTACTGTAACTCACTGCTCTTTGGTCTCCCAAACAAGTCCCTCCAAGAACTGCAGCTCCTCCAAAACTCAGCAGCACGCCTCATCACTCGGACCCCCGCCACACACCACATCACTCCCATCCTTCGTCAACTTCACTGGCTTCCAGTCAATCAAAGAATTAATTACAAGATCCTCATAATTACCTTCAACCCACTCCATGGCTTGGCCCCTACCTACCTTTGCAATCTACTCTGTTTAAACAATCCATCCCGTCCACTTCGCTCTCCCACAATCCTCCACCTTTCTGCCCCCCCGTCTCTCCACCTTTGGTTCCAAAGCTTTTAGTCACTGTGCCCCCCAGCTCTGGAACTGCCTACCCCCTGATCTTCGCAGTATATTTACCCTTTCACTTTTCAAATACAGGCTCAAAACACACCTGTTCACTCTTTCTTACCCACCATGATCCCCTAGCTCTGTTATATCTTTACGTCTCTTTATTGTGATTTTAATCTTTTTTTTTTTTTTTAAATGTTTTGTTGGTACTGTGATTCTATCTCTCTTGTGAAGCGTCTTTGTGTGGCTTGAAAAGCGCTCTAGAAATAAAATGTGTTATTATTATTTATTATTATTATTTGGCGGATGACCCCTAATGACATCTGTCTTAAGCATTCATTAATGACAATGACACTGTCATGTCATAATTAGGATGGTCTTATGGCAGTCTTATGACGCCGCTGTCAAAGAGTTACCTACGTATTAACACAAATCTATCAACAAATATGCCATCATAATTATGACATGAGCATTAATGACTGCTTGTGACAGATGTCATTTTGTGTCATCCGGCAAATTATCTCACTTTTGAATGGATGTAAAACATCCGAGCTGGACATAAATGGAGTGACATAATTTGCCGGATGACACTTAATGAAATCTGTCATAAGCATTAATTATTGCCCATGATAGTGTCATGTCACAGTTATGACGATCTTATGGCAGTCTAATGACGATGAAATAAAGTGTTATTTATTAATCCAAATAAATAAACAATTAAGCCGCAATGGACTATAAGGTATATTCAAAATGAGTGAAAAAGGTCGCAGCTTATACTCCGAAAATTACGGTATTCATAAATATATATATGGCGGAAAACACTCAGGTGACTTGAAGTTCCGCTCTCAGACCCCCAATTTGGCCAATTTTCAAAATTGTCCTATACGCATGTGTGATACATCATTGGAAAGCTTAAAACCTCAATTTTCTGGGGGGAAAAATTTTGGAACCGGAGGGCATTAAAAAAAAAAAAAAAAAATTTTAAACAGCAAAACTCTAACTGGAGGCGAGAGCACGCGAGAGCAGAATTAAAGACGCCACGATTTTAACTAGATATTATTGCCTACCTACCTCTTTTCGATCCAAAAACTCCATGTAGCATGTATCACCGAGTGTCAAGACACAGCTGTGAATGGCCACACCCGGATTTTTGGGAATTTTAAGGGTGAAACATGGTAATAGAACAAGGGTCGCGATACAGAAATCGAAGACATCAAGGAGTGGTCGAGATCTTCATTTTTATATATTTACCCTTTTAAACATTTTTTTCCCCATTTTTCTTTGTTTTGATCCTTTATTTATCATCTAAAATATTGGGGAAAATGCGACAGAAACGAAAAAAATACAATTAAGCGATAGTTATGAGGTAGATATCCGTGACTTTTTTGCAGACGCCAATTTTTTCATTGTAACGTAATTTGTTTAAAAGTTTAAAATATGTAAGTGAATAATTTTTTTTTAACGAAATATTATTAATAATATATAATATATTATAATATATATATAATATAATATTAAACGAAATATTAGACATTGATTAATGATTCTAAGCTAAAAATGACAGGCATTTCAAATAATGAATACGATTACTTACCTTCTTTTTATGGCTGATTTCAGACAAAAGCGGTTCCGGGACGTCTGTAGACAGGGGTTTCCAGGGTAAAACGGACAAATTAAAAATTGTTCGGTGACTTAATGCGCCATGAATCTGCTATGGCAGCATATAGACATATTGTTCCATCAAACGCAACGGTTCTTTTGGCTTTAAATACAACAGTTTATTTTCAGGGGGGGTGCAAGAGCAGAAACTGTTTTTTCATCCTTTGTCTGTGCCATTTATGTGCTCACATTAAAATATTGTGTTCGCCAAAATATTTTTTTACCAGCAATAATGTGTTTTTTTTTTCTTGCTAAAATATGCTAAACGTGTGAAAATATTTCTACACTTGCAAAATTACTTTTTAAATTTGCATTTTTTTTGTGTGTGTGTTAAATGAAAATTCAGACATCAAGGGTTTAATTTTCAATCACCGTGTCGATTGACAGATCATTAGTTGGCGGTAATGAAGCGTTGGTATTTGCAAACAGCCGTTAAAAAAACAACGAAGAAGAAGAAATTGGCACCACTGCTGACTGGTCACTCATGTGGGCTGGCATTTTTGAGAAACCGAAAGTAGTTCGGAAACTTAGGTGTTGTATGTATTTTACTCACACGTTCATACATGCTAAGAGCACAGTTTGCCAGATGTGCGGCGTTGCACTACATCTACTACTGTAAGCTTGCCCGCAGATGATACGAAATGAAATTTTCAGCAGATTAAAAAACTTCCTCATTTTGGAAGGTAAGTGAATTTGAAGTACTGGACAGTAACGCCATGTCAAAGCTAAATGTTACTTGATTCCCAAACTGCCTCAAAAGCTAAATGTTACTTGAAGGATTAATACTTACGAGAAGCAAATACTATATCGTTCCCTCTTTCTAAAAGGTAAAGTAAAAATGCTGCGTAATTTAAAAAAAATGCTGTTTAACATGAGCTCTTTGGCTGCCAATGACGACAATAGACGTCAAATCCAGCGTTGTTTTCTAGGGGTGTCACAAAATGTCGAAGTGGTGATATATTGGGATACTTTGTATCCAAAAAGCTTATCTAAATGCTCCTGCCAAGAATCGATAAATTGATTTTAAAAATAAACAGGTGTCAGTGTCTAAAAAAAAAAAAAAAAAAAGTTGCTACCAAAATCTTCCACTAGAATAGTGTCTCTGTTCACTCCGTGACTGCCTCTGACTCGGATCATTCGAAACCAGAGCATTCACAGCCAGTCTTTCTGATTTTTGGGGCATTTACAGGTCACTTGCTTGTCATTTTCAGGGCATTTATAGGTCACTTCTGTTGAGTGAGTCAGTGCGTATTCATTTGGGGAGATTACCAGGTCACTTCCTGTTCTGTAACCCAAAATCAACTGAAAGTGACCCATAAATGTCCCAAAATCTACAGGAAGGGACCCAGAAGTGCTCGAAAATCAACAAGAAGTAGCTGAAAATCAACAGAAAATGACATGAAATACCCCAAAAAATTAAACTCATTGGTTGCCATTGACCGCCATAGACGTACAATCCGTTTGAAGTGGGAGAGACCCTTCCACTTGAAATGAATTTGGCGTCTACTAGTGATAAACTTAATTCAAGTCACAGCAGAACATTGAAAAGAGCTTGTTTTTGTTTTTATTACTTGAATAGTGTAATATTTTAGAATTATTTCCTGAGCCATGTATCGATAATTATTATCCCATATTGTGATATCATCATTATCGTGAGCCCTGCTTCGCAAATCGTATCATATCGTGAGGTACCCATAGGTTCCAACCCCTATTGCTTAGTGGTCGAGTAGTCGGTCCCCAACTCGGAGGTTTTGTGTTCGATTGCCTGCCTTGCCTCCTACCTGTGCACATTGCAATTTTTTTTTGTCCTTGGGCAAAACTTTTTAGCCCAGTAGGGTCTTGCAGCGCTTTGCATGGCAGCAGTAGCCTATTGGTGTATGAATCCGTACGTGAGTGTGATCAAAAATGTAAAGTGCTTTGTGTATGCGAAGAGGGCTGTATAAGTAAAGTTGCTTTATTTTGCTTTAACTGGGATGGTCTGGAACTTGAGAGCGATCATTAGATCTCCTCCATCCTTTCGCAATTAAATTGATTGGAAATTTATTGCCATCACTGGGTGTTTTCAATATCACCAACAACAATACATACTCTGTCCTGGGCTGGCAGTGAATGAGTTAACTATGTTAAGTTTCATTTTCATCTTCCCAGGAAATAAGAATGGACTCACAGAGACAGAAACGAAGGAAAGAAATAAAAGAAGCACTGAATTTCATCCAGTAAGAGTTTATTTCATCTACTTTTGCAAAAAAAAAAACATGCAAATAAACAATGAAAGAATGAATACATATTGACATCTTATATACTTCCATGGGTTTTCAGGTCCTCAGTGACATATCCGGATTCTGAAGGCTACAAGGTACTGTCTTAAATCTTGAAGTTTTGTCTGTTTCCTCTTTGCTTCCCTACCGAATACTTAAACATTAAATGTCTCATGCCTAATTTTCTAATTTATGCCAAAAATGATTCATTATCGTTCTGTACTTTAGTGAAAAAAAATCACAAGGTGTGTCTTAGTCGATTTCCCTCAATTTATCAGTTCATTTGCTACAAAGTATGTATTGTGCTATGTGAATGACAAAAACAAACATGTAGTATTTATACCCAGATGAATTAAATGCTCCTCAATAGGGGTGTTCCAACCGCATATTTTTGCACCTGGGTCGGAGTCACCTGATTTTGAGAGTCTGCCGATACCGAATCCCGATCAGACACCGAAAAAGTTTTTTTCCCCCAAAAAAATATTTCTAAAAATTAAAAAAATTTTTTTTTTTTTTGGTGCAAAAGTTCCAAACATGTTACAGTACTGTTTACTGTTCAATCCCTGGCTCCGGCCTTTCTGTCTGGAGTTTGCAAGTTCTCCACGTGCCTGTGTGGGTTTTTCTGCGGGTACTCCGGTTTCCCTCCACATCCCAAAAACATGCATGGTAGCCTGATTGAACACTCTAAATTGTCCCAAGGTATGACTGTGTGCGTGAATGGTTGTATGTCTCATTGTGCCCTGCAACTGGCTGGCACCCGATTGAAGGTGTATCTCGCCCACTGCCCATAGTCAGCTGGGATAGGCTCCAACATGCCCGCGACCCTCGTGAGGATAAGCGGCTCGGGAAATGAATGAACAAAAGTTCCAAACAATAAAATATATAAATTAGGCCTGAACCATATTGGAAAAAAATGACATTGCAATATATATTGCCAAGGCTCCGAACGTACTTTTTTCTTAAGGTGCACCAGCACAAAATGTAGGCGGACCCACATTTTTTGTTGTATCACCTTTAACTCCATACTTTTGAAGGTGGGGTACTTCCTGAACAAATTCGCTCACGCTTTGACGTTCACTCTGCCAAGAACAGCCCCTCAACAACGAAGGTTGACCAAACGATGATTAACACATTTGTGCCTTTGATCGTAGAGCTACGAGGTTTCTCTCGCTAGTTCAAAGCAACAAACCTGTCAATCATCCTTAACTTTAAATAGCAAAGGCCAGCTGCACTGGGGACCAAAGAAAGCAGCAGGACGGAAAGTGATAGTGAGAGGCTGTCCGAGCATAAAGCAGAAATACATAAATATATACATATTTTTTAGTTAAAAACCCAATCCTTTTCACCCGATTATGATACTCTGAAAAATGGCACGATCTGCACGATATCCCTTGCCTGGCTCTGCCAAACTATTCTCCCTGTATTTTTCAAACACTGAGAGAAATAGTCTGGGAACCATCCCATTAACGGCCTTTTCGAGCAGGTACAAAATCAATCGACAAATCAGATTCGTTTATTTGCGTGACGTGTTCTTCACGAGCAACGTCACTCTTGCGCGTCGAAAGTCGTCTCCACAACACAGATGGTCAACGGGATAACCGAGAACATGTTCCAGTCCGCGGTAAATTGTGTTTTAAATTACCAAAAACACATCGACACGAGTCATTGACAATAGTCTGTCTCGCGCTAGCCATGTTGAATAAACTCCACTCTCTTTGTATGTTTACTTCCGCGCGCAAGTCCCTCGTGCTTCCGTCGTCAGTTAATAGCGTCACGTCTGCCCGTCGCTGATTGGTCCACTTCGCTGTCTGTTTGCTGTGGCTTGCTCCACCCTGGAAATTGTATCCGTGGGAATGGTGGCCAGACTCAATAGCTGGAACAGCGTTGAGTCTGGTGTACCAGGCAACGATATCCCATCACGTGATCGGCTCGGGACATCTAAAATGTATTTATTTTTTGCCTAATATGGTCATGTAATAGGTTATCGTACAGTTTAATAATAACAGTTTAATAAGGACAGGTTTAGATGGATGCAACGGATTCGCTGTTGAAACCCCTGAAGGGAAAAGTCGAAAGGAAAAGAAGATAATAATGTTGTGCTGAGACAAAAAATACCATTGTTTTAAAAAATATCACACTGTAAGTTGTTACTCAGAATTACTCTTTACTTCAGTATTCTTTTCACCGGATACTTTTTTATTTGAACTTGAGCACATTTTTTGGATCACTACTTTTACTTGAGTAATATTATTTCAAAGTAACGCTACTCTTATTAAAGTCAAATTTTAAGTTGTTCATCAACTGAAATTCTGCACAGTTTCCAACATTAATTTCAACATGCAGGAAAGTTTTGAACCCTGAGTCAATGGAGAGGCATTGTTTAAAGTGCATACGACAGGATAAAAAAAAGTCTTAAATAGCATTATTATGTGAATTACAATCATATTTTGAGATGATTCGACTATATACAACAATTTTGGCAAAGCGCAGATGACGAGAAATTAGTTTTTAATCTGCTATTTAGCCACGCCTACCATTATAGGGCTCTAGCGTCCCCAACAGGAGGATTACTTCGGTAGGGTCATGGTTTCATCTGATTTAGAATTCAGTCCGTTGAGGGGGAATTATTCAGAAGGAGGAAAATGCAACGAAGAGAGCAGCAAAATGTCATTGTTTCAATCTCTTTACTCCAATATTTTTACAGGATATTCTTCTTATCCAAGTATTTTTCCGGAATTGCTAAATAAATGGTATGGTCATGACAAATAACAGTCTTGTGCCGAATAGAATATGAAATATTAAAAATGCATTTATTCAGTACGACATGGCAAAATTTCTCCAAAATGGTCAAAACTGTCGACTTCACCTTTACTGTCGCACCTCCCGAACGATATTTTATGCCACCGTTGTTAGTCCGGGTTTTGTCATTTCCCTGCCCCGGCTTCGAAGAATGTAAACAAACCAAGAGGCGTGACACCTAGCTGACATGCTAACCCAAACCGAGCGACGTCTCAAAGTCCTATTTTCGCTTTTTAAAGCGGAAAATCACACATCAAACTAGCCCGGATCATATCAAATGGCGGCGGGGTTTTCAGTTGTCCTTGCCAATCGGCAACCCGCCCGGTGGCGAGCAAGTTAAAGCTCATCGTTCCCCTGCAGCGGGCAGAGGGCTCTTTTGCGGGAAAGCAGCTGGACAATGACCGCCGGACAAACCGGCTGACGTCGGACAAACGCGTAGCTGCCACATGGTCAACACGAATATGGCAGAAAATAATGCTTTACTACACGGCGAAGACGTAAACAGTGAGAGAGTCATACGAGAGCGGCGTGCAGTTGTGCAGCTAACATGGCAGGATGCGTCTGAGGAGAGCTTTTCTACATGTCCGTCCATGATCCAACGTAAGTAAATAGTCCTTTATTTAGGGAAAGTCTGTCATGTTTACTTTTAACACAAAGTTGCAATTTCTGTTGGGGTTGAAAATTTGATAGAACACCGGGCATACGAAGAGGGCAATAAGCCGAGTATGGAGGGGGGGGGGGGGGGTGCGACAAGCCAGCGGTTGTCGCACAGGTGGCATTCTCGGTGGACAATCGGCCACAAAATACAAGCCACCTCCGTATTAAAACATGTGCCATGATGCCAGTATTTGACATAATACAAAATACGATGTTTACTCACTTCCTTGTAAGTCCAAAGGTCCCACAGTAGTATGGCTTGTTTTGGCCAATATCCGCGGTCAATGGGAACCTTTTGAAACCAAAAAAGGCTCACACGCCTCTCCATTGTGCAGCAACAACTTTCTGCAGCACATTTGGCTGGCGTGATGCGGAAAATAAAAAAATTAATCCGCAAAATCAGCTGAATCCGCAGTCCATCTACAGTAGGGCTGTCCCAAACGACTAATTTTCTCCCGATTAGTCAGCCGACTATTTTTACGATTAGTCGACTAATCTAATAATTAATTTTTTTTAAAACTAATTTAGCAATGCAATTTTTGTTGACGCTTATCAATTCACAAAAACATATTGGAACACTTAAATTATTTATTAAAGTACAAATAAACATATAAATAACAATAATAAATCACAAATAAACAATGAGTTCAAATGCTGATAGAATTAACTAGTGCAAAAGAATGGAATGTAAACAGATTCAGAACACTGACTTCGCCTCTCCAACATGATTCAAAACAATTCTTAAAAAAACACCTAGCATTAATATTATAGTATAGTACTATATATAATAGTATTATAATAGTTATAATAATTATTCATTGCCAATCAGATTTTTCATAAAGGGTGTCATTTTAAAGGTATTCTTAGTGTAGAATCTGAATTCTGAAGTATGTGGGATTAACTCCAGAAATCGCTATTTATATGACAAACATTACATGCTTTTTATTTGAAATGTTCACCGGAAGTATGTTCGCTAAACCGCTAACTTCAGCTTTACACTCCGCAAAAAAAGCACTTTTTGTCATTGCATGTAGATGTAGTGTCAGTAATTGATTTTTTTGGTCATTTTTTTCGTTTGCAAATGCTGTTAACCAGCGATTTTTCATGTTTGAAGTGTCACCTTTTAACCGCAAGTTTGCTTTCACGAGACGACTGCCAGTGTTTTATAGCAGGCTAAAGTAAGTTGCTCCCCCCCCAATTCACCTCAGTTTAGCAGTGCTAACGTTACAGTGTTTAATATAGATGTGTTTTCTTATTTTGTATGTCTGAACTTTAATTCTACAGCGTGTTGATAAGAGAAAGGAACTGGAGTCTCATGCCATCAGCACGCACGCACCAATGTATGGACGCACGCACGCACCTGAGCAGCGATAAAAGGCAGCCGTGAAAATGACAGCCCTCATTTTTATTTGACTTGCGATAAATGGACTCATTGCATATCGTGACAGGCTTAGCAACTTTAATAAAACATGTCGTTAGTTAGTTAGATGGACTTACAAACTGGGTGACGGCGCTTTAGGTGTTTATTCACGGCCGACGTGCAGCCAAGCTTGGCATTGAAGAGACAGGACAGAAGAGTGTACTCTCCTTTGTTTCTTTGAGATAAGTCAATGTTTTGGACACTCTGGCGCGCTTTTTTGGCTTTGTGCCACTTTCCCCGCTTGCATACAGAGCGTCCGACATTCTGAACTTTCCACGCATATATTTTTTTAACCCTTCATTAACCGTCGACGGGATGTTGTGCTCGTCGACGGATTTACGTCATCGATGACGTCGGCTATGTCGACTAGTCGGGACAGCTCTAATCTACAGGCTATAAAGCAATGTTATATTGTGAGATGCTGACCCGGGTGAAGTCATCTTCTCTTTCTCAAAACAGGAAGTTATTCATTTTCGTGGCGCGGGATTCAAAAAATTGAAGACATAAAACGATCACTTCACACATCTATGCGGTCCATTTCATTCAGGAGCATAAAATACCGCGTGAAATATGAAATAAACTTAACTTTTTGGTGTCATACGCACTTTTAAGTGACTAGCTCCATTTAGTGTTGAAGCTGTAAAGTGCAGCACAGTGTAGACATAACTCAAGTTTGTTGTGTGGGCCATATGCAGTAATACTTCCATAGTTTGCTGTGGGCGAATTCAAACTGGGTTCCGCTGGCCGTAGTTTGGACACCCCAGCTGTAATGGCCTTTTATTTATTCACTTATTTCAAAAATCAGCTCATTTAAAACATGTATTTTATTTATGAATTCATCAAAGGGAAATTAGACATGGACAAGAGTGATCAGGTAGAAGCTGCTATCCAAGTGCCTCTTTCACATCATAGATCTCCCAGGGCAACTTTAGGGGCCATTTAAATGATGACTCTCCGAGAAGACGAAAAATTTCATGTTTGCATTTATATGGTTCCATCTCCATTCGAACAATGTCGCAATTCTGTATGAAAACGATGTAGTATTCATGCCAGGCCCTAGGGGGCAGTGCAGATTTACAAGGCGACAGCGAATGATGAACTTTGACCTCCTCAACCCGGAAGACAACATGCCCGCCCACTCCAAGCAATGGCATTTTCTTTTGTTCAAAAAAGCACAAAATTGGAAACATTCAACATATTTAAATTAAAAATATTATGAAAACGGTAAATTAAAGCCGACGTTCCGCCATTTGCTGTTTTTAATGTTTAATAGCACCGCTGTGCACGCCCATGTGACGTGTGCGAGTGCTTACGTCATCGAAGAGAAGGCGGTTTCCATTCATTTTAATGCGCTGCGGCCCCTGTAATCGAATTCTTCCACTTTGGAGGCAGGATTCAGAATTTTTCGTCTTCGCCGACACCATATGCACGCGAGGCTATTCCGCTACTCAGTCATTGCGTCTTTGTGTCGCAGAGTCACCATGTAAACTGCTAGCTAAAATTCTGCTAGAGAGCTGCACCAACAGATTTGCTGCTTTTCAAGGATGTGTAAAATAGCTTGCTCATTGGTGTGAAAAAGTCATGGGTGTTGACGCCTTTTACTGGCGCATCCTGGCTTCTTTTTGAAGTGCATATCCTGATAAAACAGTGGGGAGCCTTGTTTCCAATTTGACCCTATGGACCCCAGTAAACAGATATGTGGGAGATAACATTTACGCCACATGAAACAGCAACATTTACGACCCCTGAAACTGCTAGCTGCTAGAAGCATGACAGTCACGGAAGAACCAATTTACTCCAATAAACATAATAAGACTCACAATTTGTCAAGTTCACCAGGTAGACATTTATCTACAGGTGTCCATAAAGTCTCTTTACCATTTCAAAAATTTATTAAAAATGCAATTGATTAGATATTTTATTCAGATTTGTTCTATTGTATTCAGCGTTTATTGAAGACACTTCTACATGGGAACCATTAGTTGCACGAAGCTCATATGACTCTTCTGCAAATGTTTACCTTGACCTTTTAACCAAATATGTGGCACCACAACTGAACGACTTTCAACCAACCATCATTTTTCAGCAAGATGGTGCACCATCACATTGGGGGCTGCATGTTCATGGATTCCTCAATCAAACATTTCCAGACCGATGGATTGGAAGGGATGGGCCAATTCCTTGGCCGCCACGTTCACCAGATATCACTCCCCTGGACTTCTTTCTATGGGGCTATGTTAAAGATATCGTGTATCGAACAAAGATAAGGGACATTACTGTGCCATTGCCACAATTGATGAGGCTATGCTACAGTGAACATGGCAAATCGAGTACCGTCTTGATGTGCTTCGTGCAACTAATGGTGCCCATATGTATTGAAAGAGGTAAAAAAAAAAAACTTCAATAAACGCTGAATACAATAGAACAAATCAGAATAAAATATCTAATCAATTGCATTTTTAATATTTTTTTAAATGGTAAAGAGACTTACTGGACACCCTGTACATTACATGAAATAAGGAGGGAAGGCACTCAACTTGTTTGGTCAGCTCGCGAGGAGAACTGTACAATTCATTTCTAAGACTGTATGATATAATTCTCTTCTGAGTTCTAAATCAGCTCCTCTGTTCCCTTTCTTTTAATTTTGTTTAGAGGTCCCTGATTACAGTGCATGGGGGTTTAAACTTTAAAAGGATACGGAAGATAAGCGTTGTTGACACACAGTGTATTTGTTTATCTACAGTGTGTGTGAGCATGTAGGTGGAAGATTAGTTAGTACATTATCACTCTTGCATGACTGTTAGCTTCACGCGAGAGCTAGCAAAAAAACAAGTTTCTTTTGACAATATCCCTGTCCATGATGTGGATTACTCTGTTGCTTTGTAGCCATAAAAAATAAATTAAAAATTAAAACGAATAAATCTTCAAAGCCCATTCTTTTTCACCTGATTATGATCCTCTAAAAATGATTGGAGCGGGCCCGATTTACGATCATGGGATTGGATCGGAAACAGCCCTATTCTAGACTGAAATGTTATCCGGATATAATCTTTGATTGCAAAAGTATGGATATTTGTTTATTTTTTACTTGGGGTAAACTATGAACGTTTCATTCATTCATTCATTTGCTGCCACCCTCCCAGTTCAAATAGATTAGACGTCTACTAGTGATAAACTCATTTCAATAGTTTTAAGTTAGTTTTTAAGAACCACAAGATTGCACGTTTATCACCATCAACAGTACTTAAAGAGTTATTACATTTTTTTAAAAGTATTTTTTATCATCGGAAATGGTATCAAGATGTCGAGTTGAAAATTTTTGTATCGTGACAACATTACGGTACAGTAAAGGCTGGGAAACATTGGTCAAGTCATCTACCTGGTATATGAGTGACAAGCTAATTCAAGACAATATTATCAACACATCTTGTTTTAACTTTGTTTTGGTCTGCAGGACTTCCTGATCCACTTAATATGCGACCTTCTTGAGGAGGGCAACAGCTGGTTCAGAGATGGCCAATGGAAGGAGGCAGTGAGGGAGTTCAGCGAAGGCGTGAATGTTGCTCATTATGTCAAAGTAGAGGGATTCCAGATTCCTCCGGCTTTATTAGAGAGTCTATATATTAACCGAGCGGCTGCCTACGTTAGCATGGTGAGTTTAGTCTGATGCATCTGATTGAAATCTATCTGATAAACTTGGGTAATTATTTTGTATTAGACTTTCCAAATGGTTAATTTGTATCTCGCACAATACGGTACTGTTAGTCCATAATTTTAACTAGTTTCAAGATTCTAATAAACATCAAGACATCAGCGTTTGCTATTGAAAAATTTCTTAACTTTTGTCTCCGGTGATGCACAGGAGGAATTCGATAATGGTGTGAAGGACTGTGACAAAGCTCTGGAGTTGTTTAAGAAAAGTCACAAGACGCTCTACTTGAAGGCTGTTTGTTTGAAAAATCTTGGCAAGTACAAGGAGGCTTACGACTGCACAAGTAAATGTCTTCTCATCTCCATTCAGGTAAATCTGAAAAGTTGTTAAAAAGGATATTCGAGTCTGAGGCTAGGTTCAGACTGCAGGTCTTAATACGCAAATCAAATTGGTTTTCGTCATACCTGATCTTTTTCCATGATTGTTCTGTCTCCCTGTTTCCTTTAAGTCAATTCAAGTATCATGCCTGCGCACTAGGTCACAGTCCACCACGCACTGAGCAAACTGGCCTGCCTGCGCAGAAGCATTAAAACAAATGACTGCAGTTGACACATGCTGGTTTTATGTGATTCTAGGATGACCATATTTTGATTTCCAAAGAGGACAGAAATAACAGACTTAAATGATCCTCTAACCCTTAATATATTGTCAGCTTACCCTGACTCTCGGCCATGTAAGCAATATTAAAATGAATGGCAAATGTTGTCATGCATCTTTAGACCCTGCAATTTTATTGGATTGTTATCAAATATTTTCTTAAACTTTGCATTTGTTATTAATTTAGCTCAGTGTTACTATTATCATTTTTGAAAATGAGCTCTACTTCTTGGTGGCTTATTCATGCAATGACTACCAGTTTTATCATTAATGTGGTACGTTGTGCTATTGTGTTTGTGTAACGTAATCATTTGACTTTTTTCTGTTGTTTATTAGCTTCTACAGTGGTATTATTCCGAATGAAATCAATTGGTTCTGGAAATAGTTTCGTAAACTGAAAACTCAGAAAATAGAGACGTTTCCTCGTAAATGGCCTATTCCGTTCCAATGCCCCCAAAATTCAGACATAAATCTTTGTAACTAATCTTTGTAAAACATGTAACAATACATGTTATGATTTAATTATTGCACAATCGACATAAAATGAGAGTAAGGTTGTGCATAATGTAATAAACAAAGAACAGAGTAAAGAATTACAAGTTTATACACTCACGTAAAACTGTCGGAACACCTCATGGCCCTTTGGGCGAATGAAGAGGACGCTGGGATACACACACACATACATACACAGTAGAGGTCCTTCTTAGCCAGTTGGATACCAGGAAGATGCTAGGCAGCTAGCCAATGGCAGAGCTGCTATAAGTATGTTATGTTCAATCAACTCTGGTAGCTGCGAGTAGAAGCCAATACTAGGGATGTCCCAATCGCATATTTTTGCACCCGAGTCCGAGCCACCTGATTTTGAGAATCTGCCGATACAGAGTCCCAATCCGATACCGAAAAAAAACTTTTCAACAACAAAAGTTACAAACATGTTACAGTACTGTACTTTTTACAGCACCTCCTCTTCTGCTTGTTCCAGGAGTGTTGCGGAGTATAAAACATACTGGTATATATTTTTTTACCTTTTTGGCAATGCCATTATATTTCTGGTTTATTTTGGTACTATTTAGTCCTTAAAAAGTAAAAAAAAAAAAAAAAAAAAAAAAAAAACATATATATATATATATATATATATATTTGGGCTGTCAAACGATTAAGATTTTTAATCGAGTTAATCACAGCTTAAAAATTAATTAATCGTAATTAATCCCAATTCAAACCATCAATAAAATATGCTATGTTTTTCTGTAAATTATTGTTGGAATGGAAAGATAAGACACGATAAGATAAGACGGATATATACATTCGACATACTGTACATAAGTACTGTATTTGTTTATTATAACAATAAATCAACAAGATGGCATTAACATTAATATTCTGTTATAGCGATCCAAGGCCCAGACCTTAAAGGGTTAAGTTGCACCAGCACAAAATACAGTGGGGAGAACAAGTATTTGATACACAGTCAATGGGAAAACCCATATAGGGGCACCCACATTTTTCATTGCATCACCTTAAACGCCATACTTATAATCACTCTCCATAACATTCGTATATTTCATACAAGTGAGTCCACTCAAATTCACTCGTGCTTTTTGATGCTCACGCTGCCGTGAAAAGACTCTAGACAACAAAGATCAAGTAAACAATGATTAACACATTTGTGCCTTTGATCATAGAGCTAAAGAGCATTCACTCGCTCGATCAAAGCTATAAACCTGTCAATCATCGTAAAATCTAATTAGCAAACTCCAGCTGCATGCTGACCAAGAAAGCAGCAGGAGGGAGAGTGAGGGTCTGCACGAGCATGAAGCAGAAAAACATAAATATATTTTTGAAATTACAAACCCGATCCTTTTTGCCCGATTCCGATCCACGGAAAAATGGTGCGATCGATCCGATTTCCAATCACATAATTGGATCAGGACATCCCTTGCCAATACTGTAATTTATTTTATAACGAGAGTCAATATTTTCTGTTGAGGCGTGTTGTAACCTGAAAATTCCGTATGTACAGACGTTCGCAAGTAGAGGTACCACTGTATGGTATTTTAGCTGAGCTTGACATGTATTGCTACAATACACAGTCCTGACAGTCACGAAATATACCATTGATTATGTACAACTCTCCACAGGACAAACGGGTGACTGAACTCGCGGAGGAACTTGGGGAACGTCTGGGGCTGAAAAAACGAAAACCTTATGTAAGGGAATGAGTGATTAAAATCGTTGTGTATATTTTATTGAGTGATAAATTGTTGATATGACAAAAAAAAGAAATCGATTTTCCCAACTTACGCAGCATTTTCTTACTATTTTAGCTATTCAGTCTTTTGATTAAATTAAGAAATGATTTGATGCCATTCTTGTATGTTTCTCATGCCTAGGTGCCTTCTCATGCAGAAAATGCCACAGCCCCTTTAAATGATACTGCACCAGGTGAGTATCAACAACATAGTTCAAATCCATTTGAACTGGGAGGGTGGCAGCGAGTGTACGTTCATATGCTGCGAGACCTCCCATCTCAAATGGATTGGACGCATATCGTTGTCATTAGCCGGAAATTAGTTAATATGTTCTAGAGACTGTGATCACAATGTTCTCCATGTATTGTGTTAGTTTCCCTGGCATGACTTAATGCAGGGGTGGGCAAACCAGTCCTCGAGGGCCGCAGTGGGTCCTGGTCTTTGTTCCAACTGACCCAGCACAGCTAGTATGACCAATGAGGTTTCAGCAGAAATGAGAAGCACCTGACTGCAATCAACTGATTGCATTTGTAAAACAGCAGATTGGTGAAAATGTGTCCTCTTAATGGGTTGCAACAAAAACCCGCACCCACTGCGGCCCTTTGTGGAATAGTTTGCCCACCCCTGACTTAATGTGTTGTCTCTGACAGGACATAATGGGCATCGGTCTGCTGTTTCAAACTTGGACCAACTGGACACTTTAGAGGAAGACTGTGAGCTGATAGGAGATGACTTGGACGATCAGCTGGACTATGTCCCTTGTGGAGCTGCAGCTGCATTGGTGGGGTTGCCTGTTTTTCCAATGATAAAGAATGTACCCTTGGTAAGATAATTTGAAGGTCTGGAAAAGCATGCAAGGCTAAGGCAAGCTCTCATAAACACTACATTCTTCAATTTTATAGACCTTTATAGCACCGCATACAGTATGATGTACTACTGTATATCAACGTAAAAAAAAAAGTTTCAACACGCCCCATTAGACACACTGTAAATAGAAGGACTCCACACCTTAAATATGAGTCTGAAGAAGCCCTTTGGATTAAAGGTGAAACATTTTCTTCAAACAAGAAAGTCCAGTTGCTTTGTTGCATCTTGTTGAAAAATGTGGAAATGTATTTTTAGCTTGGTTGCTGTGCATTTTAATTGGCTAGTTGCTGCATTAAAAAAAAGGTGGAAAGGCGCTATACAGGTGTAACACCATTTATCACGCAATTGAATTACGTTAAAACTAGTGATTTAGCAATCTGACAGTCATGAAAATAGTTGCCAAACCCTGCATACTGTATGAGAGTTAGGTTTGGTAGCATTACTTTAGGGCAGCTTTGAAGGTGTTAAAATTGATGTGAATATGAACAAAAAGTGTGAGTGTAAATATGAATACTGGCCAAAAAGGGTTGTGGATTGTTGATACTAAGCTGAATAATAATAATAACTCGGTGAGGGAAATATCAATATAATCAATTAGAGGCTTTTTATAATAAATCGGGCCATGTCCACACCCAGCAGGGTTTTTGAAAAACGAGTATTTTGCCCTATTCGTCAAGAAAAAAATGTCCACACCACCTCGTTTGTAGGAAAAATCCTCCACACCCAACCGCACAAGTGTTTTTATTTTTCATTTATTTATTAATTTTTTTTTTTTTTAAAAACACACATTTCTTGATGTGCATTTAAGCACAGAGTGAATGACAAAAAGTAAATGGTTGTACTGAGTTCATTTTGTCTACATTTATAGATTAATTGTTTTTTTTTTCTTTTATCCCAGACAATTGTTTTAGGTTGTTTTAATTACCTGACATATTCCGGCGAACACTTCCACATTCATCAGAGAGTCACTGGTGTTGATGTGACGCATCTTTATCAGCTGATGGATGTAGGCCTGACTAGGGGTGGGCGATATGGCCTTAAATACGTATCACGATAAATGGAGCAGATTTACCTCGATAACGATAAATGACGATAAAGTCGCCCAAGCGGACTGTTGTATAATTTGAAAATCTGAATCAATGCATGAAATACAGATTAACAGTTTCTTGTTGATTTAGTTACCAGCATTCAATTTGATATATTTAACAATTGTACATGCAGTCTAGACATTAGGTTTATAAATATGTATTGTAAACAATAAGAATTCAAGTATGAGCATTTATAACAGCGTGTATGGCTTGAACAATCTACATTGTCAAAATCAATATGCCTGTGCAAACATGTCATTGTAACACAAATGACTTGCAGCTTGAACATTACACTTCAAAAAGACAATTTATTGTTAATGGCTGCTGTGACATAATTATTCAATACAAGTGTTTACTTTATGGTTTCAGCCCCCCCCCCCCCCCCCCCCCAAGTGCATTTTTAAATAAATGCAGGCATACATGAACCCCCAAACAGACAGACAGACACACATTAAAGCTATATTGATCTTCTGCAAATGAAACACTTAAGATTTTATGATAGCAATAATGACACAGAATTAAGCACATACAGAAAAATAGCTGGGGCCATTTCTCGGTCATATTACAAGTTTCACCGTTGGATTGTGCTTAATGCTGAATGCTTGACCATCACAAAAGCTATCAGAGAAATCACACACAGTCAGATACAAAATAACGCGACATAGTAATTGCTAGATGCAGTCCGTGCACAATCCACTGATTAAGTTCAGCCGTTTTGACAAGGTTAGAGCTGCTATCCGACTCCATCACGTTCATTTGTAGCGTTAGCCGCTAGCGGCCGCTAGCGTTAGGCGCTAGCGTTAGCCTGTGGCCTGGCTACCAGTAGAAAGCAATGAAAGCACCATCTCCGGAAATCGTGAGAACAAGGGAGTACAGCGGGTGAAAGCCCGTCTAGATGCCACCAAGAGTCTATTAAATGTCGGGTGAAAGTTTGGCGAACCTCCCTTAAGCCACACTCCATCACGTTTTGCTTGTAGCATTAGCTGCTAGCGTTAGCTTGCCGGGCTTCTGTTTGATTGGCTTCCTGATGATCACGTGACTCCCTACGTGAGTACATTCACTGCTTTCTTCAAAGGGAATGAACATAGGTGAAAAACACAGAGTCAAAGCGGGATGAAAAGACTATTTTCTTGGTTTTATTAATTTACCGAATTTACCGACATTGTCAAAATTACGTCGGTCATCGTGAAGAATTTCGGTGACGGTAAATTTTCGGTTTACCGCCCAGCTCTAGGCCTGACTCACCTTTTAGATTGCTGGGCGAGTCATGCACTCTGCTGACCATTCACTCTTCCTGGATGCTGGTCCAGGTAGTAGAGTGCATGTAAGCCCCCTCGTCCCTGTTGATGGTCCTCGGGCCCCGCTTGCGGATCTCAATGGCCTCCCTGATCCAGCTCTGATGTTTGTTTTCTTCGGAGCCGATGACTCTGGCCACTGCAAAAGGGAAAACCACATTATGGACTAGGAAAAGTCAAGAGTCATCCGCGCCGAAGAAAACAAATGTCAGCGCTGGATCAGGGAGGCCACTGAGATCCACAAGCAGAGCCTGAGGACCATCAACAGGGACGAGGGGGCTTACATGCTCTCTACTACCTGGACCAGCATCCTGGAAGAGTGAATGGTCAGCAGAGGGCATGACCCACCTGTCAATCTGACAGGTGACACGCCTTCATCTATCAGCGGATAAAAATGCGTCACACCAACACCAGAGACTCTCTGATGAAGGCGGAAGAGTTCGCCAAAACATGTCAGGTAATTAAGACAACCTAAAACAAATGTCTAGGATAAAATGAAAAATACTACAAAAAAGTAAAATGATCAACGATCATATTTTGTCTGTTTAGCCCAAGCCTTGTGAGATGTTCGTGAACCGTGTTAGCATGGGTCGCTATCGTTCTTGGTCGCTTAAGTGTTTATATACTGTATGTGCTTTATATATGTCTTTAATGCATTTGCGATGTACACTCACCGGCCACTTTATTAGGTACACTTGTCCAACTGCTCGTTAACACTTAATTTCTAAACAACCAGTCACATGGCGGCAACTCAGTGCATTTAGGCATGTAGACATGGTTTAAGACAATCTCATGCAGTTCAAACCGAGCATCAGTATGGGGAAGAAAGGTGATTTGAGTGACTTTGAACGTGGCATGGTTGTTGGTGCCAGAAGGGCTGGTCTGAGTATTTCAGGAACTGCTGATCTACTGGGATTTTCATGCACAACCATCTCTAGGGTTTACAGAGAATGGTCCGAAAAAGAAAAAATATCCAGTGAGCGGCAGTTCTGTGGGCGGAAATGCCTTGTTGATGCCAGCGGTCAGAGGAAAATGGCCAAACTGGTTCGAGGTGATAGAAAGGCAACAATGACTCAAATAACCACCAGTTACAACCAAGGTAGGCAGAAGAGCATCTCTGAATGCACAGTACGTCGAACTTTGAGGCAGATGGGCTACAGCAGCAGAAGACCACACCGGGTGCCACTTCTTTCAGCTAAGAACAGGAAACTGAGGCTACAATTTGCACAAGCTCATCGAAATTGGACAATAGAAGATTGGAAAAACGTTGCCTGGTCTGATGAGGTTCGATTTCTGCTGCGACATTCGGATGGTAGGGTCAGAATTTGGCGTTAACAACATGAAACCATGGATCCATCCTGCCTTGTATCAACGGTTCAGGCTGGTGGTGGTGGTGTAATGGTGTGGGGAATAATTTCTTGGCACTCTTTGGGCCCCTTGGTACCAATTGAGCATCGCTGGAACGCCACAGCCTACCTGAGTATTGTTGCTGACCATTTCCATCCTTTTATGACCACAATGTACCCAACTTCTGATGGCTACTTTCAGCAGGATAATGTGCCATGTCATAAAGCTGGAATCATCTCAGACTGGTTTCTTGAACAACTCAAATGGCCTCCACAGTCACCAGATCTTAATCCAATAGAGCATCTTTGGGATGTGGTGGAACGTGAGATTCACATCATGGATGTGCAGCCGACAAATCTGCACCAACTGTGTGATGCCATCATGTCAATATGGACCAAACTCTCTGAGGGATGCTTCCAGCACCTTGTTGAATCTAAGCCACGAAGAATTGAGGCAGTTCTGAAGGCAAAAGGGGGTCCAACCCGTTACTAGCATGGTGTACCTAATAAAGTGGTTGGTGAGTGTATATGTTGTAAGCTTCCAAATCCTCTGTGAGCGTGCACGCAGTCCCTGAATGTAAACACAAGACGCACATATGACGTTTGACCATTTTTTGTCGCAGGCAGTGACGTTTCGACTGTTAATAAAAACGCAAAACTCTAGTTAATAATGTACACATGACAACGCATCAAACACAGAATTCGCAAATCTTCACATTGGTCGGAGTTTTTAAAAATCCTAGTTTTTTTAATGCCCAAAAATGTGTGTCTGCGTGTGGATGATAGGCCAAATCGTAGAAAAAGATCTTTTTTCGAGATACCCTGTTACATGTAGACATGGCCTAAGTCTCAATTAATCACTTAGCATTTTGTCATAAAAAGCTACGTTCCTTTTTAATTTGAAAGGATTTTAATATGTAATTAATTGTATTTCAATACAAAAGAGTTGGAAAAACAAAAACCTAGAAGATCTAAAGTGGAAATGCCTTTCAAATGCCATCCAAGTGCCATTTCAAATGGATTAGACGTCTACTAGTGATAAACCAATTTAAATTCCCAGTAGAAGGATGAAAACAGCCACATGATTGGACGTCTTATCATTTCATCAGTTAAGCGTTGTTTTTCTTTTTTGTTGTAGAATTATGCTAAAGAAGGAGACTCACTTCCCAGCAGGGTGCATCCTTTGATAGAGCCTGGTCCAAGGCCTCAACTACCCCCAGGCTTCTTCAACTCATCTGTTAGGCAGTTTAAGACCGGCCACAACTCAATGGATGCCCTGGATGACCTCTCATCTCCACAGGGACCGCATTCCTCAGATAACATCCCGGGGGTTGCAGAGGGCACAACGTTGAAGACAACAGTGCTAGATTCCCTCGATAACCTTTTTTTGAAGTCTCCTTGCGATCTAGCTGTAGAAACCAATCTGTCCATAACAGACCCGGAAAAATTAGAAAAGTCACTTGTTGATTTACTTGGGTCTGGTGTGCACCAGCTGGACTCCCTGGATACCTTCGATTCATTTCCTCCAACGAAAGGTGAGAGGTCTTTGCTAATGACTTTCCAACAGTGGTCCTAGACACATTCTGCCCAAAAAATTGTACAGAAGTACCTCTTCTTGCGACATTAAGGCTACGTTCATACTACTGGTCTTAATGCACAAATCCGATTTTTTGCCATATCTGTTGTTTTGGCATGCCCGTTCAGACTGCCTTTGTCCATTGAGACCATTCAAGTATTACGCATGCACACTAATTCGCAGTCCGACAATCGCTGAGCAAGATTACCCGCATGTGCAGAAGCATCAAAACAAATGACCACACATGCTGGCTGTCATCTGTCATTCAAGCGATATCATATTTTGCTTTTTAAAAAGAGGACACAAATAACAGACATAAATAATCCCAGTTAAGGCTTATATTCAAAGTATATGGATCGATAGCATGCACGCACTGTCCGTGCATGTCACACACACATACGCGCCGACTCTCGGCCGTGTAGGCAATGTTGAAATATTGCTTATATGGAGCAGACAGAAAACCCATCATTCTCAGGCTTATCCTCAACCCATTTTTATTTTTTTTATGACTGTTGTCAAGTCCGACCCTTCCTAAAAAGCCGTGTTCAAGGCAAGCTAGGCGCTAATAACGCACAGCTGCACCGCTACCGTGGCGTCTCTCTCGCGTTTTGATGACGTAATTGCTGCATGAATTCTGATTTGAGAGACTGGACAGTACAGACCGCCGCGACAGTCTGGAAAAATGTGGCCCAGATCGGATTTGAACCACATACGAAAGTGACCCAGATCGGATTTGAAATGGTCCAGTTCTATGCGACTTGTCACGTTCAGACCGTCAAGTTAATGCCTCACTCAAGTCGGAAAACCACGAAAAAATCGGATTCATGCATTAAGACCTATAGTATGAACGTAGCCTAATTGGTTCTGGAACTACTCTCGCAACCAAGGGTCGCGTTAACCGGAAATTTTCCGTCGTTGACCGGTTTTTTAAAACGGTGACGGAAAAAACTGAAGTCCGTCCGTCATTTTGACAGGTTGCAATTCACACCCCAGACCACAGCATATTAATTAGCTATTGTCTCTCTTAATGCATGACGTCGTTGGATATTCTGTCAGAATATTGTAGCGTCACCGGGGTCTGGCGGCGGCACCGTGATTGACACATCAACGCGAGGTTCTTATTGGTGCACCCGGTGTGCCAGTGCGTCATCCAATTGATGGACAAGATTGCCGCCTGTGTATAGACCCCAATCACATGACGTCACAACTCCGCCCCCCTGACCGGAGCCGCCATATTGTGTGTCAGCTCGTCATGTTTACACATTACCGCTACGTACATACCTCCTATTACGGCGTGTTTTTCTGCTCGTTAATATTAATAATCAAAATGGTGAAGGCGTGTGTGGCGGTTGGTTGCTGTAACAGAGAAGATAGACGGAGAGACTTGAAGTTGTACCGTATTCTGAGAGACCCGAAGATGAGAGCGAGATGGACTGCTGTAATTCGACAAGAAATCTGGGCACCAAACGATCACCACAGACTATGTAGTAGTCTTTTTATATCTGGTAAGATGCATTTAATATATATTTAGAAGATTTTGGGCTGACAACCACAATTAAGATCATTGTGTGACGTTGGTGATTGGGGTCTATATCGTTGCCTCCTTTTCTTTGGGGGCGGAGTTGTTGGCGGTAAGCAGAGTAAAAAGGGAGAAAAATACCACGACTTCCGTGTCTTAATTTTTCGCCGCCAAGCAAGCATTACAATATTAATTAAAAATGAATGAAAACTAAATACTATTGAATATGTCATCATTATCATTTTAAAAATTTAAGTGACGGGTAAAAATAGACTATGACCGGATTTTTATGACCCTGTCAAAATGACAGACAACGAAAATGTCTAGGGCAACCTCTGCTCACAACCCTAAATATTTCGTACGTAGAGACGCTTTTTCAATGTAAATGCCATAAGCCGTTCCAAGCACTACTGAAATGTCACATTGAATTTTATAATCGGGGTAAAAAAGGAATAAAACAACAGCCAAACATTTCAATCATTCCATATACCTAACCGTACCGTTAATACCTGTAATGAATAGGGTTGAGCATCGTTTGAAACTTAATGATTCTGGTTCCGATTGATTCCATGTTTCGATTCCGATTCTGAACGATTCTCGATTCCGATTCTTTTTAAAAAAATTAAATACAAAAAAAATACACAAAAAAATAGGCACTGTCAAATAATTTAAATTTTAAAAAATTTATTCGTTTATATTCATGCCTGCATGTGTTTTGAGTCTGTCATCACAAGAGGATTAAGGTTCTTCACTCTATCTGATGGTAAACTTTCATTCTTCAAAGCGTTTTAACCGAAAACCGATAATGCATTTGTTGCTATTTTCGACCAATAGTTTTCGGCGCTAAATTTTCGGTCACACATCTGTAACACCTAGTCTACTTTAAACTCTTGGATAAAACTCTCTTGAGGAGAGGTGCCAAACCTGTTTTTGTATGGCCACATTGTAGTTATGGTTCCCCTCAGAGGGCCATCATGAATGTGACACAAATTGAATGATACCCGTTTTTGAAATCAGAAGCCAGTAATAGGAGGACTGATAGCAAAAAAAATCCTAAACAAAAAAAAAAGTTTTTAATCGTTACAGTTTGCCATTTTCAAGATTTACCCACTACCCATCTTGATAAAGTGTCTTAAAATCACCTTGAATTTAATTTGATAGGTTTTTAATTCTGTACTTTATAGTATGAAATTGTGTGTGAGAAATTTTCTGACATTTTAAGATTTACTGATGTTTTTTTTATAAAGTTGTCTATAAACGTTCCCATATGGGATTTGATTCGGTCTTAAAAGGTTTTTAAAAATCTTAAATTTCACTTGATGAAACCTGCCTGAGCCCTGGTTTTGACATTTAAGCATAAAACATGATTTGCTTTCGCAAGCCACATTATGTGATTTGGATGACTAGATCGAGTTCCTTGGCATTGAGTTTGACTACCTGTGCTCTACACTTTATGTCCTCCGAGTAAAATGTGGGAGTAATGTTATCAAACTTGTTAAATTTACAACAATGTTTGTCATGAATTAGAATTGAGGTACAAATGTACTGGAAATCATTTTTGTTTACGCATGTTACAACCCATCTGCATGATGAATTAATTGGGTATTGAGTATTGACCATCAAGAGTAATACTTACATTTTGAGTGCTAGGGTGTGACTTTTGCATATTGTGATTTTCACGGCAAACAGGTCAGATGGGACTCTGGGAGTCTTTAGTTTCCTTGAGGACAGCCCCTTTCAGACTTGCAGGCGTAGTGTTTTCCTTTTTTTCCCCAAATGTTGTTTTGACTGCTCAGTGTTTTGTTTACTAACATGGTAAAATAATTTACCGATTGTGTCATGTGTTCTGTATTTTCGTAAGTTTGTTTGATTTCACTTTGTGATGCAAATTTTTGGCCCATCTTGTATATGACACTCACTGTAACTGTAGCTCATCAATGTAAATGTGTAATGTCATCTTGTCATCTCTGTTCTTCAGTTGAACCTACTTCTCGCTGTGTCTGTTCTGAAAAAAAGCAATCCCCAATGCTTAAGGACAAAGTAAGACTTGCATTTTGTTGGAATTGTACTATATTTTTTTTACTTCTGGTATTTAAACATATTTTTTTGTCTTTTTCATTCTATCGAAGCAGAGTAATACACCAACTCCGATCTCCAATCCTCTGGCTGCTACTCATGAGTTTATGCAGGCCTGTTTCATTTGCTACGCTCGCTTAGGTGAGTTCATCTGGTCTATGTAATAATTTGTGTTGTAATAACGGTTTTACTAACGGGTGTAGTGAGTAATCTAATTAATTAGTTTTCTCATCTTGGCAACGGCATTACCGTTACTGAAGAGGTAAAGACATGCGTTACGATGCGTTACTACGTTGATTGAATGACGCGAGAAAAGTCAGAGGGACACGGACTTATGCCGACGAGAAAGCAGAGTGGGAATGGGGAGGAGGGAAGGGAGTTGTGACGCCATTGCAAACGTGATGCTAGGTGGCTCCAATAATCTTTCTCCCCCAAGAGATTACCTGACTGTAGCCGGTAGCCTACAAACTACACCCACACTATGCTACGGTAGATATCACATGTATATAGAACTAGATGCGAAATGACAGACACGGTGGCGTTACCACATCTATACAGAACTAGATATGAAATGATACTCGCCGGCGTTAGTAAACAGCCGCCATCTTTAAGCAGTAGACTTCTCAGGTAGGCTCTTTTGTAGAGAACCTTCCTAGCGAAGCTAAGTAACTTTTTATCTAAAATACTCCTAAATCCGTGAAGTCCTGACTTCAATCTATTTTTAAATGATGAAACAGTTTTAAAACTTTTCATGTCGAAAGTAGACAGAAGGGAACTAATGCAACAACGGGAGTAATTTTAACAACTCTATCGATTGATTCACAACATTAAAAGACATCCAAACATAGCAAAAGTTACTATGTTTTTTTTTTGTTTGTTTTTTTTTATGGAAAAAAAACATTAAAGGTAACACCAGTTACTTTGCCAAGTAACTAATTACTCTTACATTCAGGTAACTGAGTTACTAACTCAATTACTTTTTTGGAGAGGTAATTTGTAACTGTAATTAATTACTTCTTTATAGTAAGAGTAACAACACTGGTAATAACATGAGTAAATGGCGTTGTATCTACCCCGGTGAAGAAACACTTTTCGTACTGATGATCATAATCGTTTAATGGCCGTTGTGAAGCACCAGTATGAAGCACTTTTCTCTACCGGGGTAGTTACAGTGAAAACGTGTGCGCCTTGTTACGCCAGAGGTAGATAAATCGTTAGCTCAAAACATTGCTGTCATGAAATTCTCTTTTGCTTCCTCTGACGAAATCTCTAACTGCCTAGCTCTCCCGTGTTCCATCCGCATACAAAAACGGAAGTTCACAAAATTGTCTTCAATAGCAAATTACAGCAATTTTCAATAGGAAACAGGAAAAAGTAGAAATAATTGCAGATCCACTTCAGCAAATAATGTAACGTAAATTTAAAATAAGATTATGGGTTTCTGTGTTGTCATGGCAACTGAAGGTAATTCTGGACTAGCAGCCAACTACAGTCCCTTCTCTCCATCTCGACATTATAGTCTTGTACCATGTTTTTTCCCTGTAGCAGCTTTTTCAAACGTAAGCAAAAACAAAGCATTGTGACTAGTGCTGGTTACCGAAACCTGGTATCGATTTGGTACTGATTGATTGATTGATTGATTGATTGATTGATTGATTGATTGATTGATTGATTTCGAGCAGTTATAAAATAAATACATAAGCAAGGGGGAAAAAATCAGTAGTAATCATGATAAACAAAATAATAACAAAATATATATACATATATATGTAACTCGAAAAGGGGTGGGAAGACGCCGAGCTTTTTTGGGGTCTCACCACCTATTCAGTCCTTAAAATTTCCATGAGGTCACAGTCACTTCTCAATATAGTCATCGTCATCATTGCTATTATCACCATCACTACCACCGCCATCGCCATTACCACTGTCCTCATATGTATACCGTACATTCAGGAGTAAAAAAAAAATTATAACAACTTTACTGGCGCTCAAGGAGACATCCATTGTCTCTCAGGTGTGTATTATTTATTATCCAATGTTATTTGTGGTTCCGAAGCAACTAGTGGTAAATGGACTGAATAAAAATGAAGGAAAAAAAAAAGTTTTTTTTTTTGTTTTGGGTTTTTTAACATTCGCGCGTGTTCTCAGTGGCGCTATTCAGGAGCTACAGCACAAAAATATATAATATATATTAGGGCTGCAACTAACGATTGTTTTTATAATTGATTGATCAAGCGATTAATTAATTGATTAATTGTAGGGTGACCATATTTTGATTTCCAAAAAAGAGGACACTCAGGCCGGCCTCAAGATACTTGAATTTTACTCGAAGTTCACTCAAAGATGCATTTCACTTTAATCACTTTAATATATTTAAAGTGTGCCCCCTCACTCTGGATGGAAAAATGCAGTTTGAAAAAATAATAATAATAATAATGACCAAAAAAAACATATATATATATATATATATATATATATATATATATATATATATATATATATATATATATATATATATATATATATATATTATAATATAATGCAGACCCATGGTAATGTAGTCCAGTCAATACACATACACTAAGCCTGTCGCAATATGCAATAATTCCATTTATCACGCGATAAATAAAAATGAAGGTGGTAATTTTTCCGCTGCGATTTATCGCCTCACGTGCGCGCGCACGTGCGGCAGACGTGCTGTTAAAAGTTCGGATTCCTCGTTACCAACTGCGCAAAATGCATCTTCGTTCCAGGTCCGGCAAAAAGTAGCGCCGGAGCCAATCGTTCCCATTATATCCTATTGTTCAACGTATACCGGTCGCGTCAGTGCGCCGGAGTGACTGTGGACCATGTATGGCGCACCGGTGTTTTTGACATGTGGGCGCTCCCGTCAGGAGTGACATTTCACGCGAGGTGGCTATTTTTCGGTACAACGCCGGATATTTACAACGAAGTCCGCCAAAACATTGTTACCGACTTGGCTGCTACGAACAACCTCGCTTTGACAACGAACAGCTGAATGAAATTAAGAGTGCTGTGCTTCAAACTCGTCCTGTTTATGAAAGTCGATTGTCATATATTGGTGTTGTGTAGTAATGAGCAGACGTGACTTCAACGGCGCTTGCTAACTTTTTTAATGCGCGCACACACTAGATATCCATTGGCTACGTGAGCCCAGAGTGATTATGAGACACGTAGTCCATATACTACATCGATGAATTCTAAACTCATGACTGAATGGAAGTTAAGAAGGCGAAATCAATCCATACCAGTGACTATAGATAATGTTGCAAATATTGTTAATTCAGTATGTGACACAAATGGATTCGGACCACAAATGGGATGTCTTGCTCATGTAGTAAACCTAGCTGCTAAGAGAGCTGTAGCAATCAACAGTGTGCCCCACCTCAAAAAAACGAAACAAAAAATATAATTGTTTTTTTTTTTTTACAGAGCATTAAATGTATTGAATCGGATCGAAAATCGTGTCCCCCGTATCAAAAATCATACCGAACCGTGACTTAACTGTATCGTTGCATCCCTATGGAACACCATTCCAGAAGCTATGACGGGAAAAGTTTTCATTTGCCTAAATGCTTAAGTTATTAAATGCATTAAAAAAATTTTTTTTTTTACACATTTTATTTATTCTGTGTTTCTGTGCGGTATCAATATTGTTGTTTTTTACTTAAGAGGCATGGTCTATTGTTTTTAGTTGTGATTTCTTAAAAAGTATTTTTGAATATAAGAGTAAATATTTATCGCGTTTAAATGGGTGTACTTGATCTAAGATATACTGTATTCTCACTGTGTTATTGTAAATTGGTAAAAAAAAAATTGAGGGGGCACAATAATATCGCATATCGCAATAATTTATGAGAACAATTATCGCACACTAAAATTTATTATCGCAACAGGCCTAACATACACACAGTAGGCTTGTAAATTACTATCACAATTGCCCTTGACAAATTGTTACTCCCATTCAATTGATATTCTCATTCAATGTTCTAGATTGCTCACAAACAATAACCGAAATAAACTGACAAACTATTCAACCAGCATGTTTCCAAACGTAGCGGTTCAAAACTACGTTTCCCATAATGCCTAGCGTGGTTTAGCTTACTGATAGCTGAGGCAAAAATCAAACTTTGCTATAAAAGTTTACAATCATCGGCAGCGCAACGATGCGACGCCAAACAGGATTTTACAGTCAAAGCTCCGACAGAAGTCAACAGTTGCCATTATATACGTATTTATTGTAAAATAATTAACAACTGGGCAACCCAGTAGATGGCAGTAATGCCTAATGATAGGGGTTAACTGCCAACAAAAACAAGAAGAACTACTTCTTCCCTCCCTACTACTAGAAGCCATGTCATCGCAGGCAGGCTCTGCCACCCAGCGGCCGGAGGGATTCTCTTCAAAGTGGTCCCGTGAAAAATCTTAAAAAACGGACATTTTTATGAATTTATAAAACCCGCCCGGACGACGAGGATACTACGTGAAAGTAGGACTTGTCCAGGCAAAAGAGGACGTTTGGTCACCCTATTAATCGGATAACTAACTTTTTTCAATTACCCTCACAATTTAACTTGAATTTGTTTTAGGCATGTTGTAAATAACAATGAAGACAAAATGGATGACTATTTCCTTTAAAAATATTTTATTACAGCTTCCTGACTTAACTGTAGTCTACATCTGTACTGTTTTAAGTACATAAAAGTTGAAGTTTTAAATAAAGGTTCTGAGTATAAAACATAAAAATAATTTCTTATTAGACAAGTAAGACAAAAGTCGTGTTCATTCAAATAAAAAAGTGCTGCTGATTGACATTTTTTATCTTGTGAGTTAAGTGCTGATATAAATTATGTCAATGACTTATTTTCTTATCTTTTCTTTAAACAAACTAAACAACAAAATCGAATAAGGAGGCGGCAGGCTGTCGTGAATCAATTTTCCTTATCAAACAGTTATTCAGTTGTTCATTGTACAGTTATTAGTTTAGCAACCTCACCTGAGTGTAGCAGACTGGCAGTGAATTCTCTCTCTCTTTCTAGCTCTAATCACAAGTGCGCAGCCTCACATTACACACAAATGAAGACCCAAACGGGACTGCTCATAGCTGCCTGCTAAAATCATTTTTCAAATTCGTTGGCAACTAATTTATTAATCGATTTTAATCAGTTACTGCAGCCTTTATAATATATAAGTATTTAGTCAACCACCAATTGTGCAAGTTCTCCTACTTGAAAAGGTGAGAGAGGCCTGTAATTGTCAACATGGGTAAACCTCAACCATGAGAGACAGAATGTGGGAGAAAAAAACAGAAAATCACATTCTTTGATTTTTAAAGAATTTATTTTCAAATTAGAGTGGAAAATATTTGGTCACTTACAAACAAGCAAGATTTCTGGCTATCAAAGAGGTCTAACTTCTAACGAGGTCTAACGAGGCTCCACTCGTTACCTGTATTAATGGCACCTGTTTTAACTCATTATCCGTATAAAAAACACCTGTCCACGATCTCAGTCAGTCACACTCCAAACTCCACTATGGCCAAGACCAAAGAGCTGTCAAAGGACACCCAAGACAAAATTGTAGACCTGCACCAGGCTGGGAAGACTGAATCTGCAATAGGTAAAACGCTGGGTGTAAAGAAATCAACTCTGGGAGCAATTATTTTGAAAATGGAAAACATACAAGACCACTGATAATCTCCCTCGATTTGGGGCTCCATGCAAGATCTCACCCCGTGGCGACAAAATGATAACAAGAACGGTGAGCAAAAATCCCAGAACCACACGAGTGGACCTAGTGCAGTGCTTCTCAATTATTTTCTGTTACGCCCCCCCAAGGAAGACGTAAATGTTTCGCGCCCCCCCAAACTCTCTGCCACCACTGTAAATAGTATCATTTGTCTATAAAATTACTATTATAAATACGCATCTGCCTAACATTGTGTCCTTTTTTTCCCTAATAACGTAAAAAAGTAACAGATCAACTTATAATAAAGTAGAACTTTATTAACATTGTTTTGTTTGTAACAGAGAAGACGACGCGCATCAATTTGCCTGAATTAAAAAAAAAAAAAAAGTCCCATCCAAACTAAAAAAATACACTCAAGTTACATTTTTGACCATTTGATAAAGAAAAATAAAATGTAATAAAATCAGTAAATAATAACAAATTAAAATTGATTAGAAACATTCACTCATGAGGTCAATATGCCAAAAAATTTGATCGGAAAAACAAAACTGAATAAAAGAAAAAGAAAAAAAAAGGTGTCCTTGGACAGAAGGACAGTTTTTATTTTTGTACCTCCTTTGCAATGGTGTGGAGTTATCTTGCAATGAGCATGCTAACAATGCTAATTGGTTTACTGATATTACACTGACAAAACAGGACGATTGTTGGAAATATTCGGCTGTTTTCGCTGAAAAACAATCAAGCTTATCAATGAGATTGGGGTCTAATGTCTTTAAGTGGCGTCTTAATTGTTTTGGCTTCTGGCTGTCCGCTATAATTATTTTTAGACACAGTAAACAGTGCTCTATCCTCATTACCCACTGTATTAAAAGTCAAAGCTAAAAGGCAAACGGCACGAAAAAAGCGCATTCCCGGCGGCCGAGGTAGAACCGTAGGTGAGGGCGGTCGTCGTGACGACCCCAAGCCAAAAATGGCACTTCTCGGGCGGCGACGTGAGAACCGGCCGGACAAGACAGTGGGTCGCTGCGTGAGTCCGGTTGGAAAACGGCTTTCGAAAACGGCGGCGGCGCACTGCTGTTCATATCTGTTTTCTGTGTGTTCTGAGTGCTCTTCCTTAGTTCAAAAATACTGCGCGCACTCTGAAAATGTGAGCGCTACTGCCACCCACTGAGTGGATGTGCAAGTACACTTTATTCCAGTAGTGCAAAAAAAAAAAAAAGCATGTTCCCCGAGGTCACATGCGCCCCCCCGGCATCGCTCTGCGCCCCCCCAGGGGGGCGCGCCCCACTATTTGAGAAGTACTGACCTAGTGAATGACCTACAGAGACCTGGGACAACAGTAACAAAGGCTACTATCAGTAACACAATGCGCCGCCAGGGACTCAAATCTTGCACTGCCAGACGTGTCCCCTTGCTGAAGAAAGACATGTCCAGGCCCGTCTGCGGTTCGCTAGAGAGTATTTGGATGATCCATAAGAGGACTGGGAGAATGTGTTATGGTCAGATGAAACCAAAAAAGAACTTTTTGGTAGAAACACAGGTTCTCGTGTTTGGAGGAGAAAGAATACTGAATTGGATCCGAAGAACACCATACCCACTGTGGAGCATAGGGGTGGAAACATCATGCTTTGGGGCTGTTTTTCTGCAAAGGGACCAGGACGACTGATCTGTGTAAAGGAAAGAATGAACGGGGCCATGTATCGGGAGATTTTGAGGGAAAATCTTCTTCCATCAGCAAGGGCATTGAAGATGAGACGTGGCTGGGTCTTTCAGCATGACAATGATCCCAAACACACAGCCAGGGCAACAAAGGAGTGGCTTCATAAGAAGCATTTCAAGGTTCTGGAGTGGCCTAGCCAGTCTCCAGATCTCAACCCCATAGAAAATCTGTGGAGGGAGTTGAAAGTCCTTGTTGCCCAACGACAGCCCCAAAACATCACTGCGCTAGAGGAGATCTGCATGGAGAAATGGGCCAAAATACAAGCAACAGTGTGTGAAAAGCGTGTGAAGAGTTACAGAAAACGTTTGGCCTCCGTTATTGCCAACAAAGGGTACATAACAAAGTATTGAGATGAACTTTTGGTATTGACCAAATACTTATTTTCCACCATGATTTGCAAATAAATTCTTTAAAAATCAATGTGATTTTCAGTTTTTTTTTTCCACATTGTCTCTCATGGTTGAGGTTTACCCATGTTGACAATTACAGGCCTCTCTAATATTTTCAAGTGGGAGAACTTGCACAATAAGTGGTTGACTAAATACTTATTTGCCCCACTGTCCATTGTATTTTATATTGATTCATTTATCATGTTACTACTATTTACAATCATTCGTCCCTCGTTACTTTCCCGCTTCAGCTAGACAGATAGACACTCTTCTATTAATGATATGAGTTGAGGATTCTTGTCACTTTAATCACTGTTAAGGTGACTCAAACATAGTGTAAAACTAACAAAAAGTGCTTTACATGCTGTCTTGAAATAAAAATTGATTTCACCATTAGGTCAGTTTAGCATTGTTTGTTCTTTCAATGTTGTTTTTTTTTTACTACTAAGTTTGTGTGCTTTTTACTACCGGTGTATGTATTTTTTGGGGGAAGTATCAGTTCAAGAACCGTTTAAGCACCGGAACCATTTTATAAAGTACCAAGTGGTAACCTGTATCAGATAAAACCCAAATTATACCAAACCCTAATCGTGACAGCAGATTTTTCTTTGTTTTCAGGTCAAGGGGTAACGAGCTTTGTTCACAAGCCTGAACTCGTTCACAACTGTAAGCGAGACGTTCTCTTGTGTAGACGAAAGGCAGATTTTCCTTTGGCGTGGACAAGAGTGCGACAGCCCCCTACGTGGACTTCCTTCACTGGACCATTTGTTCTTTGTAAAGGTGATGAACTCTTCAGTGCTTAACTCCTCACGTGCTAATGACAATGATAACATCCAATCGTGCTCTTTTCATCCTTCTGCTGCAAATTTAAATTAGTTTGTCACTATTTATTTGTCACTGTTACTATTAGGTTTTTCACATGACGTCACAGCACTTCCGCCCAAATAACGTGCTGCCATTTTTGGCGTGTCGCCACTCTCATAGCCACGTTACACCTTTGTGAGGCTCTAAAAGTGTTACCATTTTTTACGGCTTTCCACTTTTCATTCATTCTTAACGAGGAAAACACGACGAAGAGAGCTGCAAAATGTCATTGTTTCTGTCTCTCTACTTGATATTCTTTTTATCCAAGTATTTTTTCCCCTATTGCTCAATAAATGGCATGGTCATGACAAATAACAGTCTTGTGCTAAATGGAATATGAAATAATATTAATGCACTTATTCAGGACGACATGGCAAAATTACTCCATAATGGTTAAAACTGTCAACTTCACCTTTACTGTCGCACCTCCCGAACAATATTTTATGACACCTAAATCGGGCTCATGTAATTTCCCCTCCCCGGCTTTGGACAATGTAAACAAACCAAAAGGCGTGACAGCTAGCCGACATGCTAACCCGAACCGAGTGATGTTTCAAAGTTTTCGAAGTGGAAAATCACACAAAACGTGCCTGGATTTTTTTCACATGACGACTAGTTTGTCGATTGTCTTCGCCGATCAGCAAACCGCCCAGCGGAGTGCAATTATTTGCCCCACTGTATGCAGCACAGTATCTCCACCTATCATCAGGACATACTTTGGAAAAATTAACACAGGTAAAACTGGCTTGTGGCAGCCATGCATTCATAGTGACGTCACTTTGTCAACTCGTCATCATTTTACGTTGCCCACAAAAAAATCCATGTTATCTGGAGAGGATTTTTAGTTACCATTTTTTACCTTGTCAGTCCTCTAGTACTCTGCTTGGTTATTATGCGATTATTTTGATTTTCTTTGTAAAGTCATTGTGACGTTTGCAGGATAATTTACCTCATTGGCTGCCATTTGACATCCAATTCATTTTAATTGCTGCTAGTCCTCACACTTCAAATGGATTGGATCTCTAGTGCTGTCGATAGCAGCCAATGAGGTAAAGTTAAATCTGTTCTTCCTCTGGCCAGGATGCACCCTCCCACCAATTACTTTATTATGTTGGTTCAATCGCTGCGAACCCTCCTACTTTTCATGGATTGGATCTCTTACGCCATCATTTTTAGACAATGAGCTAAGGAGTGTCTGACCACAAAAGCAATTACGTTACAGTCAAATGATTATGCAGAAATTTAGTACTAAAATATTTTTTATATTCAGTATCATTTCAAAAGACATGGTATGTTAGGGTTATTTGCTCGCTGTGAGGATCCGGGATCCTATTAAGGGTCAAGAGATAACCGGATTACTCCTCTGTCCTATCTTTAATCGTGTTCGTTTCTCAGATGAGATGTATACTAATAATTATGTGCCAATCTGAGTTAAGAGTGAATAAAGAAGAGTCACAGACCTTAAGTTGTAATTTGTTCCAAGTATATTGATTCCAGAGACAAAGCAATCGGCAATTACAGATATCTGGCTGATAGTTCTCCAGTCTGAGCAATTACAGAAAAGCAGAAGTAGCAGTAAAATTCTACAGCCAGGCACATAAGAGTGAATAAAGAAGAGTCACAGACCTTAAGTTGTAATTTGTTCCAAGTATATTGATTCCAGAGACAAAGCAATCGGCAATTACAGATATCTGGCTGATAGTTCTCCAGTCTGAGCAATTACAGAAAAGCAGAAGTAGCAGTAAAATTCTACAGCCAGGCACATTCCTTATATACTCCATTCGCGAGGCAATTAGCATACTAAGGACATGGGGTGATGTGATGTTGAGATGACGTGAAGAGCAGATGTCCAGACGAGAAGTCCTCTTGAGCACCTCCGGCCCTAACCCTAACCCTGTCAGCCTTTGGCGCAATCTGTAGCGGCCTACGATCTTAACGCCCTTCCACTAATCAATGCGTTCTTACCCTTGTATTATGTTTAACCGGGTGAGTGGCCCACTTATAGGGAATTAAATAATGGAGAAGTATTGAAACTTCACTACATTACAGTTTCCCTGAGAAGGCGAAACAGGGCAGAGATCACCGTTACAAACAACATGCCTGCTGCATGGCTGTTCTACGGCTGTGACAGTAAATGGAAAGGGCATTTTAATGTACTTGTACTTGCAGATAAAAAGATAAAGTAATAAAAATAACTGAGAATAAATGCGGTTAAATACGGAGCAATTTTATTTACTTCTAACAAGTATCAGTATAGTATCGGCATTGGCTGATACCACAGAGCCGGTCGGAATCGGTATTGGGAGCCAAAACATAGTATCTTTGCAACACTAATAATAATCATTAATCTGATGTTGAAAAGTCAAGAACATACACTCCTGGGAAAATGGAACTAAGCTCAAGGATGTAGTCGTTCGTTGTCAGTGGCAGGCAGTGTGTTAAAGAAAGTCTTTATAAGTTATTAAATACTCTGCTTACCTGTTGAATGTTTATTTTTTTAAATACACTGTAGAGCTCCTGATGTCTGGAGATTTGGGCCTCTGTAAGTTCGGGGAAAAGTGCACATTTGCCTTCAACCAAATGGAAATCGATGTTTGGACCGAGGAGAGGAAGGGGACGCTGGACAGAAATCTGCTGTTTGGGCCATCTCGTGTTGACAATGTTGACCCTGTGAATAGCATTATACGCCTTCTACAGGAACACAAGGGCATGTTTATATTCCTCTGTCAGGTAGGGCATTTGCAGGTTATTGTACAATAGAGAAAAAAGTATATAATCTGCTTTCATCTTATCTCTATCTTTTCCTCCATTTTCAGGAATGCTATGACCGTAAACCTCGTTTTATTAGTAAGCGCTGCAGAGACAATCCCACTCTGTGCTCTAACTCGAATGTCCGCCACTCCTTTGATGCCAATAAGTGAGTGGAGCATACGTCACTTCACAAATGCTATTGTAAAATCTTATGATGCAGCTTTTCATTTCACCTACTTTTTTGCCTGTCAGATGTTTAGCATTTGTAGTGACGACAGGCAATTTCAACTATAGAAAAGTACGCCCGCTCAACGTGCTAGCCCGCTTTGAATTATGCAGCCAAGCCATTAGCGATGGATGCCTCGGGGAGTACAAGTGCCTTAATGCTCACTCGGTCATTGAGCTACAAACCTGGCGGGTGCAGCGGAGTTCAGGTAATGTCTTTCAGAAACTTGTAGAGTTAAGTGTTCTATCTACAGTATTTTTGTTGATGTCATTTCAACTAGACCCATGGCATATTTGTTTTTTTTTTTTCTTGGATCTGAGGATATTAACAATGCCTCTGTATGATGGAAAATTCCATGATAAAAAAAAAATAACATTCTGTTAAATTGTTAAAGTAATACTTTACTGACAGTATTGCTGAGCTGTATTATTATCTTTGTGAAAACTACATATTCACCCCACCCATAATACAGCATATAGTTCTTGGAGCCTGATTGATTTAGATTGCATATTCTTAACTCGCCATCAATGCACAAATTCAGTTTCTTCTCGCTGATGAGTATGTCTTGTTGGTGTGTTTATATTCCTAGGTATCACCCCTGATGAGATTGTTAAAGTCTCGACAAATTATCATGAACAAGAGGAGATGAACACAAGAAAAAGGAATTCAAGTAAAGTAAGGCGTCCATTTGTTTCCCCGAGTAACATCACAGTACTTACATTACCGTTCTTACATTTAGACGTTAATAGCAATATTTGAATAGAGGTACAAATACAAAATTAAAAAATGAGTAAAACTACTAAATCAAGAAGTAAACATGAATCTTCACTGAAATTTATATACAGTATATCATAATATTGATGACTTGGCACTATAAAGAAATTGCCCTCAAAATGGTATTTTATTACCTTATGACATTATACATTGATACCTCTACATACGAAGTTAATTCGTTCCAGGGCCTTGTTTGTAAGTTGAAATGGTCGTATGTTGAGCAGGATTTTCCCATAAGAATACATTATACTTCCATTAATTCGTTCCACAGCCCGAAAACCTACACTAATACTGCTGGTACTATTACAAATGGCAATTACACATAGCAAAACAAAAATTATGAATAAAAATTGGAATAATAACAATAATGTAATAATAATAATTCCTGTAATAATGTAACGAATCAGGTTCTAATGTGGAGGACGTGCTTTTCATGCTGTACCTGAATGCACTGCGTGGCTGACGTGACAGAGAGAAAGGTGTGGTAGAGGTTTTAATTTCTCTTTTAACATTTTGTTGTTCGTGTCAACTCCGGCGGACAGTAGGCGTGTTGTGTAGGACAAATTTTGAAATAAATGATTAAAAACCTGACGAAGCTGGTGATTTCTTTGGCGATGTTACCACAGTAATAATTGTCATTTTAAATTCTATAAAGACTGGCGAACGGATGTCTGAGGTGGACCGTTGAGATTGTGGACATTCTACGGCCGTGTTGTCGAGCCAGTTCACAGATGCGCACACCACTCTCATATTTTTTTATCATTTTCATCTTTAGTTCAATGTTGCATCACCTTTTTCCTTTTTTTCACCACCTGAACTAACATTCTTGGAACCTGTGTTGATTGATCGCATTATTTGTTTCTAAATTCGACGACATTCTTGAAATACGATTCATGACAGCGCCGCAGTTTCTTTGTTTTCCCGCACGCCGGATTTTCTGAGAGAAATCAACATGGGTTCCAAGAATGTTCGTGCAGGTGGTGAAAAAAGGTGAGGCTTACCGTTGAAATGTAGATGGAAATGACAGAAAAATATGAGCGTGGTGTATAGAGCATTTATTAAGGGTTTAGTGTAGGTCTTCGGGCTGCAAGATGAATTAATGGAATTATAATGTATTCTTATGGGAAAATCCGGCTTGGCATACAAACAAGGTCCTGGAACGATTTAACTTCGTATGTAGAGGTACCACTGTAGAAGTATACTGAAATCTCCTACAGTAATGTAACAAAGTACCTGCACTTCCCATCACTGATTAGAATTTGGATATGTGTCCTACGTAAGCTCGCTCTATATTTTTTATCCTCTTTTATTTTTAAGATGGCTTCTGCTGCTACAAATAGTGTTGGCGCATCTAATGGCAAGAGTTTGAACATGAACATGAAGATGAAATTTGTCTGTGCTAAGTGCTTTCAAAACGGCCTGGTCTCTACGCCGGACAGAGCTCTCAAGTATTGCTCTGCCAAGGCCAAGCACACGTAAGTTCTGTAACACTTCACATTCTGACATCCAACACAATTGATACTTGGGCCTTCAGTGGTGACTTAATGGGATGTAATACCGCCGCTATCATGTTGCAGTTATTGAAAACATTAACGCATTGGCTGCCATTGACAGCGATAGACATCCAGTCCATTTGAAGTGGAATGACTGGCATGTTATACACATAATTGGAAATCTATCATTGTCAATGGCAGTGAAAGAGTTAATAAAACACAATATAAGTGTACAACGTTGTCCTTTGTACATCATTTATGGCCACTATACAAATATCGTGAAATCTACAGAGGTGTTTTGCTAGTTTTCTGAGGGCTCTAATGCAAGTTATATTAGCCAACCCGACTGACTATGATGGACGTTAGCATGATTATCTTAACACGGCAGCACTTTTAGGTAGAAGTTGGAAAACAAATATAAAAGGTGTTGGGAGTGGTGCACCAAGACAAACACTGCAAAATGTAGCGAATAGAGCAAATGTTTTATGTTGTAAATGTCGATCATTGTTCCATAGAAAAGGCATTGTTTGCTCTTATGGCTCACCACAGTTTAAATGAAGTGAAGCTAATATCTTGTGTTCATACACCTGTTCTCCATTTCACCCTCAAACAATAATATCAGGTGGACAAAAGAGCAAAACACCCTGCTCGTGAAGTCCTTGGAGAAGACTAACTGGGTTCCTGTCAGACCGGTTCCATATAAAACTAAGCATTTCCCTTTAAAATATGAAGTGAGTCTTCGTCCTCACTGATGTGCTTTGCAAATTTAGTGAGAAGTCATTTCCTTAATACATTGATTTGTTTGAGCATGTCATCAGCATTTAAATTCTCTTTTTGCAGTTGTGCACCCGGATGATGGAGAAAAAAAAATGCACCTACAGCGGAAATTGTCCTTTCGCCCACAGTGAAGAGGAAAAGGAAATGTGGATGTATATGAAGACTAAAGAGTGCAAGTTATTTAAATATTCAGTGTAACGGAATACCTAACATATTTAATGAAAGACCCATATTATGTTTTTTTATTGTATTATGTCGCTTTATCAACTAAGCCAACCCAAGCCCCCCCAAAAAACACCAAGAAAATGGTCAATTAATTTTATTTAAAAGACGTTAAAATATGCGGTTTTGTACTTCTGTTAACTTTTCTACATTACGAATACTGAGCTCCCACCTCCACTTGCAAGACCCCACCTTCAACCCTACACTCTCACACAGACGTGTCAAACTTCGGCTGCAGTCACTTTCTTCTTCATCGTCTTCTTTGGTCTGCTTCGTCTTGGCGGGTCAGTGGTTGTTGGCAACCAATCAAATAGACTTTTTGGAGACACACTACTATAGCAGATGGCTATAGATATCAACACGCTGTGGAATTAAAGTTCAGACATACATAATAAGGAAACACTTCCATATTAAACATTGTAAAACGTTAGCATTGCTACATTGAGGCTAATGGAAGAAAATGTACTAACCACTTTAGCCTGCTTTAAAACATTGGCAGTCTTCTCCATAATGCAAAATTGCGGTTAAAAGGTGACACTTTACATTAAAACTGGCTGGATTTAAGAATTTGCTAGCGATGCGAACAAAAGAAAATCTATCACTGACACCACATGCTTGACGAAAGCGAAGTGCACTTTTGTTTTTGTTCCTGAGTGTAAAGCTTACGGTTAGTGGCTTAGCAAACGTAATTCCGGTGAACATTTCAAAATAAAAGCATATAATGTTCAGATTTCTGGAGGCAATCTCATACACTTCAGTTTCTACACTAAGAATAAATTTAAAATGACATCCATTATGAAAAATCTTATTGGCAATGATAATATGACGTAATAAATGATAATAATTTGGCTTCAAATTTGTTGCATGCGCACTTTGCAGGACAAGATGACAGTCATTTTGGATCAAAACACTTTTGATTGGCCCTAATTGGCAGACAACAAAAATGACGTTAGGTTTCTCCCCTATTTCATATTCTGCACTTAACTAGCTTTAAAATGACTCATTATGCATTGTTTTTTTTTTTTATATTTAAGAAATTTTAATATATTTTGTGTTTTATTTTAAAATAACAATTTATTGCATTTGAATACTGTAGGTGATTTATTAGGATGTATTGTCACTATTCGTGGTTGAACAGGTTAAAAAAAAAACAGGCAATAATACCGCATTTTGGCAATAATTTATGAGAAATATATCGCCTACTAAAATTTGTTATCGTGACAGGCCTAAAAATGATAAGTAAAAATCACATTAAATAATCAAGAGAAAATTGAAATCGGAAATGGAAATAAAGCCAAAAAAATGCATAAAAAGCAAATTGAAGATTGAAATTTATAGGCAGTTGTAAATACGCTGTGGTAAACAATAGCGTTTTTAGCCCTGATTTAAAGGAGCTAACAGTTCGAGCACACTTCAGACCTTCAGGTACCGATAACTTGTTCCAGAGGTGAGGAGCATAGTAACTAAATGCTGCCTCACCATGCTTGGTTCTTGTTCTTGGAACATACAGGAGACCCATTCCAGACGACCTTAGGGGTCTAGATGCTTCATGGGGGTCAAACAAATCAAGTACTGTATGCATTTTGGACCAAGGCCATCAAGTGTTTTGTAGACAAGCAGTAGTATTTTATAGTCTGTCCTTTGACTCACTGGAAGCCAGAGTAATGATTTCGTAGCCGGTGTAATATGGTTCAATTTCCTAGTATTTGTAAGCATTCTATACTAGCTGCAGTTTTTCCATGTCTTGTTAAGACAAAAGTAAAATGATTACTTTCTTTGATCTGCCTGGTTCACACACTTTCACAACAATGTGATGTCAGACGGCACAGCTCCAGAGCGGCTTAAGGGAGCCTGGCCAAAATTTCACCTGACATTAAGCAGACCCTCTGCGGCCTCCAGACAGGCTTTCCCCCGCTATAAAAGCACCGCTTCTGTGGGTATTGCCAAGTTGTTGTGGCAACGCCAAGCTATCACGTAGTTGGTTAGCCTGAATATTTAATCTCTTGAATTGGACTACCTAATTGGTCCAACATGTATGTCAATCAAACACCTAGGAAGTCGCAACAGAAAACAAATCGTTTGATAAAAAGCGCTGTTAACACAACATAGTTCATCTATTTTTTTTCTGGAACATACTCAGTTGCACATACCGACATTAGATGATGAAAAACAATTTTAACTTTGTTCTTTAAAAAAAAAAAAAAAAAAAAAAATGCATTGTATGTGGCCTTTGAGTGAAGTAAAATTAAGAATGCCAAATTGGCCATTCTTTATTTTAAAAAGATGCCGGGGCCCATCATCTGTTTACATTTAAGTTTTACACAATCCTAAATTAGCGTTTGCTTTTAACAGTGTCCTTAAAGATGAATGAATTGTGTGTGCCTGCAGACTTTGAAATGCAGCAGATGTACGACATATGGCTGACATTAAGCTTACACAATCACAAGGGACACGGAGACACACCAACTCAGGATATCTCAGAAGAAAAAGACATTGCCATGCCAACAGACAACGCTGAACAAATGGTGGGTAATTGATAATAACATGTAAGTTTCACAATGTTAGTTTACAATGCACGATTAGAGCCGAGTTAAGGCTTAAATCATCAATGTAAAAATAATGAAAGCTCATCTTTCAGTGCCATTGACGGCACTGGACATCCCATTCGATTTGGACTGGGAGAGGGTGAACGAGGGCAAATGAATTTTAAATCATTCGCCCCTCCCAGTCCAATTGGATGAGATGTCTAGCACTGTCAATTGGAGCCAATAGGTTAACAAAGAAAATGTAAAAATATCCTTCAGTAACTTTACTATCAAGAGTTGCGCAAAATCAAATTACTCCCATGACAGCAAATTTCTGGTGACCTGTGGTAGTGCAAAAACAAATAAATAAATAAATGGGGGAAAAAAGGATGTCACCAATTAGAAAAATATTTAGAGGTACTACTGTGCAACACACTTAATGTTAGCTGGATAAGCAAAAACATTAACACAATAGTTCCTTTTTTGCCACAGATGGGCTGAGTATCGATACTTTTGTAATCCAGTATCATATCTGGATATGACACTTCAGTATCGATACTTTCTATGTTTTGGACAACCCCATTTTCTACCATGTCACCCAAAAACAGTGATCGTATGATTTCATGTTGGTTTTTAACTACATCCACAACAAAGATGCTGACTGCTGCACTTCCTTTTTACACTCAGTTTGGCTTGTACTGCCCTCTGTGTCAGAGGCACAGTAATGGCGAACGACAGTGGCTGCAACACATCTCCACTAAAAAGCACAAGGAGCGCCTGTTCAGTTGTGAGCAAGATGATGAGGCTTTGAAGTGGAGCTACCGCTTTCCAGGGGCATTCTTTGAGCTGTGCACCAAGTAATATCATTTTCACTTCATCTTCAATAGTGCTGTGCAGTGTGCTGATGATGAATATCAGCAAAACAATATAAAAATCTCAATTGCCATTTTACTTGTCATTATTGCCAAATCACCTGCAATGCACATATTGGCCAGTAGATGGCGCTTATTTTGCACTGACTTACTATCTTGATGTGATTCACTCTGCCAACTGCCATAGTAGTACCACCAACAGGTGGTATACCTATTAGTATACCTTAATATACTTGTTCTTCTAAAAAGTCAAAAACACTAGTAACATGTATTGGTAGATAATTAGATATCTTTACATTTGCGCAAAAATATCTGCCATTTATACTCAAGTATAGGTCGCAATATTTTTACCGAAATTTTCGCCCAAAAAATGCGGGTGCGACCTATACGCCCAATATGCTGTCCTCGCTCTAACCATTGCACAATTTAGACAGTAGTAAAACTGAAATAGCATACAACTTAGCATTAGCTACACTAACTACACAGACAAGTTACGCTCAAAATAATATACAATTGTCTAATGTAAACAATACAACATCTCGTACAACAACAAAAATATGCACTGTGCTTTTGACAAATGGTACTCACAAACAAAACTTGCCGAAGGAAGAAACAACAACTCGGCTGAAGCTGCATCTGTGTATGTCGTGCAGCCATCTTGGCTTTCACAACACACAATGTCGCAGACTTGCCTAAGGAAGAAACAACAACTCGGCTGAAGCTGCATCTGTGTATGTCGTGCAGCCATCTTGGCTTTCACAACACACAATGTCGCAGAGCAACCTCAGGTGGGTGCTCTAGTAGCGTGCAAAAAGGAGATAAGGAGATGAGAAAAATGTTTAAAAGTGATAATGACGATGAAAAGGATTTTGAGGGCTTCCATCCATGATGATGAAGAAAGTTAAGACAGTTAAACGAAAACTAGAAACTTAAAATACTTACCACACTGGCACTGTTTGTGTTGTGTACAGGTAGTCCCCGAGTTACAACTTCGGTGATTTCAACTTTACGAAGCCGGAATCTCGTCCGCCATTTTGTCTTCAGTCGTGTTTTTTACGACCTTACTATATGTAGTCGCGTGACAGTGTACAGTGTGTGTTTAAACTCCGTATTTTTCTTACTCTAACTAAGCTGTCAAGTTCCCCTGCAAACATTTGTTTCACCAATAAGGGAAGCTGTTGCCTTACTAAGGATAATTGAAAATGTACATGATGGTAAATGGTGTTACACTTGTATGGCGCCTTTCCACCTTTTAAGGCCCTCAAAGCGCTTTACACTGTATCCTTACCTGCCTACTGGTGACGCAGCACCAAGAGCAACGTGGGGTTCATTATCTTGCTCAAGGATACTTCATACCTGTCAAGTTGTACGGTTTCGGCGTAATTTGTACAAGTGAGCATTGATTTTTAAATGTGTACGCCGTACGTTCAAAATCTGTACGTTTTTCGTGCGTTCCTTTTTTTTTCTCTGTTCGGATTTTGTCACCGTTTTGGCAACGAGACAATGTGCGTTACTATGCGTTACTACGTTGGTTAAATGACGCGAGGAAAGTCAGAGACACGGCGAGAGAAGAGTCTTGTGACGCTATAGCAACCGTGATGCTAGGCTAGATGGCTCTAATATTTCTTGACTGTAGCCGACAGCCTACAATCTACGCCTAGGTATCACTTTCACGTCGAAAGTAAACAGAAGGGAAGTAATGCAAAAATGGGAGCAATATTAACAACTTTAACAGTTGATTCACAACATTAAATGACATCCAAACATAGCAAAGGTTACTATGTTTTTTGTTGTTGTTTTTTTTTAAATGGAGAGAAAAAAAACATGAAAGGTAACACCAGTTACTTTGCCAAGTAACTAATTTCTCTTTCATTCTGGTATGTCAATTACTTTTTGGGAGAAGTAATTTGTAACTGTAATTAATTACTTTTTAAAAGTAAGATTAACAACACTGGTCATAAAGATGAAGTCTGCAGAATGAAAAGTGACGAAAACGGGGATTTTATTCTGCCCATTTGTTGCCAAACACAATTTGCCCGCAACTATTGCTATCACTTCTCAGAATTAGCAAAAGAAATGTTCCCTGACTCAAAGATTGCATCGGTAAGTTAATTTTATCAATTCACCTTTTTAATTTATAATTGGACACACTAACAAACTACCTTCAAGTCAAATTGAATTGCGGGCTGAAGTGCAGCCATCAAGACATGATAGAAATTGCCAAAAGTGCTACATACAATTATAACAAAAATCACTGTTGAATTTTAGTAATCATGATGTAGCTGAAGATTTATATGTTACGATATTACCAATAAATTAATATTAGTTTAAAAATTGAGTTTTATTTTTGTTTCATATTGCACGCTATATACAACGTTGTATGATTAGTTACCAATTTGTAAGGGCATATGTCATTATTTGTAAGATTGCCAACGGCATCGGGTTGACAGATATGATACTTAGACGAGTTCATCGGGGGGAGAGTCGAACCCACGGCCTCTGGGTTGATGTGCAACTTCTTTTTTTTGCGTGCATTTTTTTTTGTTTTCACTGTCCAATTCTTGGGACTATTGTTAATAACAATTTGTTTCCAAGTTAAGATGGTGAAATGTATAAGTTTGGGTGTGCGCTCACTGCAATTAATCAAGTCGCTTTCTGTTTTCTACTAAGGAAGTAGCGTGCGATGCAGCAAGCAACGGTGTAGCATAAGCAGCTTGACCTCGTCTCAGTTTCTGAAATCAAGCTCTAAATAAGCTTCATAAGTCACATCAACTTACCTGTCTGTTCACTAAATGGCCAAAGTGTGTCTGTGGTTTAAAAGTAAAACTACAGTAAACATAGTGAAACAAAAACTCTTGTGTCTCCACTTGTGAACAAGCCAGCATACTCAGTGTACCTATTTCACCATCTACCAGCATTGATGATGAGTACAGTATCTTACAGTTGTGGTCAAAAGTTTACATACACCTGTGAAGAACATAATGTTATGGCGCTCTTGAGTTTCCAGTTATTTCTACAACTCAGATTTTTCTCTGATAGAGTGATTGGAACAGATACTTCTTTGTCACAAAAAACATTCATGAAGTTTGGTTCTTTTATGACTTTATTATGGGTGAACAGAAAAAAGTGATCAAATCTGCTGGGTCAAAAATATACATACAGCAGCGCTAATATTTGGTAACATGTCCCTTGGCCATTTTCACTTCAATTAGGCGCTTTTGGTAGCCATCCACAAGCTTCTGGCAAGCTTCTGGTTGAATCTTTGACCACTCCTCTTGAAAGAATTGGTGCAGTTCAGTTAAATTTGATGGCTTCTGACATGGACTTGTTTCTTCAGCATTGTCCACAAGTTCTCAATGGGGTTCAAGTCAGGACTTTGGGAAGGCCATTGAAAAACCTTAATTCTAGCCTGATTTAGCCATTCCATTACCACTTTTGATGTGTGTTTGGGGTCATTGTCCTGTTGGAACACCCAACTGCGCCCAAGACCCAATCTTCGGGCTGATGACGTTAGATTATCTTGAAGAATTTGAAGGTAATCCTCCTTCTTCATTATCCCATTTACGCTCTGTAAAGCACCAGTTCCATTGGCAGCAAAACAGCCCCACAGCATAATACTACCACCACCGTGCTTGACGGTAGGCATGGTGTACTTGGGGTTAAAGGCCTCACCTTTCTCCTCCAAACATATTGCTGGGCATTGTGGCCAAACAGCTCGATTTTTGTTTCGTCTGACCACAGAACTTTCCTCCAGAAGGTCTTATCTTTGTGCATGTGATCAGCAGCAAACTTCAGTCGAGCCTTAAGGTGCTGCTGTTGGAGCAAGGGCTTCCTTCTTGCACGGCAGCCTCTCAGTCCATGGAGATGCAAAACATGCTTGACTGTGGACACTGACACCTGTGTTCCAGCAGCTTCTAATTCTTGGCAGATCTGCTTTTTGGTGATTCTCGGTTGAATCTTCACCCTCCTGACCAATTTTTTTCTCAGCAGCAGGTGATAGCTTGCGTTTTTTTCCTGATCGTGGCAGTGACAAAACAGTGCCATGCACTTTATATTTACAAACAATTGTTTGCACTGTTGCTCTTGGGACCTGCAGCTGCTTTGAAATGGCTCCAAGTGACTTTCCTGACTTGTTCAAGTCAATGATTTGCTTTTTCAGATCCATGTATGTATATTTTTGACCCAGCAGATTTGATCACTGTTTCTGTTAACCCATAATAAAGTCATAAAAGAACCAAACTTCATGAATGTTTTTTGTGACAAAGAAGTATCTGTTCCAATCACACTATCGGAGAAAAATCAGAGTTGTAGAAATAACTGGAAACTCAAGAGAGCCATGACATTATGTTCTTCACAAGTGTATGTAAACTTTTGACCACAACTGTATTTATTCTTTCCTTATTTAATTAATATGACATACAGTGGGGAGAACAAGTACTTGATACACTGCCAATGGGTTTTCCCATTGGCAGTGTATCAAATACTTGTTCTCCCCACTGTATAGTACATGATTTTTGGATAGTTATTTTGAGGTTTTAAGGGGTATCTACAGTAGGTGCACTTAAAACGTTAGTTCTGACTTCCGTGGAAATTCGGGTTGCGTAAGAACGGAACTCGTTCATAATTCAGGGACTATCTGTACTTAGTTGTTACTATGTAAGTTGTTACCGAATATAAATGGTAAATGGTGTTATACTTATATAGCGCTTTTCCACCTTTCAAGGCGCAACAAAGCGCTTTACACTATCTCGCCATTCACCTACTGGTGAATGCAGTCAATAAATAATAAAATGAACCAAATGTACCAGATTCTATTTATTTCAGTCATATCGGTATCCAAAATTGGTCCAAAAAATTGCCCAAAAATCTCCCAAATTGTAGTGCGACCTATACGCCGGTCAAGGCCTAAAATACCTACTTTTTTAACCACAAACTTCTGCTGGAGCGGCCTATAAACGAGTGAATGTGGTATGCTGCTTCTGTTTACACTGGATAGCTTTTGGTTGCAGCACCACTTGATAAAATTAACATTTGTTGTAGGTCAGTTTAAGGAGAAAGCTGTCATAATTGTTGTATATTTTTTAGGGCTGTCAAAATTATCGCGTTAACGCGCGGTAATTAATTTTTTAAATTAATCACGTTAAAATATATGACGCAATTAACGCACATGTCCCGCTCAGAAAGTATTCTGCCTTTTGGTAAGTTTTACAGCAAGGCTTTTTTTGCTGTCCAACAGCGAACTCTTGTGGTCGCTTTGCGACATGGTTTGTTATTTTCTTGCCAGTTCATTATGGCTGCACGACGTCTCGGGCTGATAATGTTGTGCTTATATGATCCTTGGACAAGATTTGTCCGTAAGTATGGTTGTTGTAAAGAATGTACGTATTATGTTAGTAAGCGAAATGTTATATTTTTTGTATGAGACGCTTTTTGTTTATGTATAGTGAACCTGTATAGTGTGCTAAGCTAACAATGTTGCTAATGCAATGCTTGTGTACTTTTATTTTGTAGTTTTACGACGGTCTAAAGAGGACAATGGTTTGAGGCCATTTTATTAATAAATCAGATGAAAAAGGAAGAAGTCTAATTATTAAGGCGTCGTTCACTAGCTGTCTAGCTTTGGAAAAAGTAGACGCTTCGGAGTGAGGACAGCATGGACAGATTTAAATGACAGTAGAGTGAAATGCCCACTACAGTCCTTATGTACCGTATGTTGAATGTATATATCCATCTTGTGTTTTATCTTTCCATTCCAACATTTTACAGAATATATATATAATTTACAGAAAAATATGGCATATTTTATAGATGGTTTGAATTGCGATTAATTGCGATTAATTACGATTAATTAATTTTTAAGCTGTAATTAACTCGATTAAAAATTTTAATCGTTTGACAGCCCTAATATTTTTTCACCAAACAATTAAAAATATATTGTCGCATATCAACATAGTGATGTTAAACGGCCTTTTCCATATCGCATAGCCCTAATCGTCACAATACATATTATGAAAACAGGATTCATATTTTGATTGTTAGGTCATCAATATTGACATCAGCTGTTGAGGAATAGTGTGACTAGTGGTAGTGTTTTCCTGCTCAGGTGTTCATCAAAGATACCTAGTCCTTTGATTTATGATTGTGACAACAGAGATAGTCTTGGCAGCGGTCTGTGTTGTCTGGTCGGTGTTGTTTTGAATTCATTCAAAATTCACATGATATGTTCCTGTTGTGTGTTAGGTCAGAAGGTGACTGCCCAGATGGAGCAAGTTGTGACTTTGCTCACAGTCCAGAGGAGTTGCAGGAATGGAAAGACAGACGGTGTTTCCTGCGTCGCAAGTTGGCCAGTGCTAAGAAAGACCGTCTCATCATGCCTGATGACGTTGACTTTGGAAAATACAACTTTATACTTCAAGACTAAAAGCTGCACCAAAAAATGTTCAATTCATTTTTATCTTACATAAATATGCCCAACACAAATGTATTTTTCTTTTGTTCCACTGGTAGCGTAGTCATACATTCAGCTGTCTTTCTTCTTGGCAGTACAGTTTCCAGTCTTGACCAGTGTCACTATAACAGACCAATGCCTCAGACAGGGTAAAATCTATTTGGGAGGGCATCCGGCATGAAAAACAAAAGTTCCAACCAAACACTTGCTTTGCTTTTATTCTGGCGTTATTTTGTTCATCAGCTCAGTGCGAATAAAACAATGATATTTGGACTTACATTCTTACGCAGCAGTACCCTACATCATTTACACCTATTCATAGATACTCACCTTGCAGGGAATCTCATCATAATCAGCCTAGCCATTTTGTTTTATTTTTATGCCAATTTGAATATATAAAAAATTTGATTATATTATCCTGTGTGGTCTCATTTTATTGAAAAGATTCACCCATTCAAGTTACAAAACTAGTGAGTTCCTCACTCTTCCTCGATTGTTTCTGAAGTCGTCCTTTCTCTATGAAATTTATGTAAATGGCATTAATCAGTTTCTGCCCCACAAAAACAAAATTGTTGTAATGAAGCACTGGACTGTATTTTACTTTTTTAAAATACAGGGATGTCAAAAGTTTTGATACTGAAATGTTTAATCTGGATGCAATAGCTGATTGCAAAAGTATCGATACTCATTTATTTGTTTTCGCACTACCACAGGTCACCGGAGGTTTGCTGTCATCAGATGAACTAGAGTTTGCAATACGAATGATAGCACAACTAATTTGCAAAAAAACAGGGATTTGTGATTTATCGTTTCCACATCGTTGGAACCACTGCTATACTAACACAGTAATATTACCAAATTACTATTATAGCCAAAAATATTACTCAAGTAAGACTAGCGTTACAAAATAATGTTACTCAAGTAAAAGTAGTCATCCAAAAAAATGTACTCAAGTACAAGTAAAACAGTAGTTGGTGAAAATACTCCATTAATGAGTAACATTGTGGGTTACTGCTTACGATGTTTGATTTTATTTTCCTAAACAATGCATTCTTTTTATTAGCAGTTATCTATATGATCTGCTATTATTATACTGTATTATAACCAGTGACATAACTGTATTAAGCCAAAGAATAAACAAAAAAAACATTGAATTTACGATTGAGAGAAAAAAAATCTACAGAACTGACGCGTCATCCAACCAAAGAGCATGAGTGCCCTCTAGTGGAGAAAATAGTTTCTAGTTTGAATAGTGAATAGTTCCTTCATAGTTTCTATTATGAAATTGAAAGGATCATATCTCCGGTTTTCTGTGATAAATCAGATCCAAGTAAAAACAGGGAGAGGTTGAAATTCGCGCTTTCGAGTCATGTTTTTTTTACGGTGCTTGAAATATCACAGGTGATTGGACAGGCCGGCGTGATCGTAGAACGGCAAGCTTGGGTCTGATTGGTGTAATGGAGTCATTTGATTATTATTGCGATGTCTCATTGGTGAAACTGGCAGAGCTTTCTATCGCTGGCAAACCCCCCCCCCCCCCCCCAAAAAAAAAATCTAATATGTAGAATAAAAAAGCTAGTGAGGCTAGAGACTAGTGTAGCCCAAATTTACAGTAAGAGTACAATTTCTGTTTCACATATCTACTAAAGTAAAAAGTATGGCTTATTAAAACTACTCTTAGACGTCCATTTTTGTCAAAAAGTTACTCAAGTAAATATAACTCCCACCTCTGAATATTACCCTTTTGCATGGCTTTAATTTGGGGATAGCTTTGTTAAAATTGATAAGAAATAATAAGACATTTGGATGTGGGTTTGTTTCCTTCTTAATACATTTCCGCGGAGGACACAGACTCGTATTTAAAAATTGGCGATCGGGTCATTTGTAGTATTGAATGTTTTCTGCTCTTGAGAAGACCCTTTTACCAAATGCATGGCCCATCACACTGTCTCCATCAATCAAACTTCTATTCTTGCCTGCATAGCTTGCACGTGTTTGTTGGTATATCCTATTTTACGGATATGCATTGGAATAAACTGTGGACCCTGCATTTCATTTCTTCTCGATGGATTAAAATTCCTCCTAGCCTTATTTATGCCGTTGTGATGATAGTAGTCGCTAGATGGCGCGTTTGCGCCTCACACCCACGCAGTCACATCTCCCACGTGCAGCAGTGCGTGGTTGCAAATGTGCTCGAGTGTCAAGCATGTGCTGAAGCAGGTTTGTTGTTTCTGTTTTGAGGCCGCCTCTTTCTTTCTGATTGGCTAAACGGCGAGACTGACAGGCGTGTCCCCCTTTCGCTTCGTGTAGAGTTCACCGGTAGGCGGGGCTCACCGGGGTTATTCCAATTCAAGTTGTTTTGGCACATGCAAGCGTCCCCGTGAGGCGACTGACTTGCTGCAAAGTTGTTGGAAAGTCTTGAGCACAGTCTCTTCGTCCACTTCTTAGTCATCTCAGCGCTCAAGATGTCAACGTTTAGTCATATCTTTGGAGAGAGGGGAGAAGTTCCTGATCTCATCAGATCCTTGGCTGACTATCCCTTCTCTTTCCCAGCTTTTGATGACGGGGGTAAGTAAGAATGTTCACGGTCAATTTTTGGCATACGTCGTATAAAAGTCTTCAAGGTCGTTTGTAAATTGTATTTCTTGGTTGGCTGCGTTCAATTTTAGTCCGGATAATATTAAAAGTACTGTTTTGATGCCTCTGGAGTGTGGTCAGAATGTAAAATATTTTGTGATTTGATGCAGTTATACTGGTGCCGACTGAATATTGAGAAATTTGTCGTTTTTATTTTATTTTTTTAAGAGAGTCTTGGTTTCACTATTGTGCCTTGTCATTAGTTTGTGGTCAGTGGATGCGGAAATTCCAGATTGTTCCTCTCATTGCCATCTTTAATTGTATATTTTATGTTAAATGATACACTCATGATGTAACCCCCACAACTGTTTTTTAATGCTAAAATCGCGAATTGCCGGCTAAATGTCAACAAAGGCAGTAAAGTGAAAAAAGTTTTCTCTCGCAATGGCATCCATCGCCCCCTGCTGGCGGGTAGTGTGAGTATTGGGCATTTATTTACATTCACTTCTGATGTTTCTTTTGTATCTGTATGTGTTGGCCCTGCGAAAGTAAAACAAAAGATTATTTTCATTATTATTTGTGATGTTTGTTTCTTTTGGTTTTAGTAATATTTAAAGATTGTTTTAAAAAGTGTTGTGTATACACTTTTCCAATTTTGACCATAGTATTAAACAATATCCCCTCTGATAAAGGATTTCCTTACGCCATATAGAATTTGTTTTAATATTGTTTTGCTATAAGAATTTGAATTACTAAGTAGCAATACTATTTCAAAAATTGTTGCAACATTATGGTGTGTTGATGAAAGATTTCTTTACCTAGACGTTGACCAGTCTCGTGTTTCTGAAGGACAACGGAACAATCACGTGCGGTTGCGGCAATGTGCTCTTTGAACACCATGTGTGTTAAATCTGATATATTCTGCGCGGCAACCAACTAGGCACTCCTCTCGCTTTAAAGAAAATCGCGTGCAGCGGAACGTGAGAAACAGGAGCTTTTTGGTGTCGTATGTTGAGAGTCGCCCACCGGGGGCGACCTTAATCCCAAATTTGTTTTCATATCTTGATGAAATACAAAACCGTAAACAAAATACGGACATTGGCTTTTTTTTTTTTTTTTTTTTTTTTTTTTTTTTTTTTTTTTTTTGCATGAGCTCGTCTTCATAGAGCCTAGGATACGTGTAATAATATACATTTATGATTGTTTTAGTAATTTTTAGTGGTATTTTGATAATAATTGTAAAAAGTGGCAGGTGTTCCACTGACGAACTCGTCAGTTACAGCACGTGCGAAGCAACACGCGGCCGCGCCCCCTCCGCAGTTTGTACTGTCACGTGAGTGGGTGAGGGCGGGGTGCACGTGTTATGCCACGAGTGTTCCCGCCACTCGATTGCAGGCAAGTCTGCAACCAACCTACGGTACTTATTATTGTCGGTTTGTGGCCACATTAGTAAACATACCCGAAGTGACTTTTCGGTGCCGTGACACGTCTGCATTTTATGATATGAATGTTTTTTTTTTTTTTTTTCTTAATTATTTTTTATTTTAGAAAATAAATTTTCTAAATTCGGGCTCAAACAGAAGGGATTTTATGATCGCTTATTGAACCAAAAATGATTAAAAATAATAATAATAAAGATAAGTGTATCCCACCGAAACCGCGCCATACACATATGACAGAATACTCAGCCAATCAGCTTCTACTATCCCAAAATGGGCGTGTCTTATGCCTCGTGAATATCCCACACTCGCTCTAGATGGGCACGGATAGCGCGAAGGGGGGGCAGTGTAGTTTCCGCACCTCCGTGTTCTTTTGTCGACGGGCTGGTTTGACCATTGTAGAAGTTGGAAGGTAGTACCGTTGATATTTGCTTCTTAAATTCTGCGGCGAACAATGCCCGGAAAAGCAGCGGTGGCTGTCGCGCTACAGCCCGACACAAGCGTCGAGCCAGCAGCTAAGCAGAAGTCTTTCCCGTTTGTTCTAAAGAAGATTATGGACATCCCACCTCCTAACATTCTGGAGGAATGCGACGACGGTAAGACCGCTGTGTCGAAAAGTGTTCGTGAATGTCAAGTTCAGCGCGCTAATGGAAAAGAACAAAAAGTTCCAAGGGCAGCGTTCTGCGTACCCAGACTGGAAATACGCCCCCAACGCAAACAATTATAATGGCTCAGTTCTGCATTTATCGCCCGCCGCTTATTGGTTTGAATCTTCAGTGCTGCACGTGTAGACCAAGCGATACCCCCTTGTCTTATTGTATTTGCGGAACACCCTCTTTTGTCACGATTGACAACCGCTTGGTATCCCAACAGGACATTGAATTATTTATTCACCTTTTGTTAATGCTCACACACGCCCTATTTGATGTAATCAACTACTGTTTCCTTTTGTGTTGAAGCAGAACTCGAGAAGGAGAAGCTCGGCTCAGCTGACGATGTGGAGGGGGGCGGGGTTGCTGCAGCCAGTGCTGGTGGGGCTTCGAGGGGAGGCAGTGGGGGCAGCGCCGGAGGGGTGTCAGCCTCCTTGACCCCAGCTATTTGGGAGAAGACCATCCCCTACGATGGGGAAACCTTCCATCTGGAGTACATGGACCTGGACGAGTTCCTTCTGGAGAACGGCATCCCGGCCAGCCTGGAGGATGAGGAGCTGCAGAAGACCCTGACACCGGCGGGAGGGAAAGGGAAGAGCACCCTGAAGGTTGCCGCCGCAGCCAGCGCAACGACAACGACGGCATCACCGTCTCCTCCGCCTGTTCCCGACACTTCGACGGGAAGCCCGGAACCAGAGGAAGCGCTGACTGTCACTACGCTACTCCCTGCCAAATTAGAGGACGATGACGACGACGATGAAGATGAGGATCAAGAAGATGAGGCTTTGCTCCCTGAGGCAAAAGTTGCAGAAGTGAAAGAAAGCAATCCTGGTAAGTAATTTGCATTAATGTAGTCTGAGGGGGGAAAATATGCAGTATGTGTCATCACAACAGTTCATTAACGCATTAGCTACCATTGACAGCCCTTGATGACCAATCCATTTCGACTGGGAGGGGCGATTTCTTTCATCCGTTCGGCTCTCAGAGTCTAAATGGATTGGACGTCCATCGCCTTCAATGGCACAGGAACATGAGCACTGACAACCAGTTTAAATGTATTGGGCATCTGTCGTTGTCAACGGCAGGCAATGAGTTAATTTTTTGTAATCGGTCATGGGATTTGAGGTAATTATGGTACCACAGTAATAAGGGTTGGGCAATGTTTGAATTTGAACGGTTCAGATTCCACGTTTCGATTCCAGTTCCGAACGATTCTCGATTCCGATTCTTTTGATAGACAGGGTAAAAAAACTTGCATAGTGTATATTAATTTCTTAATTTTTTCTTTAAATTATATGAACTTTCAATTAACTTTGCTATGAATTTCTCACAACGCTATTTTTAACTTGTCTATAAATATCAGTCTTTGAACTTGAGTATGATGAAGTTTCTTTCCACTGGAGTGCACTTTTACAAAGATGTTTATTTCTTAATTTTTTTCTTTAAATTATATTAACTTTCAATTAACTTTGCTATGAATTTCTCACAACGCTATTTTTAACTTGTCTATAAATATGAGTCTTTGAACTTGAGTATGATGAAGTTTCTTTCCACTGGAGTGCACTTTTACAAAGATGTTTATTTTTCAAAAGCTCATGGAGAAAACATTTACACATATTATTTTGCCTATGTTTTAGAGTGTCTTATGCTGCAGGCATTTTTACATATTATTGAGCTCCCACTAATGAGCTAACTTGATGCAGAATATCAAACAAACAAACAAACAAAAAACTTGCAAAAACCAGTCCAGATTATCAGCGGGTAGAGTATAAAATCAGAAATAGTTTTTGATGCAGAAAATTATCATATCTGCCTTCTCAGGCAGTAAACGTGAGCGTGGACAGATAGTGTCTCCTGCAGTAGAGAACATACGTTCACTGTGTGTAGATGAAGCTTGAACACATAAATATGAGAAAGTGAACTCTGACAGCAAAGGATAAGTCTTTCTTTCCTTCCACCACCATGCAGCAGGGTCCTCGGACAAAACAGCTGGTGCTCACAGAAGAGTAGATAAATAACTGTCACTGTGTCGCTGTAGTGAAGTACGTAGAAAAAAAAACAACTGTGATGCACGTTGATACAACAGACTCGGTATTAGGGCCAAATTGATAAATTAAAAAAAAGACTACGAGATTAGTCGTACTATTGATACGAGAAAAAGTCGCAAATATTAAGTAGGGGTAAGTTAGCTGTGAGCTGCTACACACTTTACATACATGTACCTTAGCTGGGAGCTATGACGAAGCATGAGTATAAATTCTTCCATTGATTGTAATTTGATGTAGATGAGGCAAAATAATAAGGATTTTCCTTATTTGTAAACCCGATTCTAAAACAAAAGATGCTTTTAATACTGTAACGAAGGCGGCAACGCGCTACGTAAAGTACGGAGCTGCTTATATAGCTACTAGGGCTGCAGCTATCGAATATTTTAGTAATCGAGTAATCGACTGAAAATTCTATCGATTAATCGAGTAATCGGATAAAACAAATATATTTTTAGGTGAAGAGCAATTATAGATTTACATGAGAAAACAAGACATTTTATCATTTTCAGTCAATCAATGTCTTTATTTTTTATGTATATTGTTGAAAACAGCGAACAATTGCATCTCAGATGTAACTAGAATTTAAAAAAAAAAAAGACTAATTCACTGCTTTCACTCAAAAAACCTTTAGATCTTATTTAAAATGTATATATATATACACACACCTAAAAATGCCTTTACGCTTGATAACACACATCACTTAAAAGTTAGGATTTTCCCCCACGTTTTTCAATTGAATTTCTATTTGTGTCAAGTTCTAGTTAAGGTCCTGATAGGATTTTGAGTTTTTGCACTGTTCAAAATAAATGTATGATACAGGCTGTATTGGAGCACATTAGGGACTAGTGCTACTTGGTGTTTTATCCAGCAATGACTACTGAGCTAAAATTGATAGTTAGCATTATTGAGTTTTTATTTGACACCCTTATCACTCCACAACGCTATGTTATGTTAAAGCCTGTATGTAAGACACGTTAGCCACGCATCGAAAGTGGTTTTAATTGATTGAAACCTAGCCCTCCGCAGGGCTAACGTAAGATGAGCTAGTAGTGACAGTAACGTTAACCTTATATATTAGCGCTTAGCGCTCTTTATTAGCGCTTAGCGCTCTACTGCTTTAAGATGGCGGCTGTTTGCTAACGCTGCCCAGACGCGGCCTAGTCTGTCATTGCGCATCTAGTTCAACATACATGTGATCTCTATGAGACTTACCAGACGCTAGCTGCAACTAATGTAGCATGTGCGGGCTAGTATTTAGCAACGTCGGCGTCGTTTGTAGCGGTTGTCGGCTGCAGTAAGTTTTTTTTTTTTGCTTCTTCCTCTACGCACGTGACATCAGCGCGTTGTCCCGCATTAAAAGTAGTCCGAGCAAAACGTGATGCTTAGAGCTGTCAAAATAAACGATTACTCGAGGTGAATAAAACTACTCGGATCAGTTTTTAAACTCGAGTTACTCGAGTTGCTCGAGTATTCGTTTCAGCTCTAATAGCTACATTAGTCAGACATAATAATATGGCTTATTCTCATACTATTCCATCCATCCACCCATCATCTACCGCTTAATCCGGGGTCGGGTCACGGAGGCAGCAGAAGACAGATGTAAATTATTGTTTTATTTACCTGGTCCTGTCTGGTTAGAGGACCGGCGCAGCATATGAACGACGCAGCACTCAGCTATGCACTACTTGGCATTTGTATTTCATGAAGCTGGAGGTGTTTAATCATATTGGTTGTGCTGCTACGTTTGCATGATATAGCTGTGCACCGAGCTGACTGGTCATTTTTCTTTGTGTAATTGAGCCAAACACTTGAGCGCCGCCGCACATTGTCTCCTCCTGAAATCAAGTTGCAATGCATAAACACACTTCATCTGGCTTCTACGTGGTGTTCGGCAGCTATTTTTTTCCCTGCCGGCGTTCAGGGCATCGAAACTGGGAATCGAAATTTTTTTTTAAATTCGAACGGTTCCGGGAGAACAGGAATGTTAGTCCCGGAACCCATCGATGCCCAACGCCAGCAGTAATTTAATTCCACAACTGTTGTTCAATTTATGTTAAGAATAGATTAGTCAGGAAATGCTTGTAATAGCTGTTAAAAGGGAATATTATGACTTACAGTAAATTGCAATTTAAATAAATAATGTAATTACAGCTAACCGTTTCATGTGCGTTGACAATGAAAAGCCTACAATCTTTCTGCAAAGCTACATGTGGCTTTTTAATCCTAGTGCTGTAAATTTAAATGAGTTTGTCACTCGACAGATGTCCTATCCTTTTGAACTGGGACGTTCAAATGGATTGGACGGCTATCCCTGTCTTTTAGGAAGAAATAAAATATTTATTTTTGCGGGATAATTCGAGTGATGAAGTGGGCTGGATTTGGCCCCAGCGCCTTGGTTTTGGTTTCAAAGGAAAATCATGTGCAGTCATTTTATGAGCTTTAACATTTCAGAAAATTAACTTGTGCAAACAATATACCGTATGAACAGAATACAAACAGACCTTTAAATGCATAATAATCATTTTATGAGCTTTCTGGACTTATTGTTAACATTGTCCCCCATTATTCTTTTCAACTTCTAACCATTTTGTATAAGCAATGATGTAGCGTCATTTGGCATTTTACATACTCCTACCAAAAATAAATCAAAAATCAATTTAAAAATAATTTCACAGCACAAATAAGGTGCGAACAGTAAGCGTAACTTTGGTACGAGTGTTCCTTTGAAGCAAATTTGTAAACATACACCAACAGGTACTGGAGAACGTAACACACCATCTCCAATCAACCCGGACGACATCGAGGTGGATGTAAACTTCCAGCCAGATCCCACAGACCTGGTCCTTTCCAGTGTGCCGGGGGGAGAACTGTTTAACCCTCGTAAACACAAATTCTCCGATGAAGAGCTCAAGCCGCAGCCCATGATCAAGAAGGCCAAGAAAGTCTTTGTTCCTAATGAACAGAAGGTATCCTGATTCTTTTCCGCACATTTTTTTTTAAACAGTGACATGGCTGATTAACTGTCATTCAACAGGTTAATATGTCACAGTTACCCTTAGTGCTGGAGGATATGACGATGTATATTAGGGGTGCAGCTATCGATTATTTAGGTCATCGATTAATCTATTGATTGGTGAGTTCGAATAATCGAGTAATCGGATTATAAACATTTAATACGTTGCAGAATACAATTTAGGAGATGCAAAACAAAGGGGAAAAAGTGTTTATGCTTTCAATAACATTTATTTTGAATTGCTAAGATTGCAATTTCAAAAGAGCATTAAATGTAAATATAAAATATCTGAGTGTTCCTTCAAATGATGTAGGATTACATTTTCACTTCTCAAGAGCAACAAATGCATTTAAAAAAAATTAAAAACCTTAGCTGAGACTCAAACGGTATTTATTGGGGGAAAAAAAACTATATGTGGTTCTAAGTACAACAAAATAACAATTGGCTAACTTGCATTTTTTTTTTTTTTAAACAAAGCTTTTAACAAATCGTTCAAAAACTTACCTTATGTTGTTTTTAACGGATTCAGCCATGTTAGATGAGTTATGTCATATTCACTTTTGCCACTAGAGGATAGTAGATCCACCCAAATCAATAAAACTAAATACAAACTTTGAAAACAAACCATTACAACACCACTCTAAACGAATCCTGGAAGCAGCAAAATTCAATTCAAAGCTTTTTTCAAATACAATTACTCGAGTTAATCGATTATTGACATTTTACATGTCTAATCGCCATAAATAGACCTGTTCCTGCAATGCACACTTTTGCCAGCAGATGGTGCCCATTTTGCATGGATTTGCTGCATTGATGGGATTTCATAGGCCATATTTGTACCACCATTGGGCAAGATGTCGCTATCTTCACTCAATAGTTAGCAAATTGGATCCCCCTGCCAACTGTACTTGAGCAATACATGCAAGACAATTGAAAATAGCCAAACATAATCCACACAGAATACGGACAACACAATTCATTCAAATATTAATTACATTTTTATTAATGATAACTTAATATTAGGGCTTTCAAAATTATCGTGTTAACGGGTGGTAATTAATTTTTCAAATTAATCACGTTAAAATATTTGACGCAGTTAACGCACATGCCCCGCTCAAACAGATTAAAATGACAGAACAGTGTCACGTCCACGTATTACTTGTGTTTTTTGTCTCCCTCTGCTGGCGCTTTGGGGGCGAGCTACTGGTTTATTTTTTGATTGAAAATTTTACAAATTTTATCAAAACGAAACATTAAGAGGGGTTGTAATATAAAATTTCTATAACTTGTACTAACGTTTATCTTTTAAGAACTACAAGTCTTTCTATCCATGGATCGCTTTAACAGAATGTTAATGTTAATGCCATCTTGTTGATTTGTTATAATAAACAAATACAGTACTTATGTACAGGATGTTGAATGTATATATCCGTCTTGTCTTATCTTTCCATTCCAACAATAATTTACAGAAATATATGGCATATTTTATAGATGGTTTGAATTGCGATTAATTACGATTAATTAATTTTTAAGCTGTGATTAACTCGATTAAAAATGTTAATTGTTTGACAGCCCTACTTAATATACAACATTCTTAAAAGTCAAAACCAATAGTAACAATAATGAGTAGATAATTGGATATCTTTATATTTGAGCAAACGTGTAGTATGCTACTATGCTGTTTCTGTTTACACTAGATAGTTTTAGGTTGCTGTACTACTTGATGCATTTAACATTTGTGGCAGGTCAGTTTATGGCAGGTCAGTTTAATTAAAGAATAAAGTAAGCGGGGGAAAAGCGGTCATAATTGTTGATTTATTTTTATTTTATTTTTTTACCAAATAATTGAAAAGGTATTATTTCGTGACATATAAAAATCTTGATATAAAATCACCCATTTTGTCACCATTTTTTCCCCCCAATGTCACACAACACTCCTCACCCTGTTTTAGGGCTGCAGCTGTCGATTATTTTAGTAGTCGATTAATCGATGAACTACTTAGTCCGAATAATCGACTAATCTGATGAGGAACATAAAAACATTAAAATACCTGAGCTGAGCCTCAGACGGTATAAAAAAAAGAGAATCGATGTACAACAACAGAACAGTTAGCTAACTTACATAGCAAAGTCCGCTAGCTTAAATGCAAATTTTTTTTTTTTTTTTTTTAATTTTATTTTATTATTATTATTATTTTTTAACAATGCTCTTAACAAATGGTTCAGACACACGTTCCCACAAAAAAAATGGCTAAATATACCTATAAACTGAATTATGAATGCATGAAAGCTTAAAAAGCTTAAGCTTATGTTGGACTTAACAGGGAGCAGATGGATTCAGCCATGTGAAATGAGGTAGAGTAGAGGGCTGTGTATCCACCCAAATCAATAAAACTAAATGCAAACTGTTTGAAAACAAACCATTACAACACCACTTTAAATAAACGAATACTCGAAGCAGCAAAATTTAATTCGAAAGTTTTTTGTAATCGAATACGTGAGTTGATCTATTAATCATTGCAGCACTACCCTGTTTTACCCTCGTAATTCCTGTCCTCTCTCCTGGATGTTGCATGAAAAGCATTGAATGAGTAAACTCCAAGGGCGTAGGTTTGCATAGGGAGGGTAGGGACATAACACTACCAACTTTTCAGGAGGCTCAAATTGTCCCCACCAACCTTTAAGCAACCTTATATGCACTATTAAATGAGTTCAGTAATACAGGTAATCCCATTTGTTGTAAAGAAAGAAATGACCCTACCATTATTAAGTGAATTATTTTCATTATGTTTAAACTTAAATTTACCCCTTTTCATTTTCACTTGCTGAATGCGCGGGTCCATTTTTTTCCTCCCTCCTCAAGCGCACGTTTGATTGGCTAATGATTTCATCCACCCCCGACACAAACACGCACGCTCACACTCACACAACTCAGATAGGAAGAAATGTCGACAAAGTGCCACCTCTTCCACCGTCTTCGAAGACGACGGATATTGGAATTTTTTTTTTTTTTTTTCTGGCCAGCAGCAGCCACTGTAAGTAATTTAAAAACTAATTTTGCTACTGAAAGTTCGAGCTGCATTAGAGTTAGGATAACATTAAACTGTGTGAACTTGCTAACCTGAAAACTCGAGTAGGAAGCTGCTTAGAGAGAAGTGTCCTTCTGTTTGTGTTTTCTACTGTTAACGTTAATTAAACTGTGAGAAGTGTAGTGAACTCTGCTGGAAACTATAGAAACAGAAAAACGTGAGCAAGAAGCTGTTTAGAGAGAGCCAGGTGCTGCATAACCTCAAATGTTGCTCACACAATACAACATAATCATAATTAACTATGTACATAAAAAGAAAAAAAATGTTGTTGTTTTTTTTTTTTTTATGCCGAAAGCTACCCACACTAGAGTTGCGATTGACTGGTCGATCGTGATTGACATAATGAGCACCCCTGATTTAGCATATCAATTAATTAGTTTCAGATTCGTGAGAAATGTAGCCCTGACCTCTGTACATTCACTTTTTTTTTTTTTTTTTAAATCGTTATCTGATTAAATATTATGTTCTACTCGATATAGGCTTAAAAACTTTTACAAATATTGTTTCCTCTTTTTTGCACAATATCTAGGCCATCACTGTATGAGGGCTTGATAACCCAGGGATGTAGAGGGGGCAGGCACAGGATGTTTGGTTATACTGTTTTGTTGCTTAGCAGGCAGGCATAACACTCTCAGTTGTATTGTATTGTAGCCTACATGGGACAATAGATGGAAATTGTTTATATTGTGTCACATCACATTACGGTCTGTTAAATTTAACTGTCCATCTCAACTTAAATATATTTTGAAAATTTACAGTATCATTGCTTGCAAAGCATTAAAGTACTGCATATGTTGTCGTGACAAGCCGGTGGCAGGGGTGGGTGGGGGCGCTATAATGGTCTCTTGCACTGCGTGCAGGTTATGCTGTTATATCGTCCCTACCAATGTTGAGACCAAAACTACACCCTTGGTTAACTCTCATAGCTCCGCAAAAATATCTAAGCCTCAGAAAGCCAGGAAACATCCCTTTCTGTTAATTTTTTTGTTTTTGCTCAGGATGATAAATATTGGTCCAGGAGGAAGAAGAACAACCTCGCCGCCAAACGTTCCCGCGACGCTCGGCGCCTCAAGGAGAACCAGATCACGGTGCGCGCTTCCTTCCTGGAGCGGGAGAACGCAGCGCTGCGACAGCAAGTGGCCGAGTTGCGAAAAGACTGCGGTCGCTGCAAGGCAACCTTGGCCCGTTACGAGGCCAAGTACGGTCCGCTGTAAAGACCTGGTAACACTCCACCAAGAATCAATTCGACAAAAGCAGAACTTCCTTCCCCGCAGAATTCAACACAGACACAAACACACAAGGGAAATCAAAATTTGCACTCTTGCTGACCTCCGGTCACTGTGTCGAACTCCGGTCGCGGGGCTGAACCTGGCGCTGGAGTGGCAGATACACACCGGAGGACTGACTGGGAGCACTGGTCACGGGAAGGTCTGTGGAGAGCGCCTGGCTCCTTCACCGAGAGGAAGGCGACGACACTCCCACGGACAGAGACGCGCGCAAAATACAGTCGGTCTCGATACTTTCACAGAAGTCAGGAAATATGAAAACAGCAGACAGATAACACGTAGACACTAATCTTTTTTTGAAATCACTGCATCGCGCTCCTTGTAGTGGACCAAAGTGTGACTGCCATCAATTGTGTATTTAGAATGGTGCCCACTTCCCTTTCCTTGTGTCGCGCGTACATTTGTGTCTAATTCCTTTTAATTCTCAAAAAGGATGTGGAGACAGGAAAAAGAGTGGAGTACAAATCGGGTACTTGGACCTGGAAGGAGCTGAAGCGATTACCTCAGGTGGTGGAAGAGCGACCGCTGAGAATCTGTTTAGTTCTTCTGTCAAGTAACACACACACCTACACACACTATATGTATAGTCATCTCCAGTGTGTAATCCTTTTTGCACTTTTTCTTCAAAGACTGTCGTGGTTGCGGGTACCTTATTATCACTGTGGGAGGGACGGTAGCTTAATAGAACACATGCATGAAGTCCTCGTACTAATCTCAGAACAGTTTCGGGAAAGATTAACTCATTAGCTGCCATTGACGGGGATAGACGTCCGATCCATTTGAAGTGGGAGGGTGGCAGCGAATGTTCGTTCATTCGCTGCCACCCTCCCACTTCAAATGGATCGGACGTCTCCTAGCCATAAACTCATGTCAATTAATATAATTAGAAACCGCATAATTGGACGTCTATTACCGTCAATGGCAGTGAAAGTCAAAATTAGGGCCTTTGAGTCGTTTTAATAATAACAAGTACAGAGTTTGCTTTTTAAATTCAGGTTCGAAGGTATCGCTGGCCCTCCTTTTTGTGGAGGGGTAAGTGTGTTAGGATGTTTATTTTACTACACTCTGCATGTAGAGGGCGCTCACAGCCCTCGCCTGCCCTTCGGTAGTGTAGCGATGGCTGGATTGTTCTCGGAAAATAATTAGCCGTCCCCTAGGCGACTCCTTTTAAAGCCTGTAAATAAATGATCATTTTCGAGGTCTTCTTATCCTAAAACAGGGATTTTTTTGACTGTGTCTTTATTAATCCAATGCTAGTCCCTATATTTGCCAAATAGTCAATGAGTGCTGTATTTATTCTGATGGTAATAATGCATCTGTTGATTGTAATGTACGAGAATATGTCAGATTCTTTATATCCCTTTGAGGAAAACTCTTTGAATGAAACCAATGACTAAGCAGGGACTCTAAAAGGGTTAACTGTGTTTGTTTCACACAAAAAAAGATTTATATAGTTCTAAGGGGTTATTTGTCTCTATTCAATATATTATATACACACATATAGATATTGTGAGTGTGTCTAACACACAAAAGGCAGGGTACGTGCTTAGTTACCTCATCCAACAATTCTTGCTTTCAAAAAGAATGAATCAAGCGATGGTTGAATTTAGGCCTGGGCGATAAATCGATTTTATGAATTTTAAGGTTTGTTTTTTGTTTTTTAATTTTTGTAAAAACCAAGGGAGGACTGGCATACGGGGATACCGGGGATATCCCCTGTGGGGCCGTAGTCAATTGAGCGGACCTTAAAATTAGCGCACCCGGGTAATTGAGCGGACCTTAAAATTAGCGCACCCGGGTAATACAAGCATCACGGTCAGTGTTGTTAATCGTACTTTAAAAAAGTAATTAATTACAGTTACAAATGACTTCTCCCAAAAAGTAATTGAGTTAGTAACTCGGTTACCTGAATTTAAAAGTAATTAGGTACTTGATAAAGCAACTGGTGTTACTTTTCTTTTTTTTTTTTTTTTTTTTCCATTCCAACAAAAAAAAAAAAACAACAACAAAAAAACAGGTCACACTATGTGACTATGTATGTAGAGTTCAAAATGTTTTTGGCACAACTGGTCCTAGCACAATTCTTTACCCTAAACTATTCATTTAAAATAGGAGGATTGACTGCGGACGCTCATTTTGCAGTGCCTGTGACGGTACTAGACGTCCAATCCATTTCAACGGGAAGGTCCCAGTGCCCTATAGAGGGTTAAACTTGGTAAACTTTTGTTCTTATTGTCTCCTTAAAGGGATCCACGGATAGAAAGACTTGTAGTTCTTAAAAGATAAACGTTATTATGAGTTAAAATAATTTGATATTGAACCTCCTCTTGATGATTTTGTTTTTATACAATTTGTAAAAATAGTTTAACTAGTAGGTCGCCATTGTTGTTGACATCGCAGGGCGGTAACGTCACATGGTTACGCTGCCGGGCTTCCTGAGTATGACTCTAGCGACGTAAACATGTAATCTGTTCAACCCTTTCAATTTGAACCCGATAGGAACATTAATGAGCATGACAGCATTATCGATATTTCACAAAACGAGCAGCAAATGCAAAATGAACAGGAAAGACTGGATGAGATGAGAGTAGGGGGGGAAAAAAACGTGTTCTGCCAAATTTGACAACCAAAGTACTAGGTGCGCTTTCAGCTTGTTTTGTTTAGATGCATAGAGACAGAACTTACTAAAGTTGCCTTAAGAAAATACTTAAACGTAGTAATATTAAATAAGGGAGGTTTAAATATGCCACGTGACTAATATTGTCAACAGATCAACAATATGCTTTAAAGCTACAACAAGAAAACACAATGCTTCAAAGTATGAGAGGGAAACGCATGCAAAAAGTATTTTGATGCAATGAAGAGGTAAAAAGAGACAGAATACAATAAAACACAAATAGTAAGTACTCGCCGCTTTTAACTGATGAGCGCATGTGTTGGACGTCTCGCCGCGTAGAAGGAATTGCAGAATTGTAGATTTTCAAATCAATGGCAATAGTTTATGTGTTTCTAATAACATATTTTAGTAAAAGAGAATAATTGTGGCTTATTAGAGCCTACAAGTTTTTAAGTCTGAGGTTCCCTTTAAAAACAAGTACTTGGGAAAACAAAAAATCGGAGGGGGAAATGATCAGTTTTTGTGGGGGGGGGGGGATCAATTTTATCTTTAGGGCGTATCACCCAGCCCTAGTCAGAGTAGAGAGCCGATACAGTAAATGCAGCTTTCGCGTAGGTCTATTTGGCAAAATGTCCAATCCTATTTTTTTAGGTGTTGCAAGACTGTTACAAGTTGTAAAATACAGATGCTAATTTTTTTTCTTTCTCTTTTTTCTCTCCGATCAGTCGGCTCGTGCGCCAGTAATTGTGGCAATAACATCCTGTAATATACCTATATTGCTTGTTTAATTTCAGTGATATTGTGTGTAAAATTGTTATTCCTTAAAGGAAATGCCCCAAAGTCTTTTGTGCTTCCAATTTGATCCTCTGTAGTCCAGGATCCTAATGCATGAACCCAGTCTACTTTGTCTTCTATCAATGTTTTGACTATTCTACACCAAGTGTACTTACGTCTGTTAACCGTCACTGAATAGCTGACGCATTTCCGATGGGCGTATTAATGCAGAGTATCTGCATTATGATTTTTGACGGCCATCCCAGTGCGGTCCGCTTGATTTCCTATGGGGGCAAACGTCAATTGAAAATGGCATCTTTTGATCACTGTGTGGATTATTTCCTATGAACTGCATATTGATCTATATCTAGATTCACCGGATCAGTTGGTGCTTAAGCGTTTTCTTGTTTGTTTCACTTTCAAAAGGGCATAGTGCAGGGGTGTCAAACTCATTTTGTCGCGGGCCACATCTTAGTTTTGCTTCCCGTCAGAAGACTGTTGTGTCTGCCAACTAATCGACAACTAATGAAATGAATGTCAACTACTTTGATAGTCCATCGTTTGGAGAAATTCTTGACCTATAAATTTTCCAGATCCGTTTTGAACTTCTTCTTAGCAAGTATTTAAAATACTAAACTTGATTTAATGGTTTATTTGAATGCTTATTTTGACAGCGTCATATGACTGCTGTCATCATGACACGATACCTGTCATAAGTATGAATGAATGCTTATGACAGATGTCATGAAGTGTCCTAACCCAAAGACATTTCAAACAATGTTAACTTTGCATCAAAACTAACACTTAGTAACAACGTGTCATAAGCATTTTTTCATGTTCATGATTCATGACAGGTGTTATGTCATGATTATGTCAGTCTGTAACGAATTATAAATATTTCAATGGCAATGTTACTTTATAATTAAAAAAATAAAAGGGGAAAATATTCAGTTTTTTCTACATAAAAAAAACAACTTTCATTTATTTTTTATTTGTATTTTACATTAATTCTAACTCTGATGCCAAAATAAAAGATTTAAGAAAGTTTTTGCCGTCAAGTAGTATCGAAATCAAGCTTAGAAAGTTAATTAAAAGACATTCTAAGATAATAATGATAAATATTACCTAAATAAAATAATTAAAAATAAAATAAAATACAAATTAGCAACAATAATATATATATATTTTTTAAAAAGCATGATTGATTTTATATACATTTTTTAAACATAAGGAAAAAACAGTAATTATTAATTGATTACTGTAGTGAGAAATGGTTTCCTTTCGCGGGCCACGCAAAATGATGTGGTGGTCCGGAACTGCCCCCCGGGCCTTGAGTTTGACACCTGCGGTCTAGTTTAACAGACATGTCTAATTTTGAGAGTTAATTTTGCATTGACATTCAAACAAAATATGCACTGCATTGGACTGTTCATGTGCCAGTACAGCCAGTGAGTTTATATATTCAATTCTCATAGTGTTGTGCATAATTCGAATCTTTTAGAGCGGCGCCTGGCGTAGCTCAGTATGTAGCAGTTTTTTGTTTCATTTGATTGATGTGGATTGAAAAAGTAAAAGTTGCTTTACTCATTGGCTTCCACTGACAAAAATTAAGACGTCTAATTCATTTAAACTGGAAGAACTGCTGTGATTGTTTATCTTTTAGTGCCATTGACGGCGCGAGACGTCCAATTTATTTTGACAGGGAGGAACGAATGAACAATACTCTCAAACAAAATGAATTGGACGTAAAAGATGACTTACCGAACTAATAGTAACTGGTATGTCTGAGTATGAGGGCCAAACAGAGAGAGAGGGAGAGAACAGTAGGACCTCTGAGAATAAAATCATAATATTACAAGATTAAAGTTGTAATATAATGAGAATAAAGTCATACGTTGTAACTTGTAATACTACGAAAAAAGGCGCACTATTACCATAAGTCGTATGTTGTAATATTATGAGATTAAAGTTGTTATATTATGTAAATAGAACAACTTTGACAGGATCTCGTGAGGCTTTATTTTAGAATTTCACAGGAAATCCTTCATTTTTGGCACATCTACATCAAATTATAATCAATATTAGGATTTTTACTAATGAGGGCTGCAGCTATTAATTATTTTAGTTGTCGATTATTTACTAGTTAATTCGAATAATCAAGTAATCGGATTAGGAACATTTGATGCGTTGCAGAATAAATTTAAGGAGATGTAAAACAAAGGCATGCTGAGATTGCACTTCCAAAAGAGCATTAAATGCGAATTCAAAATAAAATTCCTGTGTGTTTCTTCAAACTATGCAGAATTGCACTTTTATTTAAAGAGAAATTACAATACCTGCGCTTACCCTCAAACCATATAAAAAATTTTTAAGAAATAAGGACGTAAGTACAACAAAAGAACAATTGCTAACTTGCATAGCAAAAATCCGCTGCTGTAAATGCTATAAAATGCTTTTTAAATTTTTTTTTTACAATGCTCTTAGCAAATCGTTCAAACACATGTTCCCACAGAAAACGGCTATATATACCTATAAACTAGATTATGAATGCATTAAAAACATATCAGCTCAAACAAAAACTTTCCTTATGTTGGTCTTAACAGGGAGCAGCTGAATTCAGCCATGTTAAATGAGCGATGTCATATTCGCTGTTGCCACTAGAGGGCCGTGTATCCACCCAAATCAATAAAATTAAATGCAAACACTTTCAAAACAAACCATTACAAGGCCACTCTAATTAAAAGTATACTCGAAGCAGCTAAATTTGATTTTAAGCTTTTTTCTAATCGAATTATTTGAGTTGATTAATGTTGCAGCACTAATACTAATACATCGTCGTAGCTCCAAATTAATTTGTTAATTTTAACGGCGGCAGTTCAACGCTTCGTAAAGTACATCGCAGCTAAATTAGCTAAATTTGCCGCACTGCATCCATACATACTGTATTATGTAAGTAAAGATACGTAATATAAAGATTTTAATCCCGTAATATTATGATTTTCATTTCGTAATATTATGCAAAGTTATGTAACATTACAAATTTTTTCACGTAAATTAAGTATTAAAACTTAAACCTTGTAATATTACTAGTGCTGCAACGATTAATCGATTAACTCGAGTATTCGATTAGAAAAAAAATATTCAAATTAAATTTTGCTGCTTCGAGTATTCATTCAATTAAAGTGGCATTTTAATGGTTTGTTTTGAAAGTGTTTGCATTTAGTTTTACTAATTTGGTTGGATAAACTGCCCTCTGGTCTGCCTCATTTCACGTGACTGAATCTAGCTGCTCCTTGTAAAGACCAACATAAGCTAAGTTTTTGTTTGAGCTAATGTTTTTTTAATGCATTCATAAAGTAGTTTATGGGTATATTTAGCTGTTTTTTTGTAGGAATATGTGTCTGAGCTATTAGGAGCATTGTAAAAAAAAAAAATGTTAGCATTTAATAGCATTTAGGCTAGCTGACTTTTGCTACGCAAGTTAGCCAGTTGTTCTTTTGTTGTGCTTAGATCCTCATTTATTTTTTTTTTTATACCATTTAACGCTAATATTACGACATATGACTTTATTCTTGTAATATTGCGACTTTTTTTCTCGTCGTATTACATGGCGTAAATATTCTTGTAATCTTACAACTTTAATCTCATAATCCTTTGTTTGGCCCTAATACTTCTTGGTAGACAGGAGAGCAGTTGCATGTGTAGAAATAAAAAGTTTCAAGTTCTAAGGTAAATGCGTGCAAGCGCTCAGTTTCATTTGCATCTGCTGTGTTTCTATTTGATGCACAACAACAAAAAATGTTTTACATGTTCAATAATGTGCATGCATAGCAAAATATATGCTCCTCTGTGTAAAATTTGTCAAGCACAAACTGGATATAATGATGTGTTTTCTGGTGGTGAGGCTAATGTGTACATTTGAAGGTAGAAGAAAACAGCCCTGTTTAACTCATTGGCTGCCATTGACGGTGATAGATGTCTGATCCGTTTCAATCGGCAGAGAAAGCCACGTGCGGCTCTGGAGCCGCAGCTATCATCGTCAATGGCGCTTAAAGAGTGAATTGTGAAACAGCTTCGTTTTCCTTTGCATCACTTACACTTGTCGGCTATTTGAAGCAGCTAGGACTCTATAATTATTCTTAAAAAGTGATTTAATAATATCGGGATAAAGAGGTTTTTATTTGTCTTTTTTGCATTACTTTCTATTTCTATAAGAAATGATTCTGTTTGGTGTTTTTGTATTGTCTTAACCATGTATAGATACATGACACTGCAGTGCCATAGTTCTGTATCGTGTATCATGCATAAAAAAATAATAAATCAAGATGTAAAGACAACCGAGCTCAGTTTGACCTTGACTTGTCAGCAGACGGCACCGGCAATCGTGCGTGTCGACGGATAGTACAAAAAAAGGTGCGATTTGATACGCCGTCTATCTGCACGTGTACACGCTCACACACGGACGGTGTTTTTGTTTGGATGCTGCACACGTTTTCCCTCCTCTCGCTGTTCCACAGCCCTGCTGCTCATCAGTATTCCAGAAGAGTAGGAGCTATTGCGTAATGATCGCATCCACACACGGGAGCAGTGTTGCGTAACAGCGGCAGCAGCCTCAAAGAGGATGGGCGTGTGGATTCAGAAAAAGTATGAGGATGGAGACTCCTGAAGAGGGAGGGGCTAAACTCATCTTTGTCACGAGCCACATTGTAGTTATGGTTTCCTTCAGAGGGCCATTACGTCGGGCAACTCGGATAAATATTTTACCCGTGGTTGCCATGGACAGCGTGAGACGTCCAATCCATTTTGACTCTCAAAATAGATTGGACGTCTCACGTCTTGAGTAGTTACTGGCAGGCAAACAAGGGCTGCCACAATTAAAAACTAATCGATTAGCAACTACAGACATTTTTTAGCTCAAATTTGTCAAAATATGTTTGTCGTTCTTTTATGAAATTTTCCCGCTTTTTTCCCCCCTTTTCAATAAAAGTTGCAAAGCAGAAAATATTATTTTGGTGGGAAAAAGCGAACAAAAAGCAACAGCTTTATCATATTCATCTTTTATTTTTCTTTTGTAAACAACAGAAATAGGTAAATATAGTGAATAATGTCTTAAATGAAATGCAGCTTTAAGTAGGGTTCAGCATCGATGGGAACCGACTCTAACACTCCGATGCTCCCGGAACCGTTCAAATTTTAAAATTTCGATTCCATGTTTCGATGCACTGACTGCCGAGCGGGAAAAAAAATCCTCAAGTTCAAAGACTGATATTTATGTACAAGTTAAAAAGAAAAAGCCCTGTGAGAAGTTCATGTTAAAAAATAAAAAAAAGATTTTAATATCAACGGTGCAATTTTTTTTACCCTGCCTCTTTTTTAAAAAAAAATTTTTTTTAATCCTGCCTTTTAAAAGAATCGGAATCGAGAATCGTTCGGAACCGGAATGTGGAATCTGAATCGGAACTGGAATCGTTGAACTGGAATTTCAAACGATGCCCAAACCTACCTATAAGTGGAAAAAAAAATATTCGACCCCTCCAGTCAAAATGATTGGATGTCTCATGCTGTCATAGGCAGTGAAATTAGAGCTGCCATGATTAAAGACAAATCAATTACCGGTAGCAACTTAATTGTCATCATTTTGATTGTTAATATATACCATCTAGACATTGTTGACCTCAAATTTGTCTAAATCCGTCTTTTTTCTCTTTCATGGAAAACTATTTTTTAAAATTTTTAATATATTTTCCCCAAAAAAACATATTCTTCTATGTACTCACAACTTTTAATAAACAAAGGGTGATCAGTAAACTTTTACCGGTGTTCTGCCAAAATGTGCTACATGGGCGAAACATTCTACATGAGGCGAATTTGTCACCCAAAGTATTACCATGCGCTCTCAACTTGTTTTGTTTGAATGCGTACAGGCAGAATGTACTAAAAAATGCCTTAAGAAAATACTTAAACGTAGTTATATCACATAAGGGCTGTTTAAATATGCTACGTGACTAATGTCAACAGATCAACCCTTTAAAATTACCACAAAAAAAAAAAACAATGGCTAAAAGTATGAGAGCGAAATACATGCAGAAAGTATTTTTTAAGGCAAAGAAAAGGTAATAAAAAAACTCAAAACAAAAATAGTGAGTACTTGCCTCTTTTAACCGATGTGAGCACCCGTGCGGATGCTTGCGTAAGCGCACTGAGCATTGTGTAGCGTCTTGCCGCGTAGTAAGGAATTGCAGAACACCGATAAATTATACGAAATATTTGTTTATTTTAGAAAAATATTGAGGTTTAATTGCTAATTAATCATTAAGTTTATTTCATCAAAAAAACAAAAAACAAATACATTTTCTTTGGCAAAAACATTAAGTCAATGCAAGTGATTTACTTTCACGGGCCACACAAATTGATGCGGCGGGATGGATCTGGCCCCCGGGCCGCCAGTTTGATACCCCTGAGCAAGAGGATGGGAGAGGAATTACTGAGGTGGGGGCAAAAAAGATGGATAGATGGAGGAGAGTCAAGGATGAGACCAGCCATGCATGCATGATAGATGTCTCACGGCACGTTACCATAGAAAGGCAGTGCGCGAGCCAACATTACAGCTGCTGGCACCTCCCTACGCATACAAATGCTAAAACAAGCCATTCAGAGTGCTGTGTGATGAAACCTGAAGTAATAGCTGCCAGGGCTGGCTATGGTGTCAAACTGTCAGTCCGGGGGCCAGATCTGGCCCACCGCGTCATTTTGTGTGTGACCCATCTAAGTCACATATTACATCGACTTTTTTTATACCCACTAAAATAAAAATCAGTAAATATAATTCAAATAAAATTTCAAATATCTTTATTGGACAGTTTTTATTTTTATTCCTTTAATGATTTTTTTAAACTTGAAAAATATATAGAATATTGATTATATTTACAAATTTTTCAGAAGTTTACCGACAACCTCCCCCCTTTTGGAACACAAAAATATACATTTAAAAATTTTTATTTTTCCCTAAAAAATAAAAAAAAATACAACGATAAAAAAAGGTAAATACTTTATATACATACATACATATATATAGTGGAAAACACAGACAAGACTGAAAAAGCAGTTTCTGGTCTTGCACTCCTCTTTAAGAAACTGCTGTATTTTAAGCCAAAACAACTGTTGTGTTTGATAGAACAATATGTCCATATGCTGCCATAGCAGATTCATCACGCATTAAGACCCCGAACTATTTTTAATTTGTCCGTTTTACCCCGGAAACCCCTGTTTACAGACGTCGTGCAACCGCTTTTATTTCAACCCAGCCATAAAACGAAGGTAATTAATTATATTTATTATTCAAAATGTCTGTCATTTTTAGCTTAGAATCATTAATTGATGTCTAATATTTCATTTTTAAAAAAACTTTTTAAAATTATTCACTCGCATATTTAAAACTTAAAAAAAAAAATTACGTCTGAATGAAAAAAATGGTGTCAGTAAAAAGGTCATATATCTACCTCATAACTATCGCTTAATTGTATTTTTTTGTTACTGTCGCATTTTATCCGATATGTTAGATGATAAATAATGGATCCAAACAAAGAAAAATTTTAAAAGAAAAAAAAAAAAAACGTATTAAAAGGGTCAATATATGAAAAGGAAAATCTCGACCACTCCTTGATGTCTGCAATTTCTGCATCGCGACCCTTGTTATATTACCATGTTTCACCCATAAAATCCCCAAAAAAACAATCCAGCAGTGGCCATTCACAGCTGTGTCATGATACTCAGTAGCCACGTTTACATGCTGACTTTTATTCATACCGATTCAAATCATTCCGAATGGAAATTTCAGATCAGCTGTTTACATGTCACTTCATCTATTCCGATCCAGCGTTTACATGTGACTTTATTCCGAAAGGACGTTTGACAACTGCCGTCTGACATGCGCAGATTAATCAAAACAAAGCGTCACGCTGCAAAACATGGAGATCGATCGTCGGAGTGCTGCTGTTTTAACTTGAACCCACTTGTTGTGTTTGCGGGGTCGTATCCGCTTCTGCTGTTTTGCTCTTTTGCCTTGTAGTAGCCGGTTTTCCACCGGTTTCTAATCTGGACAACGCTCCGGTCTATTCCGGCTTCGTGTAACCTCTCGTGAACTTTTTTTAAATAGTTCACTGTTCCTCGTTTTATGCCCGTCTAAGCGAGCAATTATATTCAATTCTTTTAAAGTTTGAATTAAATACAATCTTTCCGCCGGACTCCAAATATGTGCGCTGTGCTTGGAAGCCTTGTTGCAAGTGACGTTACTTACGTCACAAAGTGACGTCACCACGTCAGTACGGAGCATGTGCAGAAAGAACGCAACCAGACACCATTCCGCTTCCCTGTTTACATGATATAATTTTACTTCTAATCGGTTTGGGAAAAGGAATATTCCACCCCTGTGAATCGGAATGAAATTCCATTCGGTTTGGGCCTGCGAATGAGGTGTTTATATGGAACACATTTATTCGGTTTGAACAAATATTCCGATTGTAATTGGAATATTTGGCTCCATGTAAACGTGGCAACTGATACATGCTACATGGAGTTTTTGGATCGAAACAAGGTAAGTACGCTATAATATCTCGTTAAAGTCATGGCGTCTGTAATTCTGCTCTCGCGTGGTCTCACCTCCAGATAGGGTTTTACTGTTAATTTTTTTTTTTTTTTTTAAATGCCCTCCTGTTCAAAAATTTTCTTCCCCCAGAAAATTGAGATTTTAAGCTTTCCAATGATGTATCACACATGCATATAGGACAATTTTGAGTTTGGCCAAATTGGGGGTCTCAGAGCGGAACTTCCAAGTCACCTGAGTGTTTTCCGCCATATACGTATACATATATATAATTTTGAATAATGATTCCGGTCTCCATTTTTTAAAGGGGGATTATAATTAAAAACTTAAGACAAAAAAAATTAAAATGAAAAAAAGTTTTTTCCAAAACCCTCACATTAACGGAAAATTTTGGGGAGTCTTTTGAAAAATTCCATGAGTTGCAAAAATTCCAGTAATTTTGATATGTGAACGCTGATGGTCGGTCAAACGGTCGTTTGGGCTGTGCGGCGCACCGAATAAAATGCTATTCAAAAACTAAATGAAATTTAAAAAAAAAAAAAAAAAAAAGAAAGAAATTTTACTATTTGGGCCTTTGCCTTGCAAAGTCCCATCTAGGCATGTGCTGGTCACGGGTTTCAAGGTTACCGTGGTATGAAAACGTCACGGTTTCAAAACCACTAAGATTTTCCGTTGTACCGTATGACTGTTTTAGCTATTTTTTTTGTGTCCCAAAAATGCAGCGACAAATCCGTGAGTTGAAGCGGCAGAGCTCCCCCTCCCCCTTTGGTTTTTGCTCTGTCCTGCATCTGTCGCTGTGCTGTAGAATAGCCACAATGGCTGAAGGTGTTAAAACTAGAAGCTTTTCCCCCTTCAAAAAAGTCGCTAGTATGGGAGGACTTTGGCTACTGAAAAGAAGCAGACGGCCGCAGCTTAGAAGAGGAAGGACAGCAGGACGTCCAACATGATTTCACATTTACGTGACCATCATCCGTCACTTTATAGAAAAATTTAAGGTAGGTAAACGCTGTCAAGAAAGTTTCCCACCAGCTATAGTATGTCTAAAGATGGTAAAACAAATATTATAACGTAAGCTGGTTAATGAGGCAGATAATATGCTAGTTAGCATGCCAAAACGGCTAACTGGTTTCCTCTCAACCGTTAGCAAACTTTTGTAAAGTCTTCCGTTATTGTAAACGTGTTCAAAATAACATTTTCATAATACAGCCTGTGGGTTTTTTTTTCTCTGGTGACTTTCTGTGTTGAGAGATGGTATGTGTGTGTGTGTGTGTGTGTGTGTGTATAATGTGTAAATATTGATACCAGTCATACACATTTGCTGTCTCTTGCTCTCCATTAATATTCAATTAATTAACATTAATAGTAGTAGTGGTTTGTGTTTTACATAAAATCAATTTGATCATATATTGTTCAGTATTATTAAAGTATATTGAAGTCCAGTTTTTTATTTTTTCTCCTTTCTAATGTTGAGCAACTTGATCCTTGGCTGTGGGTTTCCGGCATTGAAATCTCTCACCTTTAGAAATTCGCTGTTTTGAAGTCAAAAAGGGTGACCCACGTGATTTGTGTGGATCTGAGAACATTTTTAAAGGGGTGGAAGGTCGGGAGATTTTTTTTATTGTCGAATGCTTGGTATGCAAGCGGGGAAAGTGGCACAAAGCCAAAAAAGTGCACCAAAGGGGCCAAAACATTGACTTATTTCAACGAAACAAAGGAAGGTATACTGTTGTGTCCTGTCTCTTCAATGCTCAGCTAGGCTGCACGTCGGCCATGAGTGAACACCTAAAGCGCCGACACCCAGTTGTAATTTTGGAAGATGACAGGAGACAATTATAAGCTGGCAGACCGTAAGTCTATCTAACTAACGGCATGTTTTATTTACGTTGCTAAGCCTGCTGCGATATGCAATGAGTCCATTTATCGAACGGCAAATAAAAATGAGGGCGGTAATTGTCACGGCTGTGGTTTTATCGCGGGTGCGTGTACACATGTTTGTTGTTGGCATAAGAGACTCCAGCTCCTTTGACAGATGTTTATTGGTCATCAACACGCCGTAGAATTAAAGTTCAGACATACAAAAAAAGGAAACACATCTATATTAAACACTTTAGAGCAGGGGTCTCAAACCGATTCCACAAAGGGCCGCAGTGGGTCCTGGTCTTTGTTCCAACAGATCCAAAACAGACAGTTCAACCAATGAGGTTTCTGCTAAAGTAAGCAGCACCTGACTGCAATTAACTGATTACACTTGTTAGACACCAGATTGGTGAAAAGGGATTGTTCTCGTTTGGTTGGAATGAAATCCAGTACCCACTGCGGCCCTTTGAGGACCGGTTTGAGACCCCTGCTTTAGAGTGTAAACCTTAGCATTGCTACATTGGGGCTACTTGGGGGGAAAAAAGACAACCTACTTTAGCCTGCTATAAAACATTGGCAGTCTTCTCCAAAACGCAAACTTGCGGTTAAAAGGTGACACTTCAAACATGGAAAAATCGCTGGTTAACAGCATTTGCAAACGAAAAAAAAAAAAAAGATTACTGACACCACTTGTAATGACAAAAAGAGCTTTTTTGCGGGGTGTAAAGCGTATGGTTAGCGGTTTAGAGAAAGTACTTCTGGTGAAAATTTCAAAATAAAAGCATGTTATGTTCGTCATACAAATAACGATTCCTGGAGTTAATCACACATACTTCAGAATTGAAATTCTACACTAAGAATAGCTTTAAAATAACAAAAATGAAAAAACTGATTGGCAATGAATAATTATTATACTACTATTACATATAGTAGTATCCTATAATAATGCTAAATCTAAGTCTAAGTGATTCGGCGAATGTAAACGCAGAACCCTATTTTTGTACGCTGATTAAATCTAGGCAAAGTGGCTTTTTAGACCAGGTTTTGCAATGGTTTGCTCCCAATTTACAGCCATTTCTTTTAACTGCTAGTCTTCGATCTGATGGGAGGAGGAACTGGTTTGCTCAGTGGAAGGTTGACTCACACTTGGTATGAGGGAATACTACAGACCAATGGGCAGCGCAGCCTCAAATTTTGACCTGTTTATGAAACATGCTGTCATCATGAGAATATTGAATGGGTATTTGCCGAATTATTAGCTTGCTACCTTAGATGTAGCGGTTTTGAATTTGAAAAAAAAAGGCTTTATTATCTAATTCCGAAGGGTCCGGTGAATCTACATGTGAAACTTGTTGGGTTCGGTACCTTTAGCAAGGTTAAGAACCACTGTGCTAGATATTTTTTTTTAGAATTGTTTTGAATCATGTTGGAAAGGCGGAGTCAGTGTTCTGAATCTGTTTACATTCCATTCTTTTGCACTAGTTAATGCTATCAGCATTTTACCTCATTGTTTGTGATTTATTTTTATTTACGTGTTTGTAAGTGGGGCAAATAAGTATTTAGTCAACCACTAATTGTGCAACTTCTCCTTGAAAAGATTAGATAGGCCTGTATTTGGTCACCTACACACAAGCAAGATTTCTGGCTATCAAAGAGGTCTAACTTCTAACGAGGTCTAACGAGGCTCCACTCGTTACCTGTTTTAACTCATTATCGGTATGAAAGACACCTGTCCACAACTTCAGTCAGTCACACTCGCAACTTCACTATGGCCAAGACCAAAGAGCTGTCGAAGGACACCAGAGACAAAATTGTAGACCTGCACCAGACTGGGAAGACTGAATCTGCAATAGGTAAAACACTTGGCGTAAAGAAATAAACTGTGGGAGCAATTATTAGAAAATGGAAGACATACAAGACCACTGATAATCTCCCTCAATCTGGGGCTCCATGCAAGATCTCACCCCGTGGCGTCAAAATTATAACAAGAACGGTGAGCAAAAATCCCAGAACCACACGGGGGGACCTAGTGAATGACCTACAGAGATCTGGGACCACAGTAACAAAGGCTACGATTAGTAACACAATGTGCCGCCAGGGACTCAAATCCTGCACTGCCAAACGTGTCTCCCTGCTGAAGAAAGTACACGTCCAGGCCCGTCTGCAGTTCGCTAGAGAGCATTTGGATGATCCAGAAGAGGACTGGGAGAATGTGTTATGGTCAGATGAAACCAAAATAGAACTTTTTGGTAGAAACACAAGTTCTGAATTCCATCCGAAGAACACCATAACCACTGTGAAGCATGGGGGTGGAAACATCATGCTTTGGGGCTGTTTTTCTGCAAAGGGACCAGTACGACTGATCTGTGTAAAGGAAAGAATGAATGGCGCCATGTATTGAGAGATTTTGAGTGAAAATCTCCTTCCATCAGCATGGGCATTGAAGATGAGACGTGGCTGGGTCTTTCAGCATGACAATGATCCCAAACACACAGCCAGGGCAACAAAGGAGTGGCTTCGTAAGAAGCATTTCAAGGTCCTGGAGTGGCCTAGCCAGTCTCCAGATGTCAACCCCAGAGAAAATCTGTGGAGGGAGTTGAAAGTCCGTGTTGCCCAACGACTGCCCCAAAACATCACTGCTCTAGAGGAGATCTGCATGGAGGAATGGGCCAAAATACCAGCAACAGTGTGTGAAAAGCTTGTGAAGAACTACAGAAAACGTTTGGCCTCAGTTATGTCCAACAAAGGGTACATAACAAAGTATTGAGATGAAATTTTGGTATTGACCAAATACTTATTTCCCACCACAAATTGCAAATAAATTCGTTAAAAATCAAACAATGTGATTTTCTGTTTTTTTTCCCCCACATTCTGTCTCTCATGATAAAACCTCAAGGTTTACCCATTTTGACAATTACAGGCCTCTCTAATATTTTCAAGTGGGAGAACTTGCACAATTAGTGATACTTATTTGCCCCACTGTATTTAAACAAAAGAATTTAAGTGTTCCAAAATGTTTTTGTGAATTAATAAGAGTCATTAAAATTTGCTTTGCTAATTTAGGGGGGGATTATTAGATTAGTCGACTAATCGTAAAAATAGTTGGCTGACTAATCGGGAGAAGATTTGTCATTTGGGACAGCCCTAGTTGTACAGTGTACTGGAACATATTTTCCTCCACACCCCTCACCTTTTTAACCCCTGACCCATTTTCATGCCTGGGGTTTAGTCTCTTTTATTTATTTCAATTTTATTTAAATATTTCAATTATTTATTTATTTCATTTATTTATTCTAACTTCAATTCATGTTGATGTTCCAATTTGCAAGTATGTTGTGAAAAATGAAAAAATCTTGTTCAATGAAAAAATTTTCTTTTAACCCATACATCTTAAAATAACACATTTTAGAGCTATAATTGGAATAGCGTCAAACAGCTGCATTTTTGCTTTAGGTTATCGTACAGTCAAGATCTCATACCTGCACGCGCCGAAGCCCCACTCTAATAAATTTGCAACTTTAAACGTTAATGCTGCTCAGGACAAATACTAGCTTGACACCCCTGCTTAAGCATAATAAAACTGCTACTGAACAGCATGAGAAAAGAAATGACGAGTCGGTCATCTTATTTTCCATGCTTACTGGTCATTTTATTACAAACTTAAAAAAGAAATCTGATACAATAAGAAACTGCAGTAGTAATGCCCCATCCCAAGAAAACAGGTCATTACGTTTCATTCGTGAAAGACTCCTTCAACATCTACAAGGTGTACATCGGATACAAAATCGGAAAAAAAATAAAAATCACAGTCAGAAAAAGGAAATAGCTATTTGTACATCTTTTCAATTATACATTTGAATGTCACATAGAAAATAAACTTTTATAACCATGAAATATTCCAAAGTGCAAACTAAAACAATTTAAGCAAAGATCAGAATAGAAAAAGTCTTCTCTTCAACCCTGATTGTAGGATGGCCTGCACTTTCAGAGTTTGGGGTGCATTTCAAACGGGTTATTTAGAGCACACGATGCAGTCGTTCGAAATGGTATACGCGTACCTTATTTGGAGTCCTTCTAAGCGCAATAAAATATTCAGGTATCCCAGTTGGGCTTGTGCAGGCCATCTCAACCCGGGCTGACTAAGAGTACAACATTCATTTCCTTCATCCTTCCTATTAGAAGAGACCAAAATACCGTGATGCTATTCCGGGAGATGAGAGGTAGAAACCCATTGCAGGGTCTTTTCCATCATGGCCTTACATTGCACTTGACAAGGGTGAGGATCAGCATAAATAAGGAGTTTGGGATATGGCTATATCATGAGGGGAGAAGAGGTCAATCGATAGAAATAATTTTAGAAGTAGCTCCATCCCAACTCACTTGCTGCCGTGGACTGTGAGAGACGTCCAAGATGTTTGAACTGCGATGTCAATGGCAGCCAGCGGGTTAAAAACAGCACAGATGTGGAGATTTTTTTTTGTTCAGATTAGAGCTAGCGGGAATCATCCTTTGTAAACATTTAGCTCTTTAAACCTCAGCCTTAACCACCTCATTTGACTGTTGCTGTACAAGGTACAATGCACATTCAAATATGGACGCTGTACATCATTGAAATACGTGTATTTATTTTTATCTCAGTTTGCATATATTCAGGTTAATTTTTGCAAAAATAACTTCAGCATGTAAGAAACTAAACAAATAATCTGAACGTAACTATATTTACATCTTCATAGTTAGCAAAAACAAAAATATAGATAAGGTCTTTTTAAATACAGAACAAAAAAAAATTATATTTTCCTCCACATTCTCTAGGAGGGTGAAAGGACGCGAAAAAAAAAAAAAAACAGTTAAGGGTCCTCGGGTACAAAACACATGATTACATATCTCGGTCTAGAAAAACATTAAGTGGACACAAGTGACTCCATTTCCACGTTTTTGACTTTAAATGACAGTTAAATACAACCAAAAAATAATAGTGTATATCAAACTCTGTCAGAAATGAGAACTGGAGCTCCGCTTGATAAAGTGCTCAAATTGACCATTTTGTCATAACAAACACATTAGACTGGAGGGGGTGCGCTGATCTTAAAATAGCAACCAAATCCTGCCATCAATAAAGAACATTCATGGATGTCCACTTGACAACCGGGAGACAAGAACCAGCTTCACCTTTTTTCCGCTCTCCCTCTGCACTGAAGCAGAATAGCGTTGGCCTTTCACTTCAATACCATTTAAGCTCAGCAGCAACGTGGTCTGGGTTTTAAAAATGTCGCTCTCAAAGTCAATACGCACAGAACGCCGCCGAGGCAAAGTGTGCGCGCCCTCTCGCTGCCTTCTATTCTTTTTCCACGCACTACATCCTCAAAGTCACACCGAACCATTTCTCACAATCCCCTACCATCCCCCCCAACGGTGTATCGTTGCCCGTTCACCTTCACACGCCGATGAACGGGAACATGTACATGTGCGTTTTAGCTGTGTCCCGATTATATAAAGTCTACATGTATGACTGCGGGCGTCGGCACGTGAGCGCCGACTTGTTAAGATGCAAAGCTTCCTTTGCCTGGCAGAGGTTTCCTCGACCTTCTCTGCCGCCATTTCCCCTGACGGATGAATTACATTCTTCTATTTGCTCGCTTCGTCTCCAAAAACGGGTCGCGGGTGCGTTCTGGCCTACGATAAACAAAGGCTCTGACGCTCGGCCACGAAAAGCGAAGTGCAATAATACTTGGCTAGGTCCAAACGTGTCCACTAGATTTACTTGTCATTCACTGAATAACAACGACAACGTTGAATTCAAAGCAAAACTAGACGGCAAAAAAAACTTGCCGCTAGATTAACTCATTCGAACGATAGCTGTCAGCCCATCCCAGTCCCAAAAGGATTGGACATCGATCGCCGTCAATGGCAGTAAAACCATTTAAAGTATCAACTATATGTCTAATATATGCGCTGTATGTATTTGACGGTTTAAATTTTGTGTAAAATAGAAACATAGAACAAAAGAAATGAATCTCCATTGCTGTCAAAAGCTGTGAATTTGAGTTTTAACTCTGGCAATTTTGTGTTTTATACTAAAAGAAAATAGTTTTGACTGATGTCAAAGTTAAAGCTTTAACTGACAGTACTAATGATTGTTTATGTCTCTTTCAAACTAAATTTAAATTTGGCAAAAATCATTACTACTGTAGTCAAAGTTAAAAACATTCACTTTAATTTCAAATTTCAAGCTTTAAATGACAATTTTGCATCAGTTTTACACAAAACTTAAATTTTAATCGTTTCAACTGATGTCAAAGTTAAAACTTTACTTTCAATCTGAAAGTTAAAGCTTTCACTTTTATAGTACTAATGATTTTATTGTAAGAAAAGTAATCCTTTCTATTGATGTTAACGTTAATCCCAGAGTTAAAGACTAAACTCAGAGTTTTGTTCTGTTTTACACAAAAAAAATCTAAAGAAAATTAATCATCATTACTACTGATGTCAAAGCTAAAACTAACTTAGGCTTTACTAATGATTCTTGTTGTTGTCGGTTTTACACAAAATTTAAAGTTAAAGAAAAGTAATCGTTTCTACTTATGTCAAAGTTAATCCCAGATGTAATGCCTAAACTCCGAGTTTTGTTCGGTGTTTCACAAAATCTGAAGAAAATGAATCATCATTACTACAGCTGTCAAAGCTAAAACTAACTGAGGCTTGACTAATGATTTTTGTTGTCGGTTTTACGCAAAATTTAAAGTTGAAGAAAAGTAATTGTTTCTACTAATGTCAAAGTTAGTCCCAGATTTAATGCCTAAACTCCGAGTTTTGTTCAGTGTTTCACAAAATCTGAAGAAAATGAATCATGATTACTACGGATGTCAAAGCTAAAACTTTTGTTGTTGTTGGTTTTACGCAAAATTTAAAGTTGAAGAAAAGTAATCGTTTCTACTTATGTCAAAGTTAATCCCAGATGTAATGCCTAAACTCCGAGTTTTGTTCGGTGTTTCACAAAATCTCAAGAAAATGAATCATCATTACTACAGATGTCAAAGCTAAAACTAACTTAGGCTTGACTAATGATTTTTGTTGTCGGTTTTACGCAAAATTTAAAGTTGAAGAAAAGTAATCGTTTCTACTTATGTCAAAGTTAATCCCAGATGTAATGCCTAAACTCCGAGTTTTGTTCGGTGTTTCACAAAATCTGAAGAAAATGAATCATCATTACTACAGCTGTCAAAGCTAAAACTAACTGAGGCTTGACTAATGATTTTTGTTGTCGGTTTTACGCAAAATTTAAAGTTGAAGAAAAGTAATCGTTTCTATTTATGTCAAAGTTAATCCCAGATGTAATGCCTAAACTCCGAGTTTTGTTCGGTGTTTCACAAAATCTGAAGAAAATGAATCATCATTACTACAGCTGTCAAAGCTAAAACTAACTGAGGCTTGACTAATGATTTTTGTTGTCGGTTTTACGCAAAATTTAAAGTTGAAGAAAAGTAATTGTTTCTACTAATGTCAAAGTTAGTCCCAGATTTAATGCCTAAACTCCGAGTTTTGTTCAGTGTTTCACAAAATCTGAAGAAAATGAATCATGATTACTACGGATGTCAAAGCTAAAACTTTTGTTGTTGTTGGTTTTACGCAAAATTTAAAGTTGAAGAAAAGTAATCGTTTCTACTTATGTCAAAGTTAATCCCAGATGTAATGCCTAAACTCCGAGTTTTGTTCGGTGTTTCACAAAATCTCAAGAAAATGAATCATCATTACTACAGATGTCAAAGCTAAAACTAACTTAGGCTTGACTAATGATTTTTGTTGTCGGTTTTACGCAAAATTTAAAGTTGAAGAAAAGTAATCGTTTCTACTTATGTCAAAGTTAATCCCAGATGTAATGCCTAAACTCCGAGTTTTGTTCGGTGTTTCACAAAATCTGAAGAAAATGAATCATGATTACTACGGATGTCAAAGCTAAAACTTTTGTTGTTGTTGGTTTTACGCAAAATTTAAAGTTGAAGAAAAGTAATCGTTTCTACTGATGTCAAAGTTAATCCCAGATTTAATGCCTAAACTCTGAGTTTTGTTCGGTGTTTCACAAAATCTCAAGAAAATGAATCATCATTACTACAGCTGTCAAAGCTAAAACTAACTGAGGCTTGACTAATGATTTTTGTTGTCGGTTTTACGCAAAATTTAAAGTTGAAGAAAAGTAATTGTTTCTACTGATGTCAAAGTTAGTCCCAGATTTAATGCCTAAACTCCGAGTTTTGTTCGGTGTTTCACAAAATCTCAAGAAAATGAATCATCATTACTACAGATGTCAAAGCTAAAACTTCAACTTTAATCACAGTCAAAGTTTTAACTCTGATAGAACTGAGACTATTTCATTGTATTATGCTCTAATTAAAATTTTACACAAAATTCAAATTTAATGCAACGATCACTGCCAACCAATCCTAATGCAAAAGGATGGACGTCTATTGCCGTCAATGGCACTGAATGAGTTAATAGGACTGCATCTTTACATTTCTGTAGTCAAGCTACATGTTTGAATCTCTGTAGGAAAACTAAGTGTTAGCTTGCATTATTCTTAGGACATTTTTCTTAGAAATAAATGATTATGTTCGGAGCTCCCGGAGCCAGTTCTTGACAAATAAAGGCTTAGTTGGCCAACACGACAGGCTGGAAGGACTGGCTCGGATATTGCAGGTTGTAGCTCCCTAAACCCTCGACGAATTGAGGTTTTTCCATGTAGGAGATCTCGCCGTTGGTGCCCACGATGCCCACACTTTGGGAAGGCGGAGGGCTGGTGAAAGGGTCAAAGGACGGCTGGAATCGTCCGGCGTGAGCTTGCAAGGGCTGAGGGTCGGCGTCGAAGTAATGGGGGCTCTGCGATCCTGGGTAGACAAACTCTTTGGCGTTGGGGGAGAGCTGGCTGGGGATGGGACCCACAAGCGAGTGCATGGAGAGAGAGAGCGACTTGTGCTTCAGCATCTCCGGAGCCAAGATGGCGGTAGGGGAGTGGGAGAGCATCCTCTGGACGGGAGGGACACCTACAGCCACGCTAGATGCGCCCGTCGACCCCGCCGCGCTGCACTTTTTCATTTTGGTGGAGCCGAACTTGGTGGCGGCGAAAGCGGCGGTGGTGAAGGTGATGGGTTGAGGGCGGGCAGCGGGGAGAGAGGAAGAGGGCGGCTGAGCGCTGGGGTAAGGTGGAGAAGGGCTGGACGTGTTGGAGGAGTGAGACGTGGGTTCGGCGGGTGAGCTGGAGGTGGGGTAGTTGAAAAGAGAGGGGACGGGATGGACTGATGTCGGCGTGGGGGAAGGAGATAGCTGGCTTCCGATGGGAACGAACACCTGAGCGTCCGGATTGAAGCACAGACTCTTGGCTTCCTCCAACTCGGCGTCTCCTTTAACATCTCTCATCACCCCCTCGAGTCGCTCCCCATCGCAACTCAGGCCCGGCGGGTCCTCCAGGTAAAGCACCTTCACCGCCCCCTTTTCTCCAATCTGATAAGACACCTCATAAGGGTCGATCCACACGCTGAGTTCCGCTGGGACATTTGACCGAACCTCCTCCGTATCTAACCCGCTTCTTTTGGCGGCCAGCTCCACAACGGGGTCTCTCGGGGCTCCCAAGTGCAGGCAGCGGAACGCAGAGCCTCGAAGGGGGGCTTCGGGATACCAGTGACCCTCGAACCGCGACACCAGGATCCGCTCCAGCTCCTCTCCGAAGAGGTCGGCCCGACGCCGAGGTAGCTTATTGTACAAATAGGACACGATGAAGTTAAGGGCAACCTTGACCTCCAGATGCATGACTGCACCAGGTTGCAGCAGCGGTCCAAGAGTGCGAGATGGGGTTTGCTTCAAAGTGAGCTGATGCAGAGCGTAATGTCCGTGACTATCCTCTGGTTTACTGTACACTGTGCGATTTTAGAGGCGGCATATTGAAAGGCACCTTGGAGGAAGGGACAGCAGGTTGTTTGTCGACGTCTCAAGTGAAGCAAACTCTGACTCCAGCTCTGTGAAGAAAAAAAAGGTCGAATACAGCCATTAAAAACAATTAGTGCCGCAACGATTAATAGATTAACTTGAGTATTCGATTAGAAAAAAGGATTCGAATTCAATTTTGCTGCTTCGAGCATTGGCTTAATTAGTGTGGCGTTGTGATGGTTTATTTTGAAAGTGTTTGCATAGTTTTATTGATTTGGGTGGATACACAGCCCTCTATTCTGCTTCATTTCACACGGCTGAATCCAGCTGCTCCCTGTTAAGACCAACATGAGCATAGTTTTTTTTAGGGTAATCGTAATTTAGTTTATAGGTATATTTAGCCGTTTTTTTTTTTTTTTTTTGTGGGGATATGTGTCTGAACCATTTGTTAAGAACATTGTTAAAAAAAAAAAAAAAAAAAAAAGTTAGCGTTTTATAGCATTAAAGCTAGCAGACATTTGCTATGTAAGTTAACCAATTGTTCTTTTGTTGTAAATAGATCCTTATTTTTATTTTTTTTTTGTAGCCCGTTTGATGCTTAGCGCAGGTATTTTAATTTTTCATGTTCCTTATCAGATTACTCGATTATTCGAACTTACTAGTTCATCAATTAATCAACTACTAAAATAATCGATAGCTGCAGCCTTAAAAACAATACACGTCAAATTCATTTCAAATGGGAGGATTGAGTGAATTCGCATGTTTCAGTGCCATTAATGGTGGTAGATGTCCAATCCTTTTTGACTGAGGGCAAATGAACATTAGTTTGGAAATCTGGCAACCAGTGTGCTCATTCATACGTTTCCTACGTTTGTTTTCATTTGCATAATTTGCATTTCTCTAAATCAGTACTTGGATGGCGCATCTGACCTCAGGGAAAGTACTTTTTTGCTTTACTAGAATAAAATGTAATCGCACATCAACTCAGTGGGTGGCATGGACGCGCTCATTTGCAGAGTGTGCACAGTATTTTTGAACCAAACAAGAGCACACAACAAGGAGCACTGAAGCATAGACTTCATAATGTATTGACTAGGGGTGTGACAAAATATCGAAATGGTGATATATCGTGATACTTGATAGAGCTGAAAATAGAGTAACTCGAGTTTAAAAACTGATCAGAGTAATTTTATTCACCTCGAGGAATTGTTTAATTTTGCCAGCTCTAAGCATCATGTTTTGCCCGGACTACTTTTAATACAGGACAACAACTTACTGCAGCCGACAGCCGCTACAAACTATGCCGACGTTGCCAAAAACTACGCCCGCATGATGCTAGTGTGGTAGCAGGTAATGTCCGAGGAGGCTCATAGATATAGCATGCATTTAGAACTAGATGCGAAATGACCGACTCGGCCACGTCTGGGCAGCGTTAGTAAACAGCCGCCATCTTTAAGCAGTAGACTTCTCAGCACTAATAAATATAACGTTACTGTCACTCGCTCACGTAACGTTAGCCCTTCAGAGGGCTAGGTTTCTATTGATTATGACTACTGTCGATGTGTGGCTAACGTGTCTTACATACAGGCTTTATTTAATCTGTAAAAACACTGCGCTGTCGAGTGATGAGGGTGTAAAATTAAAACATAATAAAGCTAACTGTCAGTTTTAGCTCAGTAGTCATTGCTAAATAAAACACCAAGTAGCACTGGTCCCTAATGTGCTCCAATACAGCAGGTATCATACATTTATTTTGAACACTGCAAAAACTCAAAATCTTATCAGTACTTAAAGTTTAGACTAACTTAAAAGAAGACTAGAACTTAAAAATGGCTCGACACAAATGGAAATTCAATTGAAACACGTGGGGAAAAACACGTAGCTTTCAAGTGATGTGTGTTATCAAGCATAATTACATTTTTAGGTAAGATTTTTTTTAATTTTTTTTATAAGATCTAGAAGTTTTTTGAGTGAAAGCTGTGAATTTTTTCTTCTAGTCACATCTGAGATGCAATTGTTGGCTGTTTTCAACAATCTACATCGAAAATAAAGACTGACTGAAAATGGTTCAATATTGGATTAAATGTTTTTTTTTCTCATGTATATTTATAATTGCTCTTTACCTTAAAAAAAAAAGTTTTATCCGATTACTCGATTAATCGATAGAATTTTCAGTCGATTACTCGATTACTAAAATATTCGATAGCTGGGTTATCGATATGCTCCTGCCAAGAATCGAGATATCGTTTTAAAAAGGTGTCAATGTGTTCATTTTAGGTTATTTCCTGTTGAGTTTGAGTCATTCCCTATTCATTTGGGTGATTCCCAGGTTACGTCCTGTTGTGTAACTCAAAATAAACAGGAAGTGACCCATAAAATACCCCAAAATGTACAGGAAGTAACTGAAAATCAACAGATAAATGACCTTAAAAGACCCAAAATGACCTAATTGCCTGGCATTGGCTGCCACTGACGGCCATAGACGTTCAATCCGTTTGAAGTGGGAGGGATGGCAGCCCTCCCAGTTCAAATGGATTGGACCTCTACTAGTGATAAACTCATTCCAATTCACAGCAATAGCGTGTTTTTCTGTTTATTGGTCGTTTGTAGAATATCATAGAATGATTTCCTGACCAAAGTATCGATAGTCGTCGTATCGCCATATCGTCAGATCATCGTTATCGTGAGCTTTGTATCGCAAATCGAATCGTATCATGGGGTACCAAGAGGTCCCCACTCCTAGTATTGACATGACACATTCCCCATTCACTGAGCCACCGGAGGGGGCCGTCCAACACTCCGCTTAATTTATTAGCAGTCTGTCACATACAACGATCTAACGCCGGACTTAGGTTGAAAAAGTACGAAAGCTGTACTGCATACAAAGGTCGTCTCAGGAGTGATTTGTTCGAGGATTCAAGGTAATTATATTTGGTAGAAATTAGCTGCTACAGCATTGGCATTATACTTTGCAATATTTACGTAAAACCTTTTTTTTGCTTTTAACCAAGAATTGAGACTGTTTTATGTCCATATCTATAAAGAATTCAGGGATTTACGCATTTATTCAACATAATTTTCAAAGGAAAAGGCTCTGTTTACATATGGCGGCTGCTAATTTCCTTACTATATAAGCTCATACTTCGCAATATTTACGTAAAATTTGCTACCTGCACGTTTTTTTTGCGTTTAACCAAGAATAGAGACTGTTTTACGCCCATATCTATAAAGAATTCAGGGATTTAAGCATTTGTTCACAAGAATTTTCATCAGAAAAAGCTTTTTCTTTACATATGGCGGCCGTTAATTTCCTTACAGACTAGCTTTATAGTTCAAAATATATACGTCAAATAAATGTTCCCTGCACCTTTTTTTTGCTTTAAACCAAGAATCGAGATTGTTTTATGTCCATATCTATAAAGAATTAAGGAATTTAAGCATTTATTCATAAGAATTTTCATCGGAAAAAGCTCTGTGTTTCCACTTGGTCAGCTTTGACGGAGATAGGCCCCCTATGAATCGGCCTCATGCACCGTCAATACATTATGAAGTCTATGAATGGAGATATGAAGAGCTAAGATGAGGAAATAAGACTAAGTTCACTGTGTGTAGCGTTTGGCTTTGACTTAATACAGTGGGAAACGAGGAAAGACCAGTCTGCTTACTGCATCTAGAAATGTTTTCAGCGGACAGCAGGAAGGAATATTGCCAACAATCATTCCACTTTGTCAATGTTAAGTAAACCAACGAGCACTGTTAGCATCATATAAGGTGGCATACCAAGTTGCTCAGTGCAAAATAACCCCACACAATAGCAAAGGAGCTGATACTGCCTGCAGCAAAAATAAAAACTGTCCCTCGGTCCAATGAAACTGTCATTTTTCTTCTATTAAGTTGTATTTTTTTCTGTCAAATTGTTTGGCAAATTGTCCTCATAAGTTAATGTTGTTAATCAACTTATTATTATTTAATGACTTTATGCATTTTTTTAGTATCAAATGGTAAAAAAAAATATAACCTGAGTGCATTTTTACAGTTTGGATGTGGCTTTTTTTTTTTTTTTTTTTAATTCAGGCAAACTGATGCGCTTCAAGTTTTTTCAGTTACAAACAAAACAATGTTAATAAAGTTATACTTTATTATAAGTTGATCTATATTACGGTTTTAATATTAAAAAGGACACAATGTTATGCAGAGGTGTACTTATACTAATAATTTTATGGACAAATGATACTATTTACAGTGGCGGCAGAGAGTTGGAGGAGGCGCAAAATGTTTACGTCTTCCTCAGAGTAACAGAAAATAATTGAGAAGCACTGCCCTAAATTCTTTGCCATTTATTTATTTACAAGGGGGTCAAACTTGAGGCCCGGGTGCCAGATTCAGCCCGCCACATCATTTTACGTGGTCGACAAAAGAAAATAGTGTGCATCAACTTCATGTTTCAAGCTCAGACGACAAAGTTTCCAAAGGTTTCATCAAGTGAAAATTCAGACTTAAGACCACTTGGAACATAATTTAATGTCAACTTTGTGGCAAATTTCACAGACAAAGGATAATGCCATTCCAGTCAAAATGGATTGGACATGAATCGCAGTGGGTGGCAGTCCATTTTAACAAGGTGACTGAAGTTAAGACTTTTTAAGACCCCATTTGAACTCTGAAAACTACAGTCCCTTTTAAAAACGGCAAATATATTTCTTAAATCAGTTTTACTTTCAATGGCAAGTTCATTCAATTTGTGTGGCCATCATACATTGATTTGAGGTCATAACTACAATGTGGACAGTGACAAAAATGAGCTTCACAGTACACTCATATACAGTCCCTGACAAAAGTCTTGTCGTTTATCCATTTTGTAGAAACAATTGCTAAAAACCTGACCTAATTATACAATTAGTTTCAGAAATGGCTCATATGAAAGCTAAGACCCTTCCAAATGATGTTGAATGTACAAAAATGTATTTGTTTCACTGAAAAAAGATTTATCATTTAATGAAGACATAAAGGTCAAATTTTGGCAAGACAAAAGCTTTGTCGCCTACAGAAAATAGTGTGAAAATTGAACAAAAAATGTACTTCAAATACAAAAATATGTTACAGAACATAAGCAAATTAAGTAGTGGTGCTGTGAGATCCAAATCTAATATTTTGTATGCCTTCCATGGGCTTCGGAAAGGATTCATACAATTTATTGATGAAGTGAAGTCATCAGGAACATCAAAGAAAGCAATCTTGCATGCCTCCCAGAGTTCATCAACATTCTTGGGTTTCGTCTTCCATGCTTCCTCTTTCATCCTACCCCAGACATGCTCAATGATGTTCATGTCTGGTGACTGGGCTGGCCAGTCCTGGAGGATCTTGATCTTCTTTGCCTTGAGGAACTTTGAGGTAGAGATTAAGTATGCTATGAAGCACCATCCTACTGCAGAATTTGTCCCTTTTTACGGTTAGGAATGTAAGAGGCAGCTAAGATTTTTTGATATTTCAGATTTGTGCTGCCTTCCAACCTGCAGATCTCTCAGGGTGCCGACAATTAAAAAGGCCCACAGCCTGTCAAAAGGATGGATGCTGGAAAAGTGGCAAAAGGTGGATTTTCCAGATGAATCTTCCAATGAATTACACCACCGTCGCCGCAAATATTGCAGGAGACCTACTGGAGCCCGCATGGATCATAGATTCACTCAGAAAACAGTGAAGTTTGGTGGTGGCAAAATCATGGTCTGGGGTTACATCCAGTATGGGGATGTGCGAGAGATCTGCATGGTGGAAGGCAACATAAATAGTCTGAAATATCAACAAATCTTAGCTGTGTCTAACGTTCCTAACCACAAAAATGGACAAATTCTGCAGCAGGATGGTGCTCCATCGCATATTTCAATCTCTACCTCAAAGTTCCTCAAGGCAAAGATCAAGATCCTCCAGGACTGGCCAGCCAAGTCGCCAGACATGGGTAGGATGAAAGAGGAAGCATGGAAGACGAAACCCAAGAATGTTGATTAACTCTGGGAGGCATGCAAGGCTGCTTTCTTTGATGTTCCTAATGACTTCATCAATAAATTGTATGAATCCTTTCCGAACCGCATGGATGCAGTCCTTCAAGCCCATGGAAGTCATACAAAATATTAAATTTGGATCTCACAGCACCACTACTCAATTCGCTTATGTTATGTAAAATATTATTATATTTGAAGTACATTTTTTGTTCAACTGTCTGTAGGTGACAAAACTTTTGTTTTGCCAAAATTTGACCTTTATGTCTTCGTTAAATGATCAATCTTTTTCAGTGAAACAAATATATTTTTGTACATTCAACATCATTTGGGAGGGTCTTAGCTTTCATATGAGCCATTTCTGAAACCAATTGAATAATTCAAAGTCAGGTTATTAGCAATCGTTTCTACAAAATGGATAAGCGACAAGACTTATCAGGGACTGTAGTACAGTATACTCAAATGGTATATTCCTAGTCAATCGATTCTAAATGCACAATGCTAATGCCTTAACAACACTGATAAATGCTTATTTTGAGATGCAAGGTTTCTGTGATATTTTATGTCGTGTCTTTTCAGCTTGCGTGGTTGTGTCACAGCGCAATACCCTTCTTTACCATAACGAAATTCGACTCCGAACCAAAAAACATTTTCAGAGAATTGCGACGAATCAAATTCAACATACACAAATAGGAATTCACCATTTCATATTTTGGTTTCATAAGAGCACAGGATGTACTGATGGATGTGACAGATGTGATGCGGGCCTCATAAATCCTTCATAATCTGAATCTGATCCCATGAAGCTCCTCCTGCTTAATGCTTCAGTCCATTCAGCCCAGCGCTAAATCAACGTCAGATTAAAAATGAAAAACCAGCATCGCAAGACGCGCGTCCAAGAACGATCTGTAAAATGGCAGATTGCTCATCACTGAACACCAATTCCCAGCAAGCAGTGCACACAATCCTCCCCGCTCCCATGCACAAAAACAATCCCCTCCCATTAACTTCCCTGGCCAGATGGGAATTCTTCATCTTTCAACGATGAATCTGATTAAGAGAAAACTCTGCTTTGGCAACGGATAAAGCCGCACATTTTCTGCATTTGAATAGGTGAATGCCTGGTCTACATTTTTAGTTCCACGTGCAAATAAGGTGACATTGAGAGGATAAGATGGGGATTTGTTGGAATGGGTTTGGAATAGGGACAGCTTCTGGACTATGGATTGCTTTAAGTGACTTTAGCATTACCTGAAATAAAATGTACATGAAAAAGTGCAGGAATAGCAATGGCTAAAATTCAAAGAATAGATAGAAGGTAAGATTGATGCACTGAATACTTAATTGATCATTTATCAGTGCTTCATTTCACCCCAAAAAAGGCTTCATAAATTCCCCTCTTACTGGGTATTTTTAATTTATTCTTCTCCAGTGACACTGCTTTAAGGATTTTATTTATTTATTTATTTTTACAGCCTGATTGCTGCAGGCCAAGCAGCAAATCAGGATGCACAGTATCATTGTTTACATGGAGCTTCAAAGGTTTTCCATTGAGCTGTAAAATCTCACTTTACATGACTACTCATTGTACATAATCCAATGTGTTTTCAAGCATGACAACCATGCCAGTCCAATCGGATCAATGAAATAATTTTCTTTCACAAAGACAATAATGCCGAGCTCGGATTGACATCTTTTAACTCATTGGTTTGCCATTGACGGCGCTAGACGTCCAATAAAATTTGACTGGGGCGATCGAACGATCCAGTCAAATTGGATTGGACGGCTAGCGGCGTCAATGGGACTGAAACTCAAGTCATCCCAGTTTAAGGGAACTGGACGAAAATCATGTTTGTTGTTGTGAGTGTACTGTAGTTTGCAGTGGATTGGAACTGCACTGCATCATAAGGAGGGCCGTGTTTCATATTTTTAACTCATATGACAAAACCAAAACAGAATCACCGCTCAGCATAATGCAGTGCAGCTCCTCACAACCACACACTACAAGCACGATTTGAACTCAATTTCATTCTGTATCAACATACTATATCAAACATTACAATGGTTATATTTGCTGTTGAAAGCCAAACGCGCATATAGAGAGACATATGGCATGTGAATACTGAAATAGTATGACAAAACATTCGGATGGAGCATCAAAATGAACGAGCACATACAGGAGACTAATAAACTAAAACGAATTTCGGGTGGTACGACTCACCTTCCCCTACTTGGTGTCGACCTTTAATGTGATTCCGGGGAAATTGCTTCGGATTTTAAAGCTTTTAGTGCATGAAGAGAGAGTGAGACGTCGAAATGTATTTTACCTTGGCATTGTAATTCTTTTAAATCGCTTGTCCGGTCTCCAGCTGACAGTTGAATGGTGCGTTCAGAGGAAAACTTTACGGTAGGACAACCCGACGTATTTATACACAGTGACTCGCCCACACCCACGTGACGCCTGGAACTATTTTCTCTCGGTTTAATGGACTCTTTCTGGTTATCTTAAAGAAAAAACAAAATTGTAAAATGTAATCTTTACGAAACTGTCTACGTCAATACCAAATAGAATTCCTAAATAGCATACAATAGGGGTAAGTTACAGATAAAGTAAAACGAACAACTTCACGTTTTCAAAACGCTGAACGATCTTGATTTAATAAAAATCTCAGAGATGAATAAATATGAATATTTTCTTTTTAAACAACAGTTTTAAAAAGTAAACCTTAGAATATATCGCGGAGGGATATTTGTAGTTTCTAACGGCGTTGACAGCCTGCTAAAAATATAAGCTGTGATGGCAACAGAGTGTCTATTGGCTGAGAAGGAGGCGGGCCCACCAATTATTGGGCTTTGTTATCCAATCACAACAGCGAAGGAGACATGCCTTTTAAACAAAGGCTTGTGGGAAATGACGTTCTTAGAAGTTGATAATGATGTGGTCGTTGGAAGTTGTTTTGACATTTCGCAGTACTTTGAACATTTATTTCGACATGGATACATTATATGCTATCTGTTTTGTAGGATTTCTTTTTTATCGAAAGGAAACAATATTCCTCACGCACAAAAGCGTTTCGTTTGATTGTTTTTGAACTGTTTTGTTTGAATATGTTTAGTGTAACTCGTAAAAATCGCTACTTGTTCAAGAAACCAATTTTTTTACAGATCATGCTTCCCGAAGATATTTCATCCTATCCGACATGAAGACGAAAAAATATACGGCCCTTAAAGACATTAAAAGTTGTAAATTCAATTTATGTACATAACGGGGCCGACATTGCGTGACGTCATATTGCGCGACACTCCCTATTGTGAAACAAAATGGCGTCCTACTGTTTCACCGTCACTCGTTTGCGGGTAAGAAAACCTCATATTGTCTTTCCAGATATTTTAACTTTCTGTGTAAATTCAAAATATATGAAAGATTTGTGCTCCTAGAGTATGGTCCACTAATAATTGTAAAATGCAGATAAGAGTGTAGTGCATCGTCGCTAGGCAGGTCACAGCGTCCCAGTATGACTCAAGTCTGTGACGCATGTGACCGTGTATTTGCGTCCAGTCTCACGTAAACAAATACAAGTATAAGTACGTTGTCAAATCAGATAAACAGCAATTGTAAATTCACCTGTAATCAGGCGTCAGCGTTGCAAGGTGACACCGAGGTTAAACTGGCAAGTAAAGATGATACTTAAGTTAAGCAGGTTTTCGGTAAGTGTGACACATTAGTAATATGAAGCGTGAATTGCGTCCTTGCATCACTTTTTTGTCCAGACAATAAAAACAGGGCCATGTTTAACATATAGCTCATTTTATCATGTAAACTAAGACAACTGTATAAGTGAATAAGTTGAAAAAAGTAGAAGGGATTCTCAATAACTGCCTTAAACATAACACTCCAAAAACCTTTACAAGTTTAAAAAAAAAAAAAAAAGTTCAGGATTCCTATCATGTGTGTTACATGCCAAACAGCCATCCATGGTGCCAAATACCGTCCTCTATACATAAGGCTCCTAGGGGCCAGCCACTGGACCCTAAAAAAATCCCCGCCATCCTTATTATTGGTCAACAACAGAATATGACATATATTAATATGACATATTCCTATTGTTTCTATGCGTACTTTTTATTCTACATATTTTTAAAGATGGATTATATCTTTTATTGTTATTTCTTACTAGCCAAATTTCTGCTCATTCATTTTTCTCTTTGACCTGGAAAAGAAAAATGCTTGAATTTAAATAAATATTAATGGATATTATTTCTGTTAATTTGTCACTTTAAATAACATGTTTGTGTGCGATTAATTTAGGTATTCCTTTTTTGGTTTTAACGCAGACACGTTTTTGCACGTCAGTGTAACAAGTGTAGCTGCGTTTCCGCTGGTTCACGTTGGCTTTTTGCCATACAGGCCTAAAGAACAAAAGACCCTTTCACATACCCCTAAACACTGTTAAAATCCCGGGATTTAAACGGACAGGCCTTGTATGTAAAAGCAATATCCCGGGTCGACTGACACGGAGAGCAGACGGACATGTAATGGGTCGCGTCTTAGTATAATGTCCGGGACTTTCCCGGGACAAGGCTTATGTGAAAGCAAGCTTTAAATTCCCAGGTCACAGCACGGTGGCTGATGATGTAAATATTATAGCGGGCCGATCGTCACTTCCTCTTTCTTCGCAATAAGACGAAATGGAAAACAAACATTGCAACAACAACAACATAGCAAGTTGGAAATAGCTAAATTAAACTGAAAACATAACAAAATTAATTTGCTACTGGATCGTAGAGTCGAGGAAGAGATTCCATCGTCCATCTTTGGAAATGTGTGGCCGCAAATGCGGGAACAAGGTTGTACCTCAAATCAGAAAACAACGGAGGGATGCGTTCAAGTGGTTATTAAATACAAACAATAATACACGCGAGCACAGTAAAGGGGGAATAAGACAATGGGTTCGTGACAGTAGGTTGATGGGGATCAATAATACCAACCTAAGCGGTAAGGAGAGAGCCAATAAGACAACAAAACAAATACACTGAAATACCAGCACAACGTAGAGGATTTCAAAACAAGGACGGCAGACGAACAAGCTAGCAAATGCATGAACGTCAAAAGTCCAAGGTGTCGAATGGTGTCCAGCAAGTTAATTTTTCGGCACCCTTCTCTTGGATCTCCTGGGCTTAAATACAGTCTTGACGAGCTTGAATTGGCTGCAGTTACAACGTCGGGAACGCTCCCACAACCGGCTCTGTAACAAAACACGATCTGACCAACAGAATATGACAGCCGTTGCTGACCAAAAATGACGTAATGTCTGGGTTATAAAATGGTGCCAGCAGCCCTTCCGCACAGAGCGCACCAGTGGGCAACACAGGACAAGTCTGTGAAAGTGTCTAACCCGTGTCATTCCCGGGATATCGCTACATGCGTTAAAGCAATAACGCGAGTAAATCCTGCGTCACCTTACACGGGAATTTACCAGGAAATGTTTGTGAAAGTGGGTAAAGGAGGGGTGGGTAAACTATGCCACAAAGGGCCGCAGTGGGTGCGGGTTTCCGTTCCAACCCATTAAGAGGAAATGTTTTCACCAATCTGGTGTCTTGCAAGCACAATCAGTTGATCACAGTCAGGTGCTTCTTGTTACAGCAGAAACCTCATTGGTTAAACTGTTTGTGCTGGATCAGTTGGAACAAAGACCAGGACCCACTACGGCCCTTGAGGACCGGTTTGCCCACCCCAGGGCGAAAGGGTAATATTGGCAAAAAATAATATAAATCATATGGGGGGAAATATTAAAAAATAAAAAGTTAAACGTGAACTTCTTTTCAATTATTGCACAAGGAACCAAGTTAAAGAGAAATACAAGGAATGAGGATAAACAGTAATAAGATTACTTCCTATTCAAGAAAACTACCACTTTCTCAGGCTATACTAACGATGCTGTTTTCAAACAACAGAAATAAGTAAAGCATTTTATTGTCAAATATAAATGTGTAATCAGTTTTAATAGTGTCATCAGGTTATGTGGCTAAAATGTGGAACTCTAAACTTGTTTATAGGCCATATTTTCACACAGCAACCCTTGATTTGATTTTAACCTGTGCTGTTTTCTTCTTCTTGCATTGATGATCAATTTGCTCCCTTTCACTGAGTTATTATATAATTCAAAACTTGGTGTTGACCGTAGAATAAAAGTCACATTATATCTTGGAATTTAACTTTGTTTTTGCTCTGTTGTAGCAGGCCCTTGGAACTGGCATAAGGCGAGTTCATGTCTCAGCTGCTCTCAGTGCCAAGGCCAAAGTGGCAATGAGCCGCTTTGAGCCTGGTTCCAGCGTTGACTATGGGCAGATGCACCAGAAAATTAACATCGTGCGTAAAAGGTCAGTTCTGTAATGGGCAAATACATTATACAACAACATCTTAATATTTTCATTCTCTCTATCAGACTCAACAGACCTCTCACTCTGTCTGAGAAGATTGTGTACGGTCATCTGGATGATCCGGCAGGCCAGGAGATCGAGCGCGGTCGCACATACTTGCGCTTGCGCCCGGACCGCGTGGCTATGCAGGATGCTACAGCTCAAATGGCCATGCTTCAGTTCATCAGCAGTGGTCTACCCAAGGTGGCGGTACCATCCACAATTCACTGTGATCATCTGATTGAGGCTCAGATCGGAGGGGCTCAGGACCTGCAGAGGGCTAAGGTGAGAAATGTACAAAAGAAAATTGCAGTCAGCTCTTTCTTTTCTAGTTTTGTGTCTTAATAGTTTTTCTTTGCATGGTTATGGTGTATTTATCTTTTTAACCCTTTAATGCCGTAATTTAAAAACAAATTTTTAAAATGTCATACAGGCACTCATTTAACTCATTGGCTGCCATTGACGGTGCCATATTAAAACATCTAAACAATGTATATTGATTAATATTAATATTTTTTTATATACATCTTTTTATTTGAATTTTTTAATGCAGTACATCTCAGCCAGAACAAAAATAACAGATCTATTAATCTTAGCATGGTCATCTGGTATACGAACAAAGAGTGAACGTTTAGACTGACACAATTCCAGAGTTGTGATTGGCTGTTTTGTGAGCAGGTTCTTCATCTATTTTACACAGACCATGCATACATCACTAACAAAACAAAATACAGCAAGACCCACATACACACGACAACAACAAAAAAAAAAAAAAAAAAAAAAAAAAAACCTTAATAGTTCAACGTTACCATAGATGACATTGATATTATAATGAGCAAGAAGTAAGATGACGTATTAACTAACTAAACTACATAATTTTAACAAAATAAAAGAGGAAGGTGGGGGTGGGGGGGCAAGGCTTTTAGTTGCTTTCTTGAGAAATCGTGAGTCCATCTAAGTGGTCTTTAAAGGGCTGCCAGGTTTTTTGGAAGGTACTTCCCCTTCCAGATAGTGAGAATCTTATCTTCTCTAACTTCAGATGAGTCAAAACCTCTTTGAGCCAACTATTGTATGATGGGGGATGTGCATGTTTCCACTTGAGTAAAATAAGCCGTCTTGCTAGTAAAGTCGTGAAGGCAATTACATGGCGTATTGGTGCTGATAAAACGGGTACTGGAGGAGGGCAACCAAAAAGTGCTATGCATGGGTCCTCCCCCAGATCTGTGCCAGATACGGTTTCCAGTGTGTTGAAGATCTGCCGCCAAAAATTAGTGAGGTTAGGACAAGACCAAAACATATGTGTGTGATCGGCGGGTGATTGTTTACATCTATTGCAGCCATCAATGATAGTGGGGTAAATTTTTGCAAGTCGAGCATTGGTGTAATGTACTCTAAAAACGATTTTGCATTGCAATAGACCATGTCTGGCACAAATGGAGGAGGAGTGGACCAGCTTACAAATCTGCTTCCAGCGACTGTCCGATATTTCAGTCCCAATCTCGTTCTCCCACTTGTGTTTTAAGGAGTGAGAATATAAGGGGCTCTGACAAGCTGAGAAATTATAGATAGATGAAATGGTTTGTTTATGGGCATGGTCTAGGTTGAGCACGGAATCAATCAAGGAGGTTGGTGGCCGATTGGGAAAATTTGGATAAGTAGATTGAATGAAGTGCCTAATTTGTAAAAACCGGTAGAAATGGGATTGAGGTAGACTGAATTTCTTCGATAGCTCTTCGAAATTCATTAGGCGCCCATCAAGGTATAGGTCCTGAATATTTTTCAGGCCTCTATTGTGCCAGGTCACGAAGGTGGAGTCGAAGTTAGATGGAGGAAATAAATGATTTTTTGCTATTGGTGCAAGAATTGAAGGACCCGCTAAGCCATAGTTTTTACGAAACTGAATCCAAATTTTTAATGAATTTATGGCAACAAGGTTTTGGGAGAGATGGGCAATCTTTAGAGGAAGCTTTGCAGTAAGAAGAGACTTCAGTGACAACCTGGAGGATCTTAACTCAAGCCTAGCCCATGAAGGGCAGAGGTCTGTGTCTCCCAGTAGCCAATTATTTATAATATTAATATTACTTACAAAGTAAATATTTAATTGCACAAAAAGGCCTTTGTGAGGGTTGAGGTGCCGGCGCAGAATTGGACAAATCTGCGTCGATTGTGCACATTTGGAGGCTAAATCAAGTATATGATTCGTTGGTGTGATGTCATAATTGCTATTATTGGCCGATAATTATCGGTAAGCGATTTTATCATGTGTCTGTAATAAAAATGATGTCAATCGTTTGTGCTGTAAAAAGCTTTGTTTTTGCTGTTGTCGTTTTTGAGATATTTACAATTCTTTTATAGGGGTATCCCGCGGCTGACGCAGTATACTGACTTTCTCAATAACAATGGGCTATCCCAACAACTAGCACAAACGAGTGGACCCACTCCAGCTCAATTTTGCAGCAAATGGGGGGCTTGAGTGCCATTCGTTTGTGCTACATTCGCACTAGTTGTTGGGACATACCACTGTTATTGAGAGCGTTGGTGCGCTCCGTCAGCCGCTGGAGTTCAGATACGGAAGGGCTGCGAGTGACGTGTCAGTTGAAATTAATATCTCAATATCTATATAACGATAGCAGCGCAAATGAAAATTTTGACAGCATAAACGAATGGCACCATTGCAGTTCCGTTCTGCTGTAGATGGGGGCTGTGTGACATCATCAGTACAGATTAAAGGCACAATATCTGCAAAACCATTACAGCACAAACAAATTTTAAAGCACAAACGATTGACACAATTTTTAGCCATTTTTAATCAAAATGGGGGCTGGTTGACTTCAGATTGACCTATAAAAGAAGATACTGGTCCTTTTAAAAAAATAGGATATTGTGATAAAGTTCATTATTTTCTGTAATGTACTGATAAACATTAGTCTTTCATACATTTTAAGATTCATTACACAAGTAGTTCAAGCCTTGTATATTTTTAATAGTGATGATTTTGGCAAAAAAGCCAAAAAAACAAAAACAAAAATCCCTTTCTCAAAAAATTAGCATATCATGAAAAGGTACTCTAAAGAAGCTACTAACCTAATCATCTGAATCAACAAATTAACTCAAAACCCCTGCGAAAGATACCTGAGGCTTTGAAAAACTCCCAGCCTGGCTCATTACTCAAAACTGCAATCATGGGCAAGACTGCCGAATCTGAATCTGACCTGACTGCTGTCCAGAAGGCCATCACTGACACCCTCAAGCAAGAGGCGAAGACACAGAAAGAAATTTCTGAGCGAATAGGACGTTCCCAGAGTGCTGTATCAAGGCACCGCAATAGGAAGTCTGTGGGAAGCAAAAAGTGTGGCAGGAAACGCTGCAAAACCAGAAAAGGTGACTGCACCCTGAGAAAGATTGTGGAGAGGGGCCGATTCCAGACCTTGGGGGACCTGCAGAAACGGTGGACTGAGTCTGGAGTAGAAACATCCAGAGCCACCGTGCACAGGCGTGTGCTGGATATGGGCTACAGGTGCCGCATTCCCCAGGTCAAGCCACTTTTGAACCTGAAACTGCGGCAGAGGCGCCTGACCTGGGCTGCAGAGAATCAGCACTGGACTGTTGCTCAGTGGTTCAAAGTACTTTTTTCAGATGAAAGCAAATTTTGCATGTCATTCAGAAATCAAGGTACCAGAGTTTGGAGGAAGACTGGGGAGAAGGAAATGCCAAAATGCCTGAAGTCCAATGTCAAGTACCCACGGTCAGTGATGGTCTGGGGTGCCATGTCAGCTGCTGGTGTTGGTCTACTGTGTTTTATCTATGGCAGGGTCAAAGGAGATTTTGGAGCACTTCATGCTTCCATCTGTTGAAAACCTTTATGGAGATGAAGATTTCATTTTTCAGCATGACCTGGCACCTGCTCACAGTGCCAAAACCACTGGTAAATGGTTTACTGACATTGGCATTAGTGTGCTCAATTGGCCTGCCAACTCTCCTGACCTCAACCCCATAGAGAATCTGTGGGATATTGAGAAGAGGAAGTTAAGAGACACCAGACCCAACACTGTGGATGAGCTTAAGGCCGCTATCGAAGCATCCTCGGCCTCCATAACACCTCAGCAGTGCCACAGGCTGATTACCTCCATGCCACGCCACATTGAAGCAGTCATTTCTGCAAAAGGATTCCCAACCAAGTATTGAGTGCATAGCTGATATGATTAATTGCAGGTTGACTTTTTTTTTGTATTAAAAAAACACTTTTTTGTATTGGTCGGATGAAAAATGCAAATTTTTTGAGATAGGGATTTTTTGTTTTTCTTGACTTTTTTTGCCAAAATCATCAATATTAAAACAATAAAAGGCTTGAACTACTTCAGTTGTGTGTAATGAATCTAAAATATATGGAAGTCAATGTTTATCAGTACATTACAGAAAATAATGAACTTTATCACAATATGCTAATTTTTTGAGAAGGACTAGTATATGTACATATGTACGTACATAAATGATAGCAGCACAAACAAAACTTTTTACAGCTTAAAATTAGAACAAACGATTGACATCATTTTTATATAAATTAGCATTGTCTGGGGGTCAACTTCACAGAGGTTCCTCCCAATTTAAAGGAATTGTACCTCTCAATGGCATGCAATGAGTTAAATACTATTAAAAATAAAAGCCCACTTTAGAGTGTTACTTGGGGCCGTAACCAGTACGCATTTGTTTTTATTCATTTTAATTATTTAAAGAAAAAAAAAATCATAATTTGAATTACAGTGATCTGTTTTTCGCGGTTAATGGGGACTAGAACCCGCCGCGATAAGTGAAAAAATGCGAAGTAGGGTTTTTTTTGTGTGTACAACATATTTATTCAGATTTATCATTGGAAAGGGATACATATAAGACATGTTTTTTCACTTTTTGTCCCAAAGTATCAATAAAAAAACTTTTTTAATGAATGGTTTTCAAGCACTTCAAATGTAATAATTATAAGTTTTAAACATGTTACTGTCCCACCGAGTTATTTTTAAAGAAGAAAAAAAGTAGACCCCCAATCCATTTTAAAAAAGTAGAAAAATGCTTGTTTTTATTAAATGCTTCATTGAGTGAGTCCACTCAAATCCGCTCAAGCTGTTCACTTGCACACAATGTGTTTTTCACAGTAACTGTTTAACAAGTGAAACGATGTTGAAGCATGCTGTGCATTGAAGTCTCTGCTTACAAGCGTCACTGGCAAGATCAAACCTTAACTGTCTGTCAGTCATCGTTAACTTTAATTAGCAACTCCAGTGCACTGCCTGACCAAGATAAGCGATGGGAGCGAGAGTGAGAGACTCTGTGATCGGATTGGGACAGCTCTATAAAATTCTGCATTTACCGTAATTTTCGAATTATAAGGCGCACCTGGCTATAAGCCGTAACCCACCAGATTTGACACGAAAACGGTATGTTTTAATAGATAAGCCGCACCGTACTATAAGCCGCAGCTGTATATACCGTAATTTCCGGATTACAAGCCGCTACTTTTTTTCCCTCATTTTGAATCCTGCGGCGTATCCAATGATGCGGCCAATTTATCAATTTTTCTAACGACCGCCAGGAGCGCTAGAGCATAAAATGTAAGCGTAAGACACGTGCAATATATGTGTCGAGGAAGACGCTAGTTTGCACTCTTACCCGTATTTTAATTTTGTGCTTTGTGCACGAATAAATGTAGCAGACCCTCATCGTTGTGTATTAGTAAAATTAGCATACCCGCATCATGGAAAATGCTAGAAGGAATGGATATGACGTGCCGAGTTGAATTGAAGGCTTGGATGGCCAGCGGCGTCAGATCGTTTACAAAAGTGGCCGTATGCGAAGAGCAACTTTTGCAATAGTCTGACAGCGTGGAGCAGCATGAAAAAAATCCACCATCACCAACGGGTTTCCAAAAGCCGGTCTGTTGCGTGACGAAGAGGACGACACGCGTAGGAGTGAGCTTGAGGAGTCAGCTAAGTGCCGTGTTGCTGGCGCTGTTTGGAAAGAAAATTTAAGGTATTGTAACGATGACAAAGAGTAACCCACTAAGTTAGGTTGCAATTCTTTATTTTGGAAACTCGTCGAACAACACACGACTGCTGCCTCTAGCAGCCGACACAGACACACCCGCAACAACAGCACGTCTCTTGCTCTTCTGCACCTCCCTTACCTGTAAGTCACGCGCTATATCATAACCCGATTCGTTAAAGTATGGTATTAAAACTTAGAAAACTGTGTATTCCTTTATAAATATTTCAGTTTACTATGTGGGCACACGCGGCTTATAGGCAGGAGAGGCTTATGTGTGTACAAAATGCTTTTTTCTTTAAAAATGTACTGGGTGAGGCTTGTAATCAGGGGCGCTCAATAGTCCGGAATTTACGGTATTAATCAGTAACACTTTATTTAACAGCGGGATCATAAGACTGTCATAAGAACAAATGAACCACCATGAAGCTTTCCACCAATTGGATGTAAAGCTTCATTGCTTCAAAAAGCTTAATGTGGCCATCACTGCTTCCTTGGTGGAGACAGTCAACCTCTGTTGTCAACACTGTTGTCGTCTAACATGCTTCCAAGAATGCATTGCAGCGCTACAGATGTACATAACAATCAAAATACATGTTCTGTGCTAATTATTTCTTCAGTTACTGTTCCAGTTGTTTCATTAATTGATAGTTATGTTATTCGGTAACACTTTATTTGAAAGTGATGTCATAAGACTGCTATATAAAACCATCGTACTTATGACATGACACTTCCATGAGCAATAATGAATGCTTATGACAGATGTCAATTTGTGCCATCCAGCAAATTATCTCACTTTTGAATGGATGTAAAAGATCCGAGCTGGACATAAATGGAGTTAATGACATTATTTTCCGGACGACACCTAATGACATCTGTCATAAGCATTCATTAATGACAATGACACTGTCATGTCATAATTAGGATGGTGTTATGGCAGTCTTACGACAACGCTGTCAAAGTGTTACCTATTAACACAAATCTATCAACAAATAGGCCGCGCTGTACTATGAACTGCAGGATTCAAAATGAGGGAAAAAAGTAGCAGTTTATAGTCCGAAAATTACGGTATTTATTTTTTGATTGGAAAAAAAATCCGCGATGGACTAACGACGCGAAGTTTGAAGCGCGAAGTAGCGATGAATCACTGTATATGTATGATAATGGTTTCTAGTATTTATTTATTTTAATGCGCAAAATAGCTCATCACCATATAAAGGGTCAACATTTGAATATATTTCCACACGAGTTACCAATGTCCCTGAAAGCATTACAATGCATGGAAAATTCCTAAAAATTAAATTCTGACACAGGAAGTGAACCAGGAAGTGTATAATTTCCTTGCAAGTGCTGGTGCCAAATATGGAGTTGGCTTCTGGAAACCTGGATCAGGGATTATCCATCAGGTACGAGACACAGAAGATGACATTTCCTATTGATGTCAATGGTTGTACCAGAACTTTTAATGGCTCAGATGTAATGGTGAATTCAGGAATATCCCGTGTCTTGTACAGATCATTTTGGAGAACTACGCGTATCCTGGGGTGATGCTGATTGGTACAGACTCACATACTCCCAATGGCGGTGGTTTAGGTAGCATCTGTATTGGAGTTGGTGGAGCTGATGCTGTTGATGTCATGGCCGGAATCCCTTGGGAGCTAAAATGTCCGAAAGTGAGTTTTTTTTCCCATCATTTTAGTACCTACTTGATTCTCTTGATGAGTTTTGAGTATATATGTCTCTACTTATGGATTCCTAAACAGTATTTTGTGTTGCTTTCAGGTGATTGGAGTAAAGCTAACAGGCTCCCTATCTGGCTGGACATCTCCAAAGGATGTCATTTTGAAGGTGGCTGGAATATTAACTGTAAAAGGTGGCACAGGTGCCATTGTAGAGTATCATGGGCCTGGAGTTGACTCAATCTCTTGTACAGGTATGTAGGATGTATGAGATTAACTTGTGCTTTTTTTTTTCTTCTAAAATTCATGTGGTCTTTTTACTTACTCAGGAATGGCCACCATCTGTAACATGGGTGCCGAGATTGGAGCTACTACATCCCTTTTCCCCTACAACCATCGCATGAAGACTTATCTTGAGAAAACGGGTCGAGCAGGTAACTCGTGTGAAAGTCTTTCTTGTGATATTTAATTAGTATTTATTTACACATAATCACAATATATGAACTGTTCTTGTCCTTTTCCACACCTTCCGTAGATATTGCTTCACTAGCTGATGAATTTAAAGGTGACTTGGTTCCTGATAATGGTTGTGAATACGACCAGACCATTGAGATTAACCTAAGCGAGGTGCAGTATATTGTTTAATAATGTTGACTTTTGATATTGAACAATTCCTGATGTGAAACACGTGTTTTGAAAGCAGTGTTGTTTCAGAGAAACCACTTTGATCATTTTCAATTCCTCCAATTTCATAATATTCTATTGTTGGTTGTTAAATTGAGGTGATTTTCCACTAGCCTTTCAGTTTGATTCTGTCACATGTTCCCCCTCTCTGTCTATTATGTATTGTTAGACTCAAATTCTGCGCCTTTGTTTAGTTGCAAACATACCCACGTTATAATTGTCAGTCTTTATTCATTGTTTCACTCTTCTAACAGTTGAAGCCACACATCAACGGGCCTTTCACCCCCGACTTAGCCCACCCCGTGTCCGACATTGGTGCCATTGCTCAGAAGAGTGGCTGGCCCCTGGAGGTTAAAGTTGGTAAGTCAAAGTCAGTAAGTTTAAAAAAAAAAAAGAAAAAAATATTGTGTTGCTTTGTCTAGCGAAATAGGATATTTCTTTCTTTTTTGCCACCAACTGTGTTATTGACCTGCTATTACATTACTGCTGAATCAGGACGTTAAGGTTTCTCCTCTTTCAGCTCTCACTGCAGTCAGTGCAGTTAAATTGTTTACTCAAATTATTAGTGACACATAACAGTATCTGCACCGCTCTGTTTAACTGGAATGATCAACATACAGTATTCTAAACCAGAAAATGAAATTTCTGGAGAAATTGCTTGGGGATGCTTTGCTCTCCCATCGGTCACATTCTGTAGATTTCAATCTCTTCCTTGTTAACTCATTGGTTATTCATTCGCCCTTCCAGTCCTAACGAATTGGACGTCTAGCGCCGTCAATGACGCTGAAAGATAAGCATTAACAGCCAATCCTCACAGTTTAAATGAATTTGACATCTATTTAATGTTCATTTTCGGTCACCTCTTGTTGATTTTAGCGCATCTAAATTTCATCGCTATTTATCGCTGTAACGATTAATCGATTAACTCAAGTAATTCGATTAGGAAAGAAGCTTTGAATCAAATTTTGCTGCCTCGAGGATTTGTTTAGAGTGGTGTTGTAATGGTTTGTTTTGAAAGTGGTGTAATGATTTGGGTGGGTACACTACCCTTTAGTGGCCATAGTGAATATGACATAACTCTTAACAAGGCGAAAGCCAGCTGCTCCCTATTAAGACCAACATCAGATAAGTTTTCGTTTGAGGTAATATTATGTATTTATTTTTTTATTCATATGCATGCGTAATTTAGTTTATAGTAGGGCTGTCAAAATTATTGCGTTAACGGGCATTAATTAATTTTTTAAATTAATCACGTTAAAATATTTGACACAATTAACGTACTCCCCCCGCTCAGACAGATTTAAATGATGGTACAGTTAACTGCTTGTTAATTGTGTTGTATGGAGTTTTGCCGCCCTCTGCTGGCGCTTGGGTGCGACTGATTTTATAGGCTTCAGCACCCATGAGCATTGTGTAAGTAATTATTGACATCAACAAAGGCGGGCTACTAGTTTATTTTTTGATTGAAAATTTTACAAATTTTATTAAAACGAAAACATTAAGAGGGGTTTTAATATAAAATTTCTATAACTTGTACTAACATTTTCTTTTAAGAACTACAAGTCTTTCTATCCATTGATTGCTTTAACAGAATGTTAATAATGTTAATGCCATCTTGTTGATTTATTGTTATAATAAACAAATAGTCCTTATGTACTGTATTTTGAATGTATATATCCATCTTGTGTCTTATCTTTCCATTCCAACAATAATTTACAGAAAAATATGGCATATTTTATAGATGGTTTGAATCGCGATTAATTGCAATTAATTACGATTAATTAATTTTGAAGCTGTAATTAACTCGATTAAAAGTTTTAATCGTTTGACAGCCCTAGTTTATAGGTATATTTAGCAGGTTTTTTTGTGGGTACATGTGTTTGAACGATTTAAGAGCATCGTAAAAAAAAAAATTAGCATTTAATAGCATTTAAGCTAGCCGACTTTTGCTATGCAAGTTAGCCAATTGTTCTTTTGTTGTGCTTAGATCCTCATTCATTTATTTATTTTTTATACCATTTAAGGCTAAGCTCAGGTATTTTAATGTATTTTTTAAATGAAAGTGCAATTCTGCAGTTTGAAGAAACACTCCGGAATTTTATTTTGTATTTGCATTTAATGCTCTTTTAAAAATGCAATCATTGCAATCTTAGCAAGCCTATGTTTTAAATCTCCTAAAATGTATTCTGCAAAGCATTAAGTGTTTCTTAACCGATTACTCGATTATTCGAACTAACTAGTTGACAGATTAATCGATTACTAAAATAATCGATAGCTACAGCTTTAATCTCCAGGTCACTTCATGTTGGGTTTTGGGCATTTTTCTAGGTCACTTCCTGTTTATTTTCTGTCATTTCCTATACATTTTGGGGCATTCACAGGCCACTTCCTGTTGATTTTGGACCAATTTGAGGATTTTTTTGGAGGGGGGGGATACTGGTCTGATTTGAAAAATCAATAGGAGTGAATAGAAACGCTTTTGTGGTAATCTAATATGCCACTAGAAATGAATGGGGCGTATTGAAAATCCGTGGTGAATTTTAATTTAATTTTTTTTTAATTTTAATTTTTTTTTGTCAAATTTTGGCGGCATTGTACATTTTTTGCCAAAAACTGGCCTTGATTCTGTCATTTTTTTAATGTGTTAGTTACATGAATCAGACAAAAAACTATAAGACAAGTAGCATTGAGAAATTTACCTACCTAACGTGGGATCAGAGTGTGTTGATGTATTGTGCCTTATTTTCTTTTAAGTTGAAACCTGATCTTTCTGCAGGTCTGATTGGTAGCTGCACAAACTCCAGCTATGAGGACATGGGCAGAGCTGCTTCTCTTGCCAAGCAGGCCTTGGATAGAGGCATGAAGTGCAAGGCCCAGTTCACTGTCACCCCCGGTTCAGAACAGATTCGTGCCACGATTGAGAGGGACGGATATGTGAGTCAACTCAGAACCACGTAAAACGTACAGTACAGTATATTTCATTTCTCAATTGGCGTACTTAAGAGGATTGACACATAGGTTTTTTGTGCATTAACGAAATCAGAAAGAATCCCCTCAAGTTAATATTGCAATGTCTCATCCAGGCAAAGATCCTGAGTGATGTTGGTGGGATTGTATTAGCCAATGCATGTGGACCATGTATTGGTCAATGGGACAGGTATTACACAGTTAAAGAAGTTCTGAATGTCAAATACAAAGTCCCGCATGCTAACATGCTTGTATATACACTATCAACAGGAAGGATGTGAAAAAAGGAGAGAAGAACACCATTGTCACGTCCTTCAACAGGAATTTCACCGCTCGCAATGATGCTAATCCAGCTACTCATGCTTTTGTCACCTCTCCCGAGGTAAGGATTGTTGTTGCTTGAATGCCAAAACCAAACATGTATGGTTTCATTGTTCATAGTGAGAGAAACCGCTTACTGTGATTTAGTCTTATTTAAATGCTTCTTATGGAACTCATCATAGATTGTCACTGCCCTGGCTCTCGCTGGTACTCTCAACTTCAACCCCGAGACGGATTACTTGACTGCTCCGAATGGTGATAAATTTAAACTAGAACCCCCCACTGGTGATGAGCTCCCCTCCAGAGATTTTGACCCTGGCCAAGACACCTACCAGCATCCCCCTGCTGATGGCAGCTCTGTTGAGGTCAGCTCAGTCGATTTTCCTTTTATCAAGTACAGAAAAAGAATGAAGCGTAAAGTATCATTGAAATACAGTTAATCATAATCTTTCAATGTACAAATGTTACTTCTCAATAGCATCGATCCATTTTGTAGCAATCTGTGAATAATCTTAGTGATAAGCCTCTCCATGCAGTCACAATAAGATAATTAACTCATTGGTTGCCTTTGATGGAGAGAGACATCCAATTTCATGACTGAAAATTAAACTCATTTAAAGAATTTTAATTTCATTATTAATAGAAGTCAAATCCATTTCAAAGGGATTGGACATCTTACGCCGTCAATGGCAGCCAATGAGTAAAACAGGAAAATGCAAAAATATCCTCCATTGCGATCAACAATAGTCAAAATCAAATTCACCTCATAATGATACATATCTGGTGATCTGTGGTAGTGCAAAATCTGAGTACAGTGGTACCTTTACTTACGAAATTAATTGGTTCGGGAAATAGTCTCGTTACCTGAAAATTCCGTAAATAGAGACGCATTTTACATGTAAATGTCCTAATCTGTTCCAAGCACTACTGACACGCCACATTCAATTTCATAATTGGGATAAAACCAGAAAAAATACAACAGCTAAACACATTTGTATCATTCCATATACCTAACCTAACATGAACTAACCTAACTGTTAATACCTTTAAATAAGTAGATAATACAACAAAATGCAAAGAAAAAAAGTGTATATACAGTGGGGAGAACAAGTATTTGATACACTGCCAATGGGAAAACCCATTGGCAGTGTATCAAATACTTGTTCTCCCCACTGTATATTTTACCTTTCAAGTGAGGCAAGTCCTCTTTCATGAGATCGATGGTACCTATTAAGAGTGTGACAATATCTAGATACAGCGATATATCGCGATATTTTGCAACCCGATCGGTTATCGATATGCTCCTGCCAAGTATCGATACTTTTATTTGACATATTGGCCATTGGATGCTGTCAACAGCTCAGTGTTTGTTGAACAATTCCTTGGCGGTCCACTAGGGGCGCTCAAGAGTGGCGGTGAAGGTAAAGTGCACACAAGCCGTCTAGAGAAGAAGAGAGGAAGCTCCAAGTGGGTTGAAAAAAATAAAGCTTCGTGGGAACGGCGGAGGAAAAAGTGACAAAAATATTGCTACAAATCACACATGTGGACACACTTTAGATTTTACACCAACAAGAAAGGAAGTAAGGTGAACAAGGACTTTGGTGTATGCAAGAATTGTCTAAGAAAAATAAGGTTCACTGCCAGCTGGTGACGAAGAGGACACGGATTTCTTCACTGCTTCACTTTCATCACTTGAGGTAAGAAAGTTTTGCAATGTAATTGATTTTTTTATTTTACATGTATTATTTTGATGACATTTGGTGTTGTGTGATATAAAATAAACCAGGACCCTAAACTGAATGAAAATGAATATCAAACAAGCCTACATGAAATTACTGATTTATTTGATATTATTTGAGAACCACTTTCCATCTAGTTTACTACACAAACTGTTGTTACTGCCATTTTGATTCAAAAAGCTATTAAAATGGTTTGACTAGCTTCCAAGATATATAAGGTGATGTGCATGATACGTAATTAATGTAGCCTACATATTAAAAATAGGTAATTATTGCATTTTTAATTTCTATACATTCAATTCATTTTTTTTAAATTCGCGCAATACTTCCAACACAAAAAAATCAGGATTTCAACTCAAAAGCTATTAAGTAACTAATATTTTTTGTTTTATTTTGTTGTTTTTAAGGTGAGGAAAATTGTGACTGAGTCCGACATCTTAAATGCTGAAGCAGATGGTGGAAGTGCTTAAACCAATGCTTTTGGCAACAAAGGTCATATACGAAGACCCACCAATTTTATCATTGCCCCACTTCAAGCTCAACTGCTGACTGACGCCTACAGCACTGTTAAATTTTTTTTTGAAAGATTTAAAACTTTAAAGAAATTAAGGGTGCCATTCATTATGATCTCTCCAAGAGATATCAGTGGTTGCGGTTTGTTTCCTCTATATGTGCAGGTACACAATTTGCAGTAGATTCATATTTTATAGCAATGTTGCACAGAAAAGGTGTCACTGTTTAATAAATATCTTAAACAGTACTTTTTCTATTTTGAAATATCTTTTTTATGTTTTTTTTTTCTCGTTTCATCAGTTATATCGTAGAATATCATGTATCAAATTTCTGACCAATATATCGATAATTGCTATATTGTGATATCGTGAGATAATCGTTATCGTGAGCCTTGTATCGCGAATCGTATCGTATCGTGAGGTGCCCTGAGGCTCGGACGTCGACCCGCTAAAGCAGTACTTCTCAAATTGTGGGACGGGCGCAGAGCCATGCCGGGGGTGGCGCATGTGACCTCGGGGAAACATTTTTTACCGTACGAGAATAAAGTGTACTTGCATACCCACTCAGTAGGTGGCAGTGGCGCTCTCATTATCAGTATTTTTGAACAGAATAAGAGCACACAGAAAAGAATATAGTAGGAGACGAGGAAGACCAGTCTGCTTACTGTGTCTAAAAATGTTTGCAGCGGGAAGCCAAATCAATTAAGATGTTACCTAAAGACATTAGACCCCGATAACATTGATAAGCCACTTGACTGTTTTCCAGTGAAAACGTGCCGAATATTGCCAGGAATCGTCCTTCTTTGTCAATGTTACAGCTGTAAACCAGCATGCCCTGTTAGCATGCTCAGTACATAATAACCTCACACCATAGCAAAGGAGCTGATACTGCCTGCAGCAAAAATAAAAACTGTCCCTCTGTCTAATGACACTGTCGTTTAATTTGAATTTATTATTATCTATTGATATTAAGTTTTATTTTTCAGTATCAAATGGTCAAAAAATGTACCATAAGTGTATTTCTACAGTTTGGTTGTGACTTTTTTTATTAAGGCAAATTGATGCGCCTTAACTCTTTTCTGTTACAGACTAAAACAAATGTTAATAAAGTTATACTTTATTCTAAGTTGATTTGTATTACTATAACACCGGCCTGTGCACGCCATCATACTGCGACACCCAAATTGAAACGTCATCAACAATAGGCCAATAGGAGAGCAGTATCCCATTACGGAGGCATGATGGGAAAGATGACCAATGAGACAGCAAGATCTTATGGGGTGACATTTAAAAGCATAAAGTAGGAAGGACATACGTATATTTTACAGTATTGTATTGCAGTATTTTCCCTTTTAAACGTATTGTAACCTGAAAATTACATTTGTAGAGACGTTTCTAAGTAGAGGTACCACTGTATATATATTTTTGCAATCAAGTATCCTATCTGGTACATTTTAGTATCGATATTCGATACTATGAAAGTTTTTGATACTTTTGACAGCCGTATTAAATATTGATTGATAACACCCAGACTGATTAAACCCAGTCAAAGCTCTCTTTAAGGTCTCATATTTAATGTTTTTTAGGTGGATGTAAACCCCTCCAGCAACCGTCTGCAGCTACTGGAGCCCTTCGACAAGTGGCTTGGAAGCGACCTGGAAGAAATGAAGGTCCTCATAAAGGTAGGATGAAACAACCTCAGTATGTTGTCTTAAACTATTTATATTTCGGTCCACATAAAGTAGACACAAAAAATTACTTACAAGCAGAGCGGAGCACTTCAGCAGGCTTCAAAGTGGCCTAAGATACTGCAAGTATAATAATTCCTTAATACAGTCTTCTCACTTAAATCTTTTAGGTGAAGGGAAAGTGCACCACTGATCACATCAGCGCTGCCGGGCCCTGGCTGAAATTCCGGGGTCACCTTGACAACATCTCCAACAACATGCTGATCGGTGCTGTTAACACAGAGAACGATGCCGTCAACAAAGTCAAGAACCATATTACCGGAGAGTATGATGGCGTGCCGGATGTGGCTCGTCACTATAAGGTGAACTTGAAGTTCTGGCATTTGATAATTTTAATTGAAATACAGTGAAATCAATTTCTCCCAATATATGATCATGACGGCTGATATTTATTATTAGATAATTGTTTTTTGCTATCATTTTAACACCCGTCCGTGATCCAAACCCCATGGAGATTACGATTAAGCTTCAAGGTTCCATGTTAGGTGCACACCACAGTTTGGAGAAGAGCGAATATGGTTCAGTGTTTCTTTTAATCAACCTAAATTTGACAAGTGTGAAAAGGCCTTTTAATCTGCAACCTAGGCGAATGGAATCAACTGGGTGGTAGTTGGAGACGAAAACTACGGCGAAGGATCCAGCAGAGAGCATGCTGCACTCGAGCCTCGGCACTTGGGAGGACGCGCCATCATTGTCAAAAGCTTTGCCCGAATCCACGGTAAGTTTTCAAGGGGAACGAGGAGCGCATCTTAAAGGTATCCACAGATAGAAAGACTTGCAGTTCTTAAAAGATAAACGTTATTATGAGTTAAAATAATTTGATATTGAAACCCCTCTTGTTGTTTTCGTTTTTATTAGGGCTGTCAAATGATTCAAATTTTTAATGGAGTTAATCACAGCTTAAAAATTAATTAATCGTAATTAATTGTAATTAATCGCAATTCAAACCATCTCTAAAATACCGTATGCCATTTTTCTGTAAATTATTGTTGGAATGGAAAGATAAGACACAAGACGGATATATACATACAACATACTGTACATAAGTACAGTATTTGTTTATTATAACAATAAATCCACAAATGGCATTATTAACATTCTTTCTGTTAAAGTGATCCACGGATAGAAAGACTTGTAGTTCTTAAAAGATAAATGTTATAGTTACAAGTTATAATAATTTTATATTAAAACCCCTCTTCATGTTTTCGTTTTAATAAAATTTGTAAAATTTTCGATCAAAAGTAGAGTTAATATAATAATATTAACAATAAAAATAACAATAACAAGAATAGAGTGACCAAAGTCTGAGTAAGTTGCCGGTTCAAGCCAGTTCACTTTGCATTGTTGTTTAACTGTGTGAGAATAGGGCCTCATTACTACAGACTGAAGTGCTTTCCTTTTTGTGAACATTATTATTTTTTTTTTTGAGACATAGGAATATTATTTTTGTTGTGCTTTCACTAAATGATACTTATGTTTGTTATGAAGGAGTTGCCGAAGCTTTTGCCAATAAAAAGCGCGGTCCCAAGAACGCCTGTGTCCACTTGCCTTTATAACATACCGGTATATATCTCTGTACATATCTTACCCAAAATACAACAAGAGACACATAATTGCCAATAAAAGAAAGAAAACTTACAGAAATATGCGTGGAGCACAAATACCACAATGTAACAGTATAAATGTCTCACAACTACTAATTCTCCCACAAGTAGAAGGAATAACATTAGTATGGAACGGCGCTGCCCACAAGCGGCCGGTGGCATTCTCTTCACTCTTAATGTCCATAAACGGTGTCATTGTAATCCGTTTGAGGCAATGCGTGAGCGGGTCATTCAGTGCATGTGTTAATTGAGTCAAATATTTTAACGTGATTAATTTAAAAAATTAATTAACGCCCGTTAACGCGATAATTTTGACAGCCCTAGTTTTTATACAACTTATAAAATTAGTCCGCCATTGTTGTTGACGTCGCAGGGTGGTAACGTCACATGGTTACGCTTACAGGCTTCCCAGAATATGACTAGCAACCTAAACATGTGATCTGTTCAACCCTTTCAATTTGAACCCGAGAGGAACATTAATGAGCATGACAGCACAGTCGATATTTCACAAAACGAGCAGCAAAAGCAAAATGAACAGGAAAGAAGGGATGAGACGAGACGAGAGTAGGGAAAAAAATGATGTTGCCGCTTTCAACCGATGAGCGCATGTGTTTAACGTCTTGCCGTGTAGAAGGAATTGCAGTAACCTGGTAGTATTCGTCAAGTGACAATGACAATCTGCGTCATCACCCTGAGGGTCCATAAAACATGGCACCCTCCGTAGGTCAAAACATGTACTAAATATTATAGATTTATAATCAATGGCAATATTTTATGTTTATAATAACATATTTTAGTAAAAGAGAACAATTGTGGCTTATTAGAGCTTAGAGGTCTTTAAATCAGAGGTTCCTTTAAAAGCAAAGGCTCTTGCCAACCTCTATTCATACATGTTCTACACAAAGGACAGAAACAATCACATACTCTTTTATTCACTTTTAAAGGTATATGTCTCATTGTCTTGAAGATGTATGAAGAAAGAAGAGTCTTTGTTGGGTTATTATTGTGTTGTTTTGTTTCTTGTTGCATTTTTACAGAAACTAACCTGAAGAAGCAGGGCCTGCTGCCACTAACTTTCGCTAACGCTAGCGACTACGACAAAATTCGCCCTGATGACCACATTTCAATCACAGGCCTAAAATCATTTGCCCCTGGCAAGGTAAGCACTACCCTTCAGCCATTAACCAGCCATGTAGATTGTGTCATTCTTGGCAATGTATACACATAAATGTCAATGGCACTTTGGATGTTGTCTTCATTTAACAATGCTTACTAGTGTGGTCGTAGTTGCAGTTATACATCACTGCAAATTACAACCACAGTAATAATCGTCCCGATCACCTGATTTTGAGGATTTGCCATTACTGACTCCTGATCCGATACCTTGGAAATATATTAAGGGAGAGGGGGGGGGAAAAGCACATCCAAATGTCTTTTTCATTCTGCCTATTTGAAAAAAACTATGCCAACATTATAGCCTTATTAATGAGTTATTAGTACAGCCGTGGTTTCAGCTAAGTGAGAAAAAAAAAATGACTTTGTTTTGCAAGATAGTTGTGCAACACAAAATAAGGTTGCAAAAAAAATTACGTTTAAATATTTTGTGTTACATAAGTAAACTTACATTAAAAATAAATTTGTTTAGAAATTTAGCTGTTTTGGTTACGATTTTCTTGACTTTTTTGGTGTCGCTGGACATTTTCTCTTGTTCTGCCAAGTTTTTTTCAGTAGTGTAAATGTCTAGCATTTCGCCAGCAACGATTGAACGATTGCTGCTGCCCGATTTTCAATGACGTGTTCAGATCGGGGACATCTCTATCATAAACATACGTTTAAATCCCCTGAATGGAGTGATAGTGATACTTATCATGAATGAATAATGATCTGTCCCTCTAGCCACTGACAGCGGTGATCAAACATAGCGATGGCAGCCAGGAGTCCATCTCCCTGAACCACACGTTCAACGACACGCAGATTGAGTGGTTCAAAGCCGGATCTGCCCTCAACAGGATGAAGGAGCTCCAGTAATTGACTGAGGGAAGTGATGAAAGGTTTATTCTAGCCAGAAGGGGGCCTCGGCATGCGTGAAAAAGGCAAGGAATGTAAGCTTAGTGGAGGAAGAGACCTTGTGAACTCTACTAATGGTCGAGGTACACTTTTAGTCCTTTTTTGGTAAAAACCACATGCACACACACAAGGTCGCTGGACAGATGAAAAGCGCACACAGCCACATAGTAAATTGCACAATGCAGAGTCAAACAAAATAAGCACAGGCAACTTTGTGTGAGTAGGTAAGCAAATAATCTGTGGCGGGTTAGTGTCATACGACTTATGCTTACTCCTTTTTATATCACACACACTGTTTGCGTATGGCTTTAGCGCACATGACCCTGCAGAGTTTTATACACTGGCGTGTTTTCGAGATGTTTTTTTTAATCATAAAAAAATTATGATGATACACTGTGGAATCTGTGGAAACAAACCGCTGTCAGTCCCTGACTTTGTTAAGGTTAATATCCTACAAATTACAATAAACTATAGTTATAACTATGAGCGAATTTGGAAAAACATCTATTTTCCATTCACAGACTATGAAAGCGGAGTGTGATTCAGTCCACACTCCTCCATGTGAAATATTTTAGATGTTTGTAGTTATTAACTTTGATGTCTGCAGAAGGCTTTCCTCCTCCAAAACATACATGCTGCTTTTGTGAGATTAACTTGCCTTTGTGTGTTCATAAATTTAGGCATTTATGAAATCTGCCGCAAGAACATTTTTGGTAGCTAAATGGATCAACACTGGCATACTACGCTAATCACCTTGCATACCTGCCTGGTTTGGCTTTCTCGAACACTTTCTGAAAACACACAATCTATTCTGATGGTATCCAAATGCTAATACACTTGCACTTTGTTTCTGATTCATTTGTTTTTGATTGTGTATCCTTAGCAGGTGTCTAATCGCCAGAAATACATCTGTGTTATGAGTTATTGTTTTGGACCTAATAAATCATGAAATTAGTTTTCATACACTAATTCGCCAAGAAAGTAATTATTTCGGTTATCCCATTATGTGCTGTAGAGAAATTGTGAGTGTATTTCTGTTTGTTTTGTCATTCTATCATCCAGATTTATTTTTTAATATAATGAACGTTCCATACATGTGCTTAAATGTCACAGTTTAGTGCGATGTGCGATATTACTGCACTATGTATAATAGTCTGTACATACAGTAAATATTCATAAGTTACTGTCTGCTATCTGTCGATAAGAGAGCTGCACCTCTTTATAAGTTAACACATAGTTATACAAATTTGGTTAAATACTAAATATTTGAGTTTGTTACTGACTGATATGTAGCAGTTAATAAACCCAAGTGTGAAAAAATTTGGGAATTCTTCGGACAAATTGTAATACACAATTTCAACTTTTTCTATCCTGCAGCAAGGTGATGCAATGTTGTTTATGAGTTGTATATCAGTGAAGTCGGCGTGTTGTCAAATATTACTTGGCAGATTCACTTGTGTCCTTTTGAAAAAAAAAAAAGAATCAAATGAGGACAAATGGTAATACGGTTACTCTCTTAACTCTTCATGTTAAAACTAAATCAGCTTTTGTAGCTAATGAAACGTATGCCATTTTATAGTGTGAAATATATTCAATGCTTCTAGCTACTGAATTAAAAATAATCCAATTAATTTGGCTGTTGTATTTTTTTTATTATTATTTAAAATAGGAGTGGTGCATTTCCCCTTTTCTAATTGTGTGTCTTGTAATGGTGTATTGGACTGGATATTGCCACATTTTGGATGTAAATTAGAAAAAGTAAAGGCCATTGCACCAATATCAAACCAGTTGTGAAATGTAACCCAAAAAATATACCAGTATGCAACAGTTTTGCAACCGTTATGAAAATGAATGTTTTAGGACAATTACGAAATATGTGTTTTATTAACGCTCACCTTCTGTCAAGGGTGTAGGTATGCATAGGGACGGTAGGGACATAACACTACCAACTTTTCAGGATGGTCAAATTGTCACCACCAACTTTTAAGCAACCTTTCGTGAAGATTGTCTTCCCGTATGTTGTATGAATAGAACAGACCCTACCATTATTAAGTGAATTGTTTTCATTATGTTGAGATTTACATTGACCCTTTTTCACTTGCTGAATGTGCCAGTCCATTTTTCCCTTTCAAATACTCGTATGATTGGCTGATGACTTGACCCCCCCAAAATACAATATGCCGCCTCCTCCGCTGCCTGCGAAGAAGTTTTTTTCCACCAGCAGCAGCCACTGTAAGTCATGTAAAAAGTCGTCAATGTTGTGAAGGTGGGAAGCAAACTACTAATTTTGCTTCTAAAAGTCTGACCTGCACCAGAGTTAGCATAACGTTAATCTGTGTGAATTTCTCAAACTCGAGGAGGAAGCTGCTTAGAGAGAAACATTCTCCTGTATGTTTTCTACTGTTAACGTTAATGAAACTGTAAGAAATGTAGTGAACCAAGGTTTACGCCCTTTTCCCCTAGTTCTCATTTTTATTTATGTGGCTCTAAAGCAGGAGATTTCATTTTTTGTTGGGTTCGGCTGTGCTGGTGGACAAAAGCAGTAGTGTTATACCTGAAGGAAGGCTCCGATTTTTATTTATTTTTGTTATTCATTCAGTAAGAAGTGTTTGTGAGATTTAATTTATTTAGACAAATTTGAGTGGTCTTAAGGTAATTTTTTCCCCCATTCTGGATAGTAAAGAGATGATTAAGAAGTTTGTATTTTTTGTGTATATTAATATGATTTGTGTTCAAATTTTGCATTTTAAATTTGCTAATAAAACCCAGACATTTATTCTCTAATTTTCAAAATGTGTCTTAAGTAGTGTTTGAAAACAAAGGTTTGAACCGGACGGTATATTACCTGAACCAATACACTGAAAAGAATAACTGGTAAATTTACTTGATAAAATCATTGTAGCAATTTGCACTTACTTTTTTTCAATCCACCGAAAAAAATAACTGGTAGATTTACTTAATTGAAATTTACTGCTTGCAATATTAAGTTCAGTTCACAAGCAGTAAAATTTACTTAATAGAAGTGCAAATTGTTACAATGATTTGACCAAGTAAATCTACCAGTTATTTTTTTCAGTGTACATATGCACCGCAAAAACCCCTCTTCCGTAAAACTGGAAGAAAAGAAATACAACTTGTTTTCAGTGTAAATCTATTAGAAATAAGTGAAATTATCTGCCTGTGCTTCAAGTAAATTTTACTCCGATTTCTTGAAATAAGAAAAATAGCAGGCTGAAAATAAGCTTAGCAGACTTATTTTAAGCAAAAGGTTTGTATATTTAATAAAACCGTTTGTCAGAAATGTTCTTAATTCAAAATATTTGACAGCATTTTTTTTCTAGATTTAGTTGAAAAATGACCAATTTTTAGATGTATGGTCTTAATAAGAACACACAGTAATATTTGCTTAAAGTAAGTGGAATAATCTGAAGCATTAATCTGTTAACTAGCCTGAAGAAGCCTGATGAAGAAAATTATTCGACTAGATTTAAGAAAAATCAGATTAAGACGTTACACATTTGCAGTGTGAAAGTTAGTATAAGTAAATACAGATTTATTTTGCATTGATCATTTAGCCTATCAATTAATTAGGTTCATATTTGTGAGAAATGTAGCCCTGACCGGCGTTCAGCCAATCTGTCAGTCAACGGCATTGATTAGGATGCTGTACTAGCCGCGACGAGCCGCTGTCGTGGGTTGCGACAGCTGTCAAACATTAAAAAAAACCCATCACTGTACCTTTAAATTTTCTGACGACATGTCGTAAGCCGACCAGAACTGTCGTAAAACTCACGTACCAGTACCGCGTTTCGCATCACGCTGTCACTAACGACAGTTTGGAGTTTGTTTTGGGATACTTATATTAGATGTCTTCGATGGATGAAAAAACAAAACGCTACTCAATTCATATGTAGCTCGCACGCGACTATTTTTACATTGGGTTGCGGCACGTGTTTGCACCATGTTTGTGTTGGTGGAGATGGTAGACACGGTCAGGATCCCTCCGTGGAGCTTTCAAAGACAGCTGAACGAAGCTGTGTCTGAGGAACTCAATAAAAAACTGGCCAATAAGGTAAGTTAACGTCTAAGTGTTGGGATATTAGACGTCCGATGAGGCGGAAGGCTTTGACAAATTACACAATGTCGCCTACTGGCCACTATTTAACCCTTTCAGGGACAATCACTACAGTGGACGGCTATGAAAAATTTGACACTTAAGACCTTTAACCCGTTATTGGGCCACTATTTTTAGTAATAAAAAATATTAGCTATTTGATCCATTTCGAAAAAAAAAAATCTAAAGTTTAAAAAAAAAAAAGTATATTAATGTATAAATTTTACAATAAAAAAGTTATTAACAAGAATCTAATTTCTGGAGAAATTACGGTTGGGCTTTGCTGTGGTAGATACAGACCTATAAGGTCACTTTCTGTTGATTTGGGGACATTTCGGGGACACTTCCTGTTATAAGTTCACTTTCTGTTGATTTGGGGACATTTCGGGGACACTTCCTGTTGATATAAGGTCACTTCCTGTTGATTTGGGGACATTTCGAAGACACGTCCTGTTTATCAGGTGATTAGGGTGACACGTCCTGTTTATCAGGTCACTTCCTGTTGATTTAGGGAAATTTGGGGGACACGTATTCTTGATATCAGGGCACTTCCTGTTGATTTGGGGACATTTGGTGGACACATCCTCTTGCTATCAGGTCACTTCCTGATGCTTTGGGGACATTCGGGGGACACGTCCTGTTGCATGGCTGTCAGTATCATCAACTTACTTGGGCGCCAACTGAGTGTCAAAGGGCTGTAATGATAATTTTTTGGGGTAAAATTTCACAACCACACACGTTTTTCTGCCATTAAAAATGAATGGGAAATTTGGACGTTCATGGCCATCAATGGCATGGATTGGCATGACTGTCAATGGCATCAACTTACTTGGGCGCCAGTCAATGGGCTGTCATGGTAAATGGTAAAAAATCACAAGGACCTTGGTTTTCCTGCCATTGAAAATATATTGGAAATTTGCACGTACATGACTGTCAATGGCATCACATTCGAAATGAATCGGACAGTTTTTGGCGAATTTTGGGGGAAGCGTAGGCTTTTGGCAAATTCTGTGAACAGCTTTTATGCCCCTTACCGTCCTGGAATTTTTGATGTGTAAATTATGCAATTTGGTCAAAAATTTTAGGACTAGATACAGTCTGATTTAAAAAAATTTTTTTGGCCCAGAAAACCCACAGTTACGGGCGAAGGGAGAATTTTGTCAGGGCATTCGCTAAACACCGTGTCGCGCGAAAATTCCCATCGTTTTGATATTCGAACGGTAACGGTCGGTCAAATGGTTTGGGCTGCGCGGCGTGCCAAAGAAACGGCATTAAAAAAAAAAAAAAAGTAAAATTTTTTTTTTTTTTTGTTTCATCTAATGAAATCAAAATGAATACAAACAGAAATACACTTTACTAGATTTTTTCCCCCCATTCATTGCATTCCATTAATGGCGGTATCCACACGGTCGTAAAAAGTCTATAAAGGTGTTAAATCAAATAATTTGAATTTAAGGCCTTAAAATGTCTAAACTTATCCTAAAATATCATAAAAGGTCTTAAATACAATTTTAAAAGGCTTTAAAAATCTATTCACATTACTTTACTGCTTTACTACTACTACTACTACTACTAGTAGTAGTTTAGTGCTCATTCGTATCACAATGTGAAAGAGCTGGGAATAAGTTCATATACTTTGTAAATACGTCCGGGCATCCAACTTTCCTTCATGCTCGTATCGATGTGAAAATGGTCTCAAATTTTATTCATTATGGTCTTAAAAAGTCTTCTATTTGGCTTGTTGAACTTTGCAGAGACCCTGTGGGAGGACTGGCTATTAATGCTCCTCTTTCAGTGCCATTGACGACGCTAGATGACATTTTGACGAGGAGGGGCGTTCGTTCATTCGCCACTCCCAGTCAAAATTTACCGGACGTCTAGTGCAGTCAATGACAGCCATTGAATTAAATGTGTTCCCTGTAAGGGTGAAAAAAGTCCTAATTTGTGCATGAAAGGGTTAAATCCTTTTGGGTTGCGCTCTTGTTCTCTCAGGTGGTCTACAATGTCGGTCTCTGCATATGCCTGTATGACATCACGAAACTGGAGGATTCATACATTTTCCCGGGAGATGGTGCATCACACACAAAAGGTATGATGATTATGTTTCATGTTGTCCTCTATTTATTTCCTTGTGACTACTTTGATCCTAAAATGAATTAAATCATGCATCTTATTTGCACTTTAACTTTTGAGCGCCTTTAAAGATCAACCAAAACATGCCGTAATTGTAAAAGCACTGTTCAGTTACATGACTGTGATTTGCACTTGCAATGTTATAACAAATCTAGTTTTTTTTCTTTTCGGTAGGAAAAATTTTTTTACTGATCATACTTTTGAGTTACAAATTCCCTTTTGCTGCGTTCAGATTGGACGCGTTTTTTCCTCGTTGTGCGATGGGTTCCCATACAATTCAATGTAATCGCACGTTAAAGTGCGACAGACAGCCTCGTGACGGGCGATACGCGTCAGGCACAATGTGATTCGACCAGATGTTTCGCATTCATATTTTGCGCCGCAGAGAAGATGGCTGAGTTGAACTTTCCGTGACAGATTTCAGCGATGACGAGAGAGCAGCCAATTAAATATATTTTCCTATTCACGTGACTTCAGTTTAGTGCTGCAACGATTAATCGATTAACTCGAGTAATTCGATTAGAAAAAAACTTCGAATCAAAATTTGCTGCTTTGAGGATTCGTTGATTTTGTGGCGTTGTAATGGTTTGTTTTCAAAGTGTTTACAATTAGGTTTATTGATTTGAATGGCCCTCTAGGAGTGGGAACCTGTTGGTACCTCACGATACGATACGATTTGCGATACAAAGCTCACGATAACGATGATCTGACGATATGGCGATACAACGATTATCGATACATTGGTACATTGGTCTAGGATTATCTACAAAAAACTAATAAACAGAAAAACAAGTGTCTGCTGTGATTTGGAATGAGTTTATCACTATTAGACGTTCAATCCGTTTGAAGTGGGAGGGATGGCAGCGAATGAACGAATGTTCATTCGCTGCCACCCTCCCAGTTCAAATGGATTGGACGTCTATGGCCGTCAGTGGCAGCCAATGTGGCAATGAGGTCATTTTGGGCCATTTAAGGTCATTTACATGTTGATTTTCAGTTACTTCCTGTTGATTTGGGGGTATTTTATAGGTCACTTCCTGTTTATTTTGGCTTACAGAACAGGAGGTGACCTGGGAATCACCCAAATGAATAGGCAGTGACTCAAACTCAACAGGAAATGACCAGTAAATGCCCTAAAACGAACAGCAAGTGTCCTGTAAATGCCCCAAATGACCAAATGACAGGTTTTGAATGAACGAACGTTCTCAGTCTAAATGGATTGGGCGTCGAGCACCGTCAATGGCAGCCTTAGAGTTAACTGAGACACTAGTATAGTGCAAGATTTTGGTAGCAACTTGATGGTCCTTTTTTTAACATTGACACCTTTTAAAAACGATATTTCGATTCTTGACAGGAGCATATCAATAACCTTTTGGGATACAAAGTATCACCATATATCACCACTTCGATATTTTGTCACACCCCTACTGCCCTCAAGTTGCAATAGTGAATATTCATGATAACTCATCTAACATGGCTGGATCCAGCTGCTCCCCGTTAACATAAAGTTGCAAGTCTTTGTTTGAGCTAATATGATTGTTTATGCATTCGTAATTTAGTTTAGAGGTATATTTAGCAGTTTTTTGGTGGATTATTTGTATGAATAATTTGCGAAGAGCTTTGTAAAAAAAAAAAAAAAGTTGGCATTTTATAGCATTTAAGCTAGCGGACTTTTGCTACGCCAGTTAGCCAATTGTTCTTTTGTTGTACTTTGTTCCTCATTAATAAATTTTTTTATACTGTTTGAGGCTAAGCTGAGGTATTTTAATTAAATGCATTTATTGCTCTTATGAAATGAAAGTGCAATTGAGCTTTGTTTGGGAAAAAAAAACACTTAGGAATTTTATTATGTATTCGTATTTAATGCTATTTTGAAAGTGCTAACTTGGCAAGCCTTTTTTTACAACTCCTAAATTTGTATGCAACAAATTAAATGTTCCTAATCCGATTATTCGAACGAACTAATTTTTAACTTTTCGGTTTTCGGCCAAGTGTTTCCAGTATTCAATTTTCGGTTTCCGCCAAGAATTTTTCTTTCGGTACATCCCTTATTAAAATTGTAAAATAATGAGATTAAAGTCGTTTTGTTGCTTATTTTTTACATAAAATTAACCGGTAGTTTTCAGGGGCTGAGACTTTTGCCAACATAAGGTTTTTATGAACCCAAAAGTACTTTTGGTGTAATTTTAGGAGATGGAATTAATATTACAAGAAAAAAGTAAAATTATTAAAGTCGTTATTTTACTTATATTTACGATAACGTAAACTGTAAGTTTGGGGTTCACAGACTTCCTTTGGCGACGTAAAGTTCAGTGTGAACACAAAACAGCATTTGCGGCAGACGTAGGGCGAGCGACGTGATGTCGCGCGACAAAACGCGTCCGGTCTGAATGCAGCACTAGACGACCTGACCATGATCCCCTTTTTTCTCTCAGTGCATTTCAGGTATGTTGTTTTCCACCCGTTTCTGGAGGAAATACTGGTCGGAAAGATCAAGTACTGTAGTCAGGAAGGCGTTCACGGTAAGTTCACTTTTTAATTTGTTAGAATTTATTTCAATATTCCTGGTAAGCGCGTCCCGAACTGATGTCTCCATTTTGCAGTGACCATGGGCTTCTTTGATGACATTCTTATCCCACCAGAGTCTCTTCAGCAACCCACTAAATTGTATCCTCTCAAATATAACATAACATATTAAGAGTGTAACAGTACCGTCACGGTATGGGCTTCATGGTTTGGTTCAAGGTGTCGGTTGCCGAATACGTTTGAGTGAAAAAAAATCCATGTCGGAGTTAATCCTTCTTTACCCCAGGGTGTGGTAGAGATGATGCGCCTATTATTAACACTTTTTGAGGTGTATTTATTTTATACTTTTAAATCAGTAAATGTTGATTTTGCTCTAGTCCTAAGCTGAAGTCATGACACATGAGTAAGTATTTATTTTTGCACTCTTTTAAGAGATGCTTTTTAAGCTTTGGAACGATTCACTTTTTATTTTACTTTAGCCAATATAAAAATATATTTTATGTGGGAGTGCATGTTCACTGGTAATGGTTTATAGTTAACTGTGTGTAATTCAACATTAAAAATAGTAGTATCTGTAATAGAGCTGAAACGAATACTCGAGCAACTCGAGTAACTCGAGTTTAAAAACTGATCCGAGTAATTTTATTCACCTCGAGTATTCGTTTATTTTGACAGCTCTAAGCATCACGTTTTGCTCGGACTACTTTTAATGGGGGACAACGCGCTGATGTCACGTGCGTAGAGGAAGAAGCAAAAAAAAAAAAAAACTTACTGCAGCAGACAGCCGCTACAAACGACTCCGACGTTGCAAAATACTAGCCTGCACATGCTACGTTAGTTGCAGTTAGCTCTGATGAGTCTCATAGAGATCACATGTATGTTGAACTAGATGCAAAATGACAGACTAGGCCGCGTCTGGGCAGCGTTAGCAAACAGCCGCCATCTTAAAGCAGTAGAGCGCTAAGCGCTAACAAAGAGCGCTAAGCGCTAATATATAAGATTAACGTTACTGTCACTACTAGCTCACGTAACGTTAGCCCTGCGGAGGGCTAGGTTTCTATTAATTAAGACCACTTTCGATGCGTGGCTAACGTGTCTTACATACAGGCTTTAACATAACATAGCGTTGTGGAGTGATGAGGGTGTCAAATAAAAACTCAATAATGCTAACTATCAATTTTAGCTCAGTAGTCATTGCTGGATAAAACACCAAGTAGCACTAGTCCCTAATGTGCTCCAATACAGCCTGTATCATACATTTATTTTGAACACTGCAAAAATTCAAAATCCTATCAGGACTTACAGTTTAGACTAACTTAAAACTTTACTAGAACTTAAAAATGGCTTGACACAAATAAAAATTCAATTGAAAAACGTGGGAAAAAATCGTAACTTTTAAGCGATGTGTGTTATCAAGCGTAAAGGCATTTTTAGGTGTGTGTGTGTATATATATATATATATATATATATATATATATATATATAGTGAATTAGTCTTTTTTTTTTTAATTCTAGTTACATCTGAGATGCAATTGTTGGCTGTTTTCAACAATACACATAAAAAATAAAGACATTGATTGACTGAAAATGATAAAATGTCTTGTTTTCTCATGTATATCTATAATTGCTCTTCACCTAAAAATATATTTGTTTTATCCGATTACTCGATTAATCGATAGAATTTTCAGTCGATTACTCGATTACTAAAATATTCGATAGCTGCAGCCCTAATCTGTAATAGTAATGGTAGTAAAAAATTTGCCAAGGTTGCCAGCTGGAGAGTGCTACCTGACTTTATTATTTATTTATTTGCTTTTCAGGCATGGACAGGCAACAATCCAATCGTACAGTACTTAACTGTTACCTCAGTCGAACCCTACAAAAAGGGTGTGTTGTCTATTTTTGCTCATAAATTGTGAATTTAAGAATGTTAAAACAATGAAAACACAAATTAAAAGTTTGCTGTTTTCTTCTATTTATTTAGCACTTTAATAAGAGCTGTTTTTTTCGTTTTAGCCAGTTGAGCAAACTTTCAAATGCTATCATTTAAAAGAAAGTTTCCTATTGTACCGAACCGTTATCCTTGTACCGTGGTACGGACCGAACCATGACTTGTGTGAACTAGAGATCGACCGATGTGGGTCTTTCAGGACAGATGCAGATTATCAGTAGTTAGAGGGGCCAATAACCGATTTTTGGAGCAGATATTCATTTGCAGTGAAAGTGTAAAAATTGGCGTAAAAAAATTCGATAATGCAAACACTGAACTTCATTGAAATGCCTAAAGCATGTTTATTGAATTACACAAATAGATATTAATAGGGCGTCGCGTGGTTCTATGATAGTCGTTCGCCAACCCAGGGGTTGTGGGTTCCATTAACTGCTCTGATGACTTCGTCGACGTATCCTTCAGCAAGATGCTAAACCCCACGTTGCTTCTGGTGCTGCCTCTCCAGTAGGTAGATGAGGCCATAGACTCCATATTGTATTAACAGGACACTGAGCGCGTGGCCGATTCATAGGGGGCCTATCTCTGTCAAAGCTGACAGAGTGGCAACAAAGAGCTTTTTCCATTGAAAATTCTTGTGAATAAATGCTTAAACCCCCGAATTCTTTATAGATATGGACGTAAAACAGTGTTGATTCTTGGTTAAAAGCAAAAGAACCGTGCAGATAACATTTATTTTACGTAAATATTGCGAACTATGAAGCTAGTCAGTAAAGAAATTAGCGGCCACCATATGTAAACAAAGAGCTTTTTCTGTTGAAAATGCTTGTGAATAAATGCTTAAATCCCTGAATTCTTTTAGATATGGATGTAAAACAGTCTATGTTCTTGGTTAAAAGCAAAAAAAAAAAAAAACGTGCAGGTAGCATTTATTTTACGTAAATATTGCAAACTGTGGCTAGTCAGTAAGGAAATTGTCGGCTGCCGTTTATAAAGAAGGCTTTTTCTGTTGAAAATTAATGCAAATGAATGCTTAAATCCCTGAATTATTTATAGATATGGACATAAAAGAGTCTCGATTCTTGGTTAAAAGCAAAAAAACGTGCATGTAGCATTTATTTTACGTAAATATTGCCAATGCTCTAGCGGCTAATTTCTCATTGATTTTTTTCACAACGTTTCAAAATGCATGCATGGTACAAAAAATATAATAATGACCTTAAATCCTCGAACAAATCACTCCTGAGACAATTCTTCCTTTTTATATGCAGTACAGCTTTCGTACTTTTTCAACCTAAATCCGGCATTAGATTGCTGCATGTGATTGACTGCTAATAAATGCAGTGGAGTGTTGGACGGCCCCCTTTGGGAAGGCAGTGAATGGGGAATGTGTTATGTCAATACATTATGAAGTCTATGATGAGGACATTTGTGAAGCGCTTTGAGGGCCTTAAAAAGGTGGAAAGGCGCAATACAAGTGTAACTCCATTTACCATTTAACCAAACTGAGGACGGGGTGAATACTAATGCAGGAGACAGCAGGCAGGAGAGAGAGGCGCGGCTGCATCTGAGCCGAATTTTTTTCATGTCGGCAGGTCGGATTTAAAAAAGGCCGATACCGATATACGTCAAATTTCTAAATATCATTGCCAATAATCAGCCCAGCCGGTCTATCTCTAGTGTGAACCGCTACACCCTTACATGATATGTCTGATGAGCAGTTTTACAAGAAGTACATTCAGTTTCAGATTGAGCCTTCCTTAGCTAAGCTGAAGCGATGAAGCCGAGCAAGTTTGGCTCTGGGAGTACGTGACAGATGAGGGCGCGCACGACCTCTACATGGACCAGGGAGAGGAGATCCGTTTTCGAGTGTCCGATGAGATATTTTTGGATACGTCGCCAACGGGCCCGATGATTGACGCGACAGCACCTGCCCAACCTGGGCAGTCATCGGCGCCCCCACCTGCGCAGGATACTGGCGATAAGAAAGATGCGCCATATACTCTGATAGTAAGATGCTTTATAGCTGAAGAACTGTCAATATTTGTATCACTGTGCCATTGTTTTGCACTACTTCAGACTATAATCTGGAGCGTAATTCATAGTTGCTTACCGTCAAAGAGAGGAATTATAATGTCTGTAAAGAAAAATTTTAATTGAATTTCTTTACCTAATGCTGTGAGCAGTGAGTGAATGTTGAAATCAAGGGCGTAGGTTTAGTCTCAACATTGATACGGACCATATAACAGCATAACCTGCATGAACACTTTTTGTTGGGGATGGGACATTAATAAGACCAAATAGATTGGGTGATATGAACCTTATTAATTGACAGGCTAAATGATCATTGCAAAATATATATGTACTGACTTATACTTACTTTCATATGTATTGGGTTAGGTGATTCGCCGTTCGATTCAAATCTTTGTGTTCAAAAACTACTAAAACATTTTGAAAACTACCAGAATAAATGTCTGGAATTTATTTGCGAATTTAAATAGCAATATTTGAACATAAATTACTTTTTAATAATCTCTAAACTATCCAGAAATACAAAAAAATAAACATTTGCCAATCAACATTGTCTGTCTAAATATGACTAAAAAAATGTCTTAGTCAGGAAATAACAAAAATTGAGTCTTCCTTTAGGTAAAACACTACTGCTTTTGTCCACAAGCACAGCCAAACTCATCCCAAAAAAAGAAAAGGGGGAAAAAAAAAGATGGCTACAGTGGCTGCTGCTGGCCGAAAGAGGGCGGAGGAGGGGGAATGTTGTCGACATGTTGTATTTCTGTCGGGGCTGTGAGTGCATGTGTGTGATGGGGGGGCAAGTTCTCAGCCCATCAAATGTGTGTTTGTGGGGAAAAATGGACTGTCCCATTCAGCAAGTGAAAAGGGATAAATGTATGTCTGAACACAATTAAAATAATTCACTTAATAATGGTTGGGTCACTTCTATCCTTACAACATACGGGAAGACAATATAAATCACCTATATAACAGAACTCATAATATAATGCAAATAAGGTTGCTTAAAAGTTGGTGGGGACATTTTGAGAATCCTAAAAAGTTGGTAGTGTTATGTCCCTACCGTCCCTATGCAAACCTACGCCCTTGGTTGAAATATTTAGAACTCATGCACAAATTATAATTTAACTCAGTGGCTGCAATTGGTGGCGCAAGACGTCGCCAGAGGGGCGAATGAATGAACGATCAAACGTTCATTCCAGTCAAAATGGTTAGACATCTAGTGGCGACAGTGGCACTGAAAGAAACTCATTCACAGCCAGTCTTCCTGAATAATTCAGTTTCTTGTCTTAGGGTACCATTTCTGAGCCGGGACTAGGACTGCTATCATGGTGGAACAATTAAAAGGAGCAAGAGGGGATATGGGTGATCATCAGGAAAGTCAAAAGGACATGTGCAACAAAAGAACTTGATTGAGTTCTACTCAAGCATGAAGAGACTTGAAATGGACGAAGGTGACAACACGCGGACGTGTCGCACAGAAGAACGACTTTTCAAGCAACAGGTTTAGTACAACTATATTTATTAACGAAAGGATCCATGATTTTGCCTTTTTAGTTTGTACCATCTAAGATTGGATTGCAGTTCCCTAATCATTAATTATTGAGACACTAGGTCAAGTAAGATTAATATTATCATTTTAATGGTCAACAGTCAGACAAACTTTTTTTTGGGGGGGGGTCTCATTTGATTTAGACTGGGTGTGAGTCACCAACATTTCTTTACGATTGACTACTTTAATCATGTTTGGCTGCGTCGACCCTAATATGTGCTTAATCATGTAACAACTTGATCAAATTGTTATCTGTGGGTAATGTGTTTAGTGTAGGATATCCGATGAAAACTCATAGAAGCTAAATTTCACTCACAAACATGCTTTTCTGCAATGTTATTTACTGATTTTTTTTTTTTTAAGTTCTGAAAGACCTTCATATCTCCTTAACACCAGGACCATCAGTGTGATTATTGTGATTTGTCATTTTTGTGGTGGCAGGAAGCAATGAGGGATTAGAGACAAGCCTTTAAATCCTACAAGGACATATAAATGTATACACAAAACGTGTTTCATGTGACCGCTCTGAGATTATTGGGTGCTTGGCTTGATTGTTTACTAAAACTAGGTCATGTGGTTTTGAAATTTTTTTTTTAAAAAATACAATAAATGCTGTACATAAAAATCTGTTAAAAAGGATGGCTTTCATGTGACTTCCTCTTGTTGAATCAAAGAAAAAAAATCCTCATGTTCAGAAATTTCTGCTGCAGACTTAAGTACTGTACTATCCAACTGTTTTCCTATTTTAAACTTTAGACATTTACATTCAAATTTTTGTAATAAAAATGTGCTCTACAGATGCCCTTTGTTCACAGCTTTTTATAGTAGATATCACTAATTGTTGAGTTCATCGGTTTCTTGGTCGAACGTTGTTCTGAAATGACACGCAACTTATAGACAGTACGTTTTAAGTAGGTTTGATTGAAAATTCAACAGAATTGGATCTAGAACACTTTTAACTCATTGACAGCACGAGACGTCCAATTTATTTTGATTGGGAGGGGCAAATCAGTGAAAATATATTGGAAGTCTAGCGCCATTGTTGGTAGGGGTGGGAACCTCTGGGTAGCTCACGATACGATACAATTTGCAATACAAGGCTCAAGATAATGATCTCACGATATGGCGATACATTTATCGATACATCGGTCAGGAAATTATTCTACAATACAACTAATAAACAGAAAAACAAGCCATCAGGCATCTATGGTGGACAATGGCAACCCAGGATTTTATTTTTGGGGCATTTAACATAATTTGCTGTTCATTATCAGTCACTACCTGTTGATTTGATTTTGGGTTATGGAACAGGAAATAACCCAGGAACGAACTGGCAGTGACTCAAATTTAATAGGAAGTGACCTGCAAAGGCCCCAAAATCAACACAATGTTCATTTTAGTGTATTTACAGGTAACATCCGGGTGATTTTGGTACATTTATGGGTCACTTATGGTTGATTTTTGATTACGGAACAGGAATTGACATGGGAACAAATAGGCAGCGACTCAGGGGCCGTTTACATGGTGACTCTCCGAGAAGACGAAAATTTCATGTTTGCATTTATATGGGCCCGTCTCCATTCGAACAATGTTGCAATTCCGCAAGAAAACAATGTAGTATTCATGCCAGGCCCTAGGGGGCAGTGCAGATTTACAAGGCGACAGCGAATGATGCACTTTGACCCCACCAATGTTCCTCAGCCCGGAAAAAAATATGCCCGCGCACTCGAAGCAATGGCATTTTTCTTTTGTTGAAAAAGGCACAAAAATGGAAACATTCAACATATTTCATTCAAAAATATTATTAAAACAGTAAATTAAAGCCGACATTCCGCCATATTTGCTGTTTTTAATGTTTAGTAGCAGCGCTGCGCACTCCCAATGTGACGTGTACGAGTGCTGACGTTATTGGCGCGGTGTCGCGCCGCGGGAGCCTTTGATATGCATGCAGGGATAGCCCCCCCTCGATCCCCTGCAATCGAATTTTTCCACTTTGGAGGCAGGATTCACAATTTTTCATCTTCGCCGACACCATATGCACGCGAGGCAACTCCGCAACACAGTCATTGCGTCTCCGTGTCGCAGAGTCGCCATGTAAACTGCCCCTCAAATTCAACAGGAAGCGACCTGTAAATGCACTAAAACAAAGTGAACAGTAAATGCTACAAAAAACAGAAAAACTGGCTGCGAATGCTCAGTATGGTCATTCGCCCCTCCCAATCTAAATAAAAACGATATATCGATTCTTGGCAGGAGTATATCGATAACCTTTTGGGATACAAAGTATCATGATGTATCACCATTTCGATATTTTATCACACCTCTAATTAATTGTGCTAAAATATGAGCATTCCTAAAGTTGCAATGGTTTAAATGACTTTTATTGTTGTCAATGGCAGGCAATAAACACTCAATGACAAACCAAACCAAAAATATGTAGTCTTTTATTTTTTTTTAAAATCTTACCACTGGTTCACTCTTTGATTGAAGTGTACAGTACTGTCGTTAATTTTTATTTTATTATTTTTTTAAACAAGGTCCTTTTTTTTAGAATGTCAAAAAATATAGCCCTAATTTTGGATTTGACATCTATCGCCGTCAATGGCGTCTAATGAGTTGAAATGTATCCTCTTCCCCTCCTCATTTTTCCACTTTGGGTCTCAAACAAGGGCGTAGGTTTAGTCTTAACATTAGTAGGGACGATGTAACAGCATAACCTGCACGTACACTTTTTGCTGGGGATGGTACATTAATAAGACCAAACAGATTGGGCGTCGGGGGTCAGGGCTACATTTCTCATGAATATAAATTTAAGTAATGGATAGGCTAAATCATCAATGCAAAATAAATCTGTATTGACTTATACTAACTTTCATGTGTATTGGTTCAGGCGATACACCATTCGATTTAAACCTTTGTTTTCAAAAAGTACTAAAGAAACATTTTGAAAACTTCCAGAATGAATGTCTGGATTTTGTTAGCAAATTTAGATTTTAATATTTGAACATAACCAATGGTATATTAACATACACAATAAATACAAACTTGTAAATAATCTCGTAACTATCCAGCATTGCAAAAAATAAACATTTGTCTTAAGACCACTCAACACTGTCAGTCTAAATAAATAAACATATCTGAAAAAACTTCTTAGTCAGGGAATAACAAAAATTAAAAAAAAGAAAATGAAATGGAGCCTTCCTTCAGGTAAAACGCTACTGTTTTTGTCCACAAGCACAGACAAACTGAACAAAAACTGAAAGCTGATTTGGCGCCTTTAAGACCACGTAAATAAAAATGAAAATTGGGGAGAAATGGGTAAACCTCAGTTCACTACATTTCTCATATTTTAATTGTTAACAGTAGAAAACAGACAGGAGGACACTTCTCTAAGCGGCTTCATACTCGAGTTTTGCAGGTAAGCAAATTCACACAGTTTAATGCTATGCTAACTCTGATGCAGGTCAGACTTTCAGTAGCCAAATTTTTGGCGTGTTCCCCACTTTCACAACATTGACATCTTTTTACATTACGTACAGTGGCTACTGCTGCTGACTGAAAACCAAAAACTTCTGATAAAGGGGGCGGAGGAGGCGGTATGTTGTTGACATGTAGTATTTCTGTTTGGGCTATGATTGTGTGTGTGTGTGGGGGGGCAGATTCAGCATGTTAAAAGGTGTAAATGTAAGTCTGAACATAATGAAAATAATTCACTTCATAATGGTAGGCGCAATTCTACCATTACAACATATGGGAAGACAATCTAAATCACCTATATAACTGAAGTCATTATAAAATGTAAATAAGGTCATTTAAAAGTTGGTGGGCAAACCTACGCCCTTGGTCTCAATGACCTTAATGTTCTTTCTTTTGTAGTTTCTGTTCCTGTGTTTTCTTATGTTATTTTTCTGTTGGTTTGTGTGCTATGGACACTCTGTGCGACTCCGGAATAACGATCATATACTAGTCCTCCTCAAAAATTAGCATATTGTGATAATGTTCATTATTTTCTGTAATGTACTGATAAACATTACTTTCATATATTTTAATTCATTACACACAACTGAAGTAGTTCAAGCCTTTTATTGTTTTAATATTGATGATTTTGGCAAAAAAGTCAAGAAAAAACAAAAATCCCTATCTCTAAAAATTAGCATATCATGAAAAGGTACTCTATAGAAGCTACTAACCTGATCATCTGAGTCAACGAATTAACTCAAAACCCCTGCGAAAGATTGCTGAGGCTTTTACAAACTCCCAGCCTGGTTCATTACTCAAAGCCACAATCATGGGCAAGACTGCCGACCTGACTGCTATCCAGAAGGCAATTATTGACACCCTCAAGCAAAAGGCTAAGACACAGAAAGAAATTTCTGAGCGAATAGGCTGTTCCCAGAGTGCTTTATCAAGGCACCTCAGTGGGAAGGAAAAAGTGTGGCAGGAAACTCTGCAAAACCAGAAGAGTTGACCGCACCCTGAGAAAGATTGTGGAGAAGGGCAGATTCCAGACCTTCGGGGACCTGCAGAAACAGTGGACTGAGTCTGGAATAGAAACATCCAGAGCCACCGTGCACAGGCGTGTGCCGGTAATGGGCTACAGGTGCCACATTCCCCAGGTCAAGCCACTTTTGAACCTGAAACAGCGGCAGAAGCGCCTGACCTGGGCTACAGAGAAGCAGCACTGGACTGTTGTTCAGTGGTCCAAAGTACTTTTTTCAGATGAAAGCAAATTTTGCATGTCATTCGGAAATCAAGGTGCCAGAGTTTGGTGGAAGACTTGGGAGAAGGAAATGCCAAAATACCTGAAGTCCAGTGTCAAGTACCCACAGTCAGTGATGGTCAGCTGCTGGTGTTGGTCCACTGTGTTTTATCAAGGGCAGGGTCAATGCAACTAGCTATCAGGAGATTTTGGAGCACTTCATGCTCCCATCTGCTGAAAAGCTTTATGGAGATAAAGATATCATTTTTCAGCATGACCTGGCACCAGTTTACAGTGCCAAAACCACCGGTAAATTGTTTACTGACCATGGCATTACTGTGCTCAATTGGCCTGCCAACTCTCCTGACCTTAACCCCATAGAGAATCTGGGGGATATTGTGAAGAGGAAGTTGAGAGACAACAGACTCAACACCGTGGATGAGCTTAAGGCCGCTATCGAAGCATCCGGGGCCTCCATAACACCTCAGCAGTGCCACAGGCTAATTGCCTCCATGCCACGCAGCACTAAAGGTGTCATTTCTGCAAAAGGATTCCTGACCAAGTATTGAGTGCATAGCTGATATAATTATTTGAAGGTTGACTTTTTTTGTATTAAAAAACACTTTTTCGTATTGGTCGGATGAAATATGCAAATTTTTTGAAATGGGGAGTTTTGGTTTTTTTCTTGACTTTTTTTTTTGCCAAAATCATCAATATTAAAACAATAAAAGGCTTGAACTACTTCAGTTGTGTGTAATGAATCTAAAATATATGAAGGTCTAATGTTTATCAGTACAGAAAATAATGAACTTTATCACAATATGCTAATTTTTTTTTTTAGGAGGACTAGTATATAATGAAAGAACATACACAAGAGGGGCGGTTACATCGCGGACGGGATGTGAAAAACGAAACACGAAATTTCCGCCACATCGAACTAACATTGAACGCAGCACCTCCACTCACAAGCTGGAAGTATGACTGCGCACGCGCAACCTCGCATCACCCGATCGGAAACCTCCGCCAGCTGCGCACGTCCGCCGTCACATCAGGTTTTCCCACTTATTTATTTAATTCGCTGCTTATATAATGATACGCGTCGACTCAAAGCACACATTGGGACAGTGAACCGACCATTCTTCCAGCTAGTTGGTGAGTCCGCTGCTGTGAGTAACATTTGTATTCATAGTGCATGGTGGCGATCCAAAGGAGGCTGAGCGTCATGACGGTCAAAGAGGCTTTGTTTTGGCATGGGGACAGGAAGTGAACATATCAGTCAAATACTGTCTGATAATTGAATAGTGCGGCTCTCTGAAAGCTTAAATTACAATAATCAGCTGCTCGCCTAGTCTTACATCGTTTATGCTTTACTGTCAAAAACATTATTTGACAAATATTTGACGTGTATGTGAAACGGCTTTCCGACTCCCTCCAGTGTGCTTATATCGCCATTTCCTCCTGCCGATTAGCACTAAGTAACGTGAGTGCTGAAAAATGTTTTTTTTTTTTTTTTTTTGGACGGTGGGGGTGCTGACGTCACTCGATGGTGGCCTCCTGCAGCTGTTCTGACGTCACTCGCGAGCATCATACACAGGAGTGGGCGTGACACGCACACAATGCAGGGTGGCACAAAAACAATGGTGAATCATCCGTGTGTAATCGATCATGATGATATTATGATAAATGTTTCTGAATACTTTCCCCATTCTGCTCAGAAGCTTTTTTTGTATGTAATTTTTAAAGCACACCAATAATTTTTCAATATTAGGAAATACGTTGATGAGTACATTAAGAAGAGCACATTGTTACATTATTTGTATACATTTGACGTTTTTATTTGGTGGGGTGCTGCGAGATAAATGTAAACATCGTTTTTAGTTGCAGTAATGTAAAAAAATGCCAATCTAGTGGTGAACTACATTGCATGGGTGTACAGTGCTGGCCAAAATTATTGGCACCCCTGCAATTCTGTCGGATGATGCTCAATTCTTCCCAGAAAATGATTGCCATTACAAATGCTTTGGTAGTACTATCTTCATTTATTTTGCTTGCAATGAAAAAACACAAAAGAGAATGAAAAAAAAAAAAAATCATTATCATTTTACACAGAACTCCAAAAATGCGGCGGACAAAAGTATTGGCACCCACAGCCTCCGACTTGGTAGCACAACCTTGAGACAAAATAACTGCGAACAACCACTTGCGGTATCCATCAATGAGTTTCATACAATGCTCTGCTGGAAGTTTAGACCATTCTTCTTTGGCCAACTGCTCCAGGTCTCTGAGATTTGAAGGGTGCCTTTTTCAAACTGCCATTTTCAGATCCCTCCACAGGCATTCTATGGGATTCAGGTCTGGACTCATTGCTGGCCACTTTAGAAGTCTCCAGTGCTTTCTCTCAAACTATTTTCTAGTGCTTTTTGAAGTGTGTTTTTGGGCCATTCTCCTGCTGAAAGACCCATGACCTCTGAAGGAGACCCAGCTTTTTTGTAGTCTTCAGACTTAATAATGCCATGCACACGGTCAAGTAGTCCAGTGCCAGAAGCAGCAAAGCAACCCCAAAACATCAGGGAACCTCCGCCATGTTTGATTGTGGGGACTGTGTTCTTTTCTTTCAAGGCCTCGTTTTTCCCCCCTGTAAACTCTATGTTGATGCCTTTTCCCATAGCTCTACTTTTGTCTTCCAAAACATTTTTGGCTTTCTCAGGTACGTTTTGGCAAACTCCAACCTGGCTTTTTTATGTCTCTGGGTCAGAACTAGGGTCTTCCTGCGTATCCTACCATAGAGTCCCTTTTCAGTTAGACGCTGACGGATAGTACGGGTAGACACTGTTGTGCCCTCCGACTGCGGGGTATCTTGAAGTTGTTTGGATGTTAATTGAGGTTCTATTCGCACAATCTTTCGTTGAAATCTCTCGTCAATTTTTCTTTTCAGTCCACATCTAGGGAGGTTAGCCACAGTGCCATGGGCTTTACACTTATTGATGACACTGCGCACGGTAGACACAGGAATATTCAGGTCTTTGGAGATGGACTTGTAGCCTTGAGATTGCCCATGCTTCCTTCCAATTTTGCTTCTCAAGTCCTCAGACAGTTCTTTGGTCTTCTTTTTTTCTCCATGCTCAATGTGGTACTCACAAGGACACAGGACAGAGGTTGAGTCAACTTTAATCCATCTTAACTGGCTGCATGTTTGATTTAGTTATTGCCACCACCTGTTATGTGCCACAGGTAAGTAACAGGTGGTGTTAATTACACAAATTAGAGAAGCATCACATGATTTTTCAAAGGGTGCCAATACTTTTGACAGGCCAATTTTTGGATTTTTGTGTAAAATGATAATTCTTTTTTTTTTTTCCATTTTCTTTTGTGTTTTTTCATTGCAAGTAAAATAAATGAAGATATTCCTACCAAAGCATTTGTAATTGCAATCATTTTCAGGGAGAAATTGAGCATCATCTGACAGAATTGCACGGGTGCAAATACTTTTGGCCAGCACTGTAAAACACTTGGACAATGGACAATGTTTGGAGGTACTCTAGTAATGGTTATTTGACGATGACTAAATGGAAATTAATTTTCCATTTTATAGGAAAGGAAACCTGTCTCTCAATGATATGAAATGCACTCTCATTTCTTTTATATGAATTATTTTAAACTTTGTTTTTATTTAGGTTTTTGTTTTTTTAGCAATAGCACTGTGGGTTGTCAAAAATGAAAAATAAATAAAATAAGCAAAGTAAAAAGAAAATAAGTGAAAAGTGATCCATCTAGGGTTTGTGTTTACGTTTATCCAAACAAAGGCATCACAACCCTAAAGTAAGAAACCGTCTCCATTTCTCCCGCTATCTTTTACATTTTTATCTGATTGACTTAGGGAGAAAGTCATTCGCTCCATAATGTAAATCTCGTGCATTATGTTCATCCATTCAGTGACTTTTAAATGGTGTTTCATTTAACCTCTTTCGAGTTATTGTTTTTTGCTTGCAATATCTGTAGGAGTAGGAGGTACCTGTCTCGTTTTGTAAGCCACGTTGGGATGTTACCCAGGTAAAACATATCAAGACTCACTTCTAATTTCAAAAACAAAATCTTCTCAACAACCGTCACTACAGTTTCCCAGAAAGAGGAAATCTAGGGGAACTCCCAGAAAATATGAAAGTGGCCCACATTTCCTCCAACATTTACCATGTTTGGGATTATTACTTTGGAGTTCCTTTACTCTTGGTGTGATTAAAAAAAAAAAACGCATTGTGTTTTTCCAAGTGAATTCACGCCATAAATCAAGAGTTAGACGTAGTAGCCAGTAGTTTTACATATATTAGTCTGCATTAGAAATTTCTATTCCCACCTCTCTCCCCCACCTAAGCTTGATATGTGTAGTGGTCAGCTTTTTCATTCTATTGTGCTAAATATGTTTTAGAGATTTTTTTTTCTGTAAGTCTTCCTATTGTAGCATCCACAAAGCTGGTAATTATTGGGTGTCTATCACGTTCACTTAAAATCCTTGTGTTAAAATAGTGGCGTAGTTGAAGATATCGGGAAAAAATCTGCCTTCCCCTGACCATATTTGTTTACGATTTGTTGGAAAGTGTCAAGGTCCCCCCAGTTGATATTGACCAAGATGCGGTAATGCCTATGCTACACCAATCTTTGAATCCAGTGTCAGTTTTAGCGCGAGTAAAGTCTGTATCATATGCCGGCCACCTTAAAACCTTTGCATCCTTCTCAATAGTCTTATTTTTAAGTATACCAAGCCAGACTTAGTCCATGAAATCCAGTTTCAATATCAGAGTCTGCCGGTTAAAATCCAGTACTCTAGTTTACTTCAATTGCCTCAGAATTGAATAATCAATAATATATTTTAGTCTGTTTTTTCTCCTCCTCAGCAGAGTAATTTCGGCACAGAACTGAAAACCCAGAGGGAACATCCAGCCCTTCATGCCTTGATTCGAAGTGCCCAGCGAAAGCGACTTCTGCTCAAAACTAGCCATAAAAATTGTAATGACCAAATGTGAGGATCCATAATGTAATAAGATGGTCTAATCCACAGTTTCAGTATGTAGTAGGCATTATTAAGTAAGAGTCAAGAACTGGAAATGAATTAGTAAATTCCTTAATGCAGTGCAGCTCAGCTCTAGTCTGCCAGGCAACACGCATGACTCGCTGTATGAGGAGAAAAAAAAAAAGAGCAGAACGCCAAAGTTAAATTAGAAATATATTTAAATAGACCGATATCGAACCTGAATACATCATTAACATGTTTTTAGGATCTTTGTGGTACATTTTAAAGGTCTTTAAACACATTTTAAAAACAATACAAACTAGGGGTGTAACGGTACACAAAAATCTCGGTTCGGTACCTACCTCGGTTTTGAGGTCACGGTTCGGTTAATTTTCGGTCCAGTAAGAAAACAAAATGCAAAATATAAACGTGCTAGTTGTTTATTACACACCTTTGTGCTTTCAACAATAGGAACATTAGCCTATACAAAGCTAGAATTCTGCTCAAAAAGTAGCGGGTATTTAAAGATAATAATCCAACAACAATTTGCATTTCAGACCCCGCGTATTGGTCAGCTTTGTTTCTGAAAGAAAGAAGAAAAAAGAAGTCCTGTGCTAAAGAGAAAAGCAATCCCAATGACAAAGATTTTAACATGTATTTTACAAATGAAATGCCTCAATGAAACATTTTTTTTTCTTATGAACGGTTTTCATAAGCTTTATTGGTGGATTTTCTCAAGTTAAAGCACCACACAGAAATACATTTAATTGTGTAAGCAGGATCTGTGTATTATTCTTATTATTTAATTACAGTTGTTTTAGCTCATTTCAATATATTATTTATTTTATTATGTGTTTATTTTACAAATGTGATATATTATTCATTTATATTGTAAATTTTATGTTGTATAACTTTAGTTCCTATGTGAATATTATAGTTCCTACTTGTTTTGTTGTCGTAGGAGGGTTTTGGATTGAACATGGGGCCGTGTTGGTTATTATTATAGTAGAGAGGACAGCAATAAATCAACAAAGACAAGTCAACTGTGCCCCGATCTACCACTCAAGAGATCTGATGGACTCAAGAGTGGGTTACGATTGCATATTAGTTTGAAAATCGACCGGATCCACCGTATTTTTACACGAGTGACTTCCGGTCTACCCGAGCCTAGCTAGTAGTATTGACGCAGGAGGGCCGCATCTCGCGTCAAATAATAAACTCAGCCGTTCTTTTCTCGTGCGTCGCGTTGAGCCGCTTCTGGGACGCGTCTAACACGCGGCCGCACTGCGACTGGTGTGCATTGGCTGATTGACTTTAACGCCCGCGTTTCACTGCGTTCTCGCGGCGGCCACGGTGTTGCGCCGTTGACGTTTCTGGGTTATACTGTCCTACCGTGTTGGTCCTCATTATAGTAGAAAAGACTGAGTAAATATAATCTACACAAAGAAACTGTAACCCGATCGACTCACAGCCTCGAAAAGTAAGGGTTACATTACATCAGAAACTCGTTCGGTACGCCTCCGTTCCGAACCGAGCACCCCGAACCGAAACAGTTCAATACAAATACATGTACCCTTACACCCTTAATACAAACACATTTAAGCATATATGTCATGGATTAAACAAAACTATTGTACAGACAGCATAACATACTGTTATTACATGGATCCAGGTTTTTGAGAGGACTGCTCTAAGGAATTTTCTCACGTTTTTGGATGCACTGGATCTCTTGGCTGTAGGTTTCATGCTGCACCGTCTGAATAATCACGTGCAATGCTTGTGTAGATTCTTCCACCGTGCACTCTGATTTGCAATAATGCCAACCTTGACACAATTTGTTGTTAATACACTAATGAATAAGGTGATACAGGGACCTTCAAACAGCATAAAAAATACTCTTATACAAGTAATAATACTAACAAAGAAAACTGGGACCATGAAAATTGAATTGCTCTCTAACTGGGTTTATTGTGCTTCAGTTCAAACTGTTCAAAATGTTATTGTTGCTCAATAAAATTCATTTTAAGTCATTGTTTTGATTGATTGATTGATTTCGAGCAATAACAACGAAAAGCAACAAGAATGTCAAGTTTCAGGGGAAAAAAAAAACCACATACCTGTAATATTTGTTTTGCATTTTGTTTTCCTACTACATCTAAAATCAAGTTATGAACCATTTTTTTTCTCCCGACATTCAGTTATAACCCTAACATTTATTTGTGATGAAAAATTTTTACCACCCTGTAGTTCTATGATATGAGGATATACATCAGCAAAATGATCAAAAACTTTCTATTTTACCTGTCTATCATCATTATCACCATAAATAGACCTGTCCCTGCAAACCACACTTTGTCCATCAAATGGCATCCAATTTGCACTGACGTGACCACATTTTGGGATTCCATATGTAATAGTAGTACCACCAATCAGCCTCAATATGTCTCTACACGCCATTTGGCTCTACCGGCCGACTGCACATGCAAGACAATTGAAAACATCAATCCATCCCCACAAAGACAACACAATTTGTTCCAATGTCAGTTAGGCATGTGCCGGTATGAGATTCTGGTGGTATGATAACCCTAAGCAAAATTATCACGGATTCACAGTATCACGGTTTTGCAATTACACCTCTAAAATGTGTAACTTTCAATCAAATCAATCAATCAATCATATTTATTTTTATAGCCCTTTTGAGATATCTGGGTAAAAAAAAAAAACTTTTTTTTCCATTGAACAGGATTTTTATTTTTCAAAAAATATTAGCAAATTGGAACATAAGTATGATGTTAAGTTAATTTTTAAAAAATTTTAAATTACAAAAATAACTGAAATATTATGAATGCAGTCCTTTAGGCGAGACACATTATTATCATCAGAACAAAAATAATTGAATTATTTTCCATAAAAAGCACGTGTGTAAGACTCTTTCTCAACAAAGACAGTTGCCAGAGAGAAAAAAAAACACGTTTTACCACTGCTCGTTAACTCTCGTAGCTGGTGGAAAACGTTCACGTTAGTGTTTACTAACCTTTAATTTTGTATAAATGCGAAATCATATTGGAGGTATTGCCTCCTCGGCAGCCACCCTCCGCAAACATGTTTTACATGTCGGTTGGCCCTCCTCCTCTAAGCCGCGGCGGTCTTTAACTTTTCTGTAGCAGAAGTATTAGCATAATACCAGCGATTTCGATTTCTTCATCGTGTAGCACAGCTGATTTACTGACACTGAGCAACAACCAGTGGGGGAGGGTTGAGCCTTGCAGCTGCAAGTGAGGGATTTTCCCCTGCATTTATAGTACATAAAAAATAGCTAATACCCTAGGGACAGTACAATGGAAAAGTTTTGCAGTTTTGACGTGACGTTTTCATGCCATGGTATACTTTGAAACCGGTTATCGGCATATGCCTACTGTCAATATTATGTATTAGTAATGATTTTATGCTAACTTAACATACAGCAGTCTTAAAAGTCGAAGCCACTGGTCTTGTAGAAGGTGACTAGATATCTTTACATTTGAGCAAAAATATGCTGCTGTGTTGCTTTCATTTACACTGGGTAGTTTCAGGTTGCAGCATTACTTGATGCATTTAACATTTGTCGCAGGTCGGTTTAATGTGAATTTATTATTAAAGTCAGTGGGATAAAAGGTGTCATAATTTTTGTATAATATTTTACCAAATAATTAAGAATGTATTAAATCGGGGCATATCAATATTGTGATATAAAATGAGCCATGTTGTGTGAATTTTTTTCCCATATCGCACAGTACTACTGCTCTGAGGGCAAAATACTAACTACCGTATGACTTGTGATTAAAAACAAGTTTGACACCCCTGCCTTCTTGTATTTGATTGAAACAAGCTCCGCTGAGCTCTCCTCCGTCTTCAAGTGCAAAGTTCTAAAACTGTATGACAACTCTCTCATCCTGCTTCTGTCTCCCTATGCTGTTTCTCCTCCCAGCATGTCCTCCTGATAGACTTGAAGTGACAGTGCTGACCTGGATAACTTTCCGAGCCTGCGCCCCACACGGAGAGAGGCTTCGTAGAGACAGCTGTGTTTAGCGGCACACCGCAGCTTTCCCTTCCTCCTCGGCCCAAACTCGGCATGACGGACCCCGGTCTCACGTCCCCCTCGGCGACCCCACTACGATCTCCCGACGCGCCGCTCACTGTGTCCTTCCCCTTTCTGAGGGAGGGCAGTCGAGTTTGGGAGGAAAGGGGAGAGCAGCCGCTTCCGAGGGAACTCCCCAGCCCGCTGCCGACGAAACGTACTCGCACGTACTCGGCGTAAGTCGTTCCTGTGAAAAAAACCTTAACTGTTAACTCATTGGCTGCCATTGACGGCGAAAGACGTCCAATCCACTTTGACTAGGAGAGCTTGTTCGATCACTGCCAGCCCCCTGCCCCCACCCAAATTAGACCGTCCGTCTATAGTCTTCAATGGCAGTAAAACAAGATCACTTAATGCCAGCCAACCCAGTCGAAATTGGATGTCTAACTCTGTCATTGACAGTTGAAGGAATCTGACCTTTTAGCCAGATTGCCGGAATCACTCCAGCCGAACCGCTGGAACTGCGCTAGCACAATTCCAACGACCCGGGCCGGCGGAAATACGACAACCCGGTCAAAAGGCCAAACTCCGCGTGTTCACCCTAGTCTAAAGGCCTTGTACTGACTCTATTTTAAAATCTGGAAACAGGCTTCGAAACAATTTATTCCAAGTCTGTAGCAGTCATACAGCACAGAGAGACCCGGGTGAGGACGCAAACTGGATCTGGATATGGTCACCATATCACAAGTCAACAAAAGATTCCTGAGAAAAATGACAACAATTAGTTAAACATTGTCTTTTAAAGGCTCTGGTGAGGTGGGCTGTGGCCCGGAAGAAGGTGTTGTTTAGGATTATTGTCTGTTGGACAGGAGAATTCGGGCCTTACTGTTGTCAGGGCAAGGAGAGTTAAGGATTTTGCCATCCTCAGCGCCATTTGAGTGCTCAGTGTTCACTTCTCGGTCACGGGTTCCTCAGTATCTGATGTTCCTTGTGTCAAGACAAGATGTCCCACCATTTGTTCTGGAAAGTCCAGAAGAACTGGTTGCGGGATTTGGTGGTGCAGACGTGGGCTTGTAGATGTCTTGCTGATCAACTGCTTGTCAGCGTCAATCTTGCTCAGTCAGCTGCATGACACACGTGTTGGGCTTCTGTGGTCATAAGGCATCCTGTATCTGTTCTGCCCTTATCTGCCCGTTTTCTTGCCGCTGCAAATTCTAATAATTTTAAGTCCAACTGTTCATAATATCGAATATATTCTGCTTGCTTTTCTTCAACTATGATATAAATGCTATTTATTTTATATTTTGGGTGTTTGAGTAATACAAAGTCAAACAGTAAATATAAGAAAATACATGATTCTCTGATTAATTATATTAAGTGTGTTCGAGTAATACAAACAGTCAAACAGTAAATATAAGAAAAGATACAATTCCCTTCACAGTGAATGAGTTAAGACAATAACGTTAAAGGAATTGTAATCTTTTTGATCATGGGCATCCCAGTAGAAAGAAATAACAAAATATATTTTTTTTCTGCTGAGTAACAGTGGAGATAATCATCAATAAAGGCCAATATTTCCAGGAAGTAGGCCAAATTAGCTTGGGTGTATGTGACGTCAAATTCAACCCAAATATCAGCCCGTACACGTCATTTCCTGTGTTTAAATATTATTTTCTGTTGTCAAAGTTGTAAGAAATTCCTGATTTGCATATTTAGATTCTAAGAGCAACCATTTCACATGGTCTTTTTTACTATTGCTTTCAATAGTTTGGCCTCAGAATTGTTTAGATTTAAAAAAAAAAAAAGAAATGTGAAAAGACATTGTTGCATGAAATGTTCTTAATGTTTGAATTCTCCTTTTTCTCTATATTTGTGTGACTGCAGTACGGTCCGAGCTCATTCAGGTCCGGTGTTCAAGGGCGTTTGTAAGAACTTCTCAAGATCACAGGGACACGGTTTTATTCGACCCAGTCATGGCGGCGAAGACATCTTTGTTCACATCTCAGAGTGAGTTGGAGTCCACACATAATGACACACAGGGTGGGATTTAATATTCTTGAAAAGGGTCTCCAAACCGCTCCTCTAGGGCTGCTGTTGGTCCTGGTTTTTGTTCTTACCGATCAAGCACTGACCTTTTAACCAGTGTGGTTTCTACGAAAACAAGCAGCGCCTGACTCCAATCAACTGATTACACTTATAAATCACCAGATTGGTGAAAAGGTGTGGTCTTGTTTTGTTGGAGTGACATCCTGCACCCACTGAGGCCCTATGTGGAATCGTTTGGAGACCACTGGATTAGGCCAAAAGTGGCGTTGGTAGAATTAGTGCTGGCCCTCAGCATAGGCAAGCTAGGTTAGGCGGTTGCCTAGGGCGCCATCTAGTGGTGGGGGCGCCAAATTGCTTTGGGGGGAAAAATACCCCCCAAAAAAGTTCTCACACTTCGCTTCAAGAATGTTTTCTAACATATTATAAAGTACATTTTAATGGGGTACATCAAAATAACATTTGCTGTTTACAACCTGGATTTTAAAGCCACCTGTTATTTTGTTGCACATATGAGAGAGTGGAACAGTCCACGCGTACAATATGTAAGCAGATCCACTTCAAGAAAAAGGACAAATGATGGCAGGTGATTAGATCAAACTCATGGTTTCAAAATAAAACTAAAATTATCACATAACAACAAACTAAATAGCATAACTATCAATTGATGAAACAACTAGCACACTAAAATACAATTAGCATAGAATATTAAATGTTATTTACATCTGTTGTGCTGCAATGCATGCTGAGAGGCATGTTGAACTACCCCTGCCATAAGTTTGACCTCCATCATTCGGCGGTCCTTCTGCAGCACATTATGGCTCCTTCTGAGCAAAGGCCAGAGGAATGTGGACACAGCGACTGAGGCTGGTAGGGGGTGAGAATATGAGGTAGTGGAGAAACATACCAAATCGCTTGGGAATGCCTTTCTATTTTGAAGTTGTACATGTGGTTATTTTTTTTTTAGCTATAGTTAGCTTCAAAAGATACTGTGACTGATACAGTAATTATTACCTTGGTCTTTCCAAGGGAAAGAACAAGGTAATGTTATTGTACAACTTTATTATTACCTTGGTCTTTCCTATGGAAAGAACAAGGTATTGTTATTCTGCAACTTTATTCGCCTTATTATTATTATTTATTATATCTTCATCTTATTCTCCGCGTTTTTTCGGCGCGCCGCGCAGCCCGAACCATACCACCGATCGGCACCGTTGAAGTATCGGCACGACCGGATTTTTTGCGCGACGCAGGGACTTTTTCAAAATCCCCCGAAAAATTTTCCGTTCGCCCGTAAACGGCAATTTTCCGGAAAAAAAAAAAAGTTAAAAAATGTATCTAGTCCTACAATTTTTGACCAAATCACATAATTTGGGTATCAAAAATTCCGGGACGATGAGGGGCATAAAAGTTGTATACAGAATTTGGCAAAAATTTACGGCTCCCCGGAAATTTGCCAAAAACTTTCCTATTCATTTTGAATGAAAAAAAAACGCACGCTGCACAGCCCGAACCGTTTGACCGATCGGCACCGTTCAAATATCGGCACGACCGGAATTTTCGCGCAACGATGGGAATTTTTCAAACGGACCCGAAAACTTTTCCCTTCGCCCGTAAACGGCAATTTTCCGGAAAAAAAAAAAAGTTTCAAAATGTATCTAGTCCTACAATTTTTGACCAAATCACACAATTTGGGCATCAAAAATTCCGGGACGGTGAGGGGCATAAAAGTTGTATACAGAATTTGGAAAAAAATTACGCTTCCTCGGAAATTTGCCAAAAACTATCCCATTCATTTCAAATGGGAAAAGTCCCATTCACTTCCAATGGGATTTCCAATGGAATTTACATTGCATTGATGCCATTGACGGCCATGCATGTCGAATCTACTGATGCCAATGTACTTGGATTCAATTGACTATATGGATGTCGATGCCATTGACGGCCATGGACGTCCAAAATTTTTCCCATTCATTTTCAATGGGGAAAAAACAAAATTACCCCAAATCAACAGAAAATAACCAGATATCCATAGGACGTGTCCCCCAAACTTCCCCAATTCCATTGACGCTTATGAAGGGTGCCGCCATTGACTTACATGGACGTCCAAAATTTTTCCCATTCATTTTCAATGGGGAAAAAACTAAATTTCTCCAAATCAACAGAAAATGACCAGATATCAATAGGACGTATATCCCAAACGTCCCCAATTCCATTGACGCTTATGGGGGGTGCTGCCATTGACGTCCATAGACGTCCAAAATTTTACCCATTCATTTTCAATGGGAATTTTTTTTTTTTTCCCCAAATCAACAGAAAATGACTAGATATCAATAGGACCTGTCCCCCAAATGTCCCCGATTGCATTGCTGCTTATGGAGGGTGATGCCATTGACGTCCAGGGACGTCCAAACTTCCCATTCATTTCCAATGGCATTTCTTCATGTTTGTTCATTCTTTTGATGCCAATGTACTTGGATTCCATTGACGCTTATGTACGTTGATACCATTGACGTCCATGGACGTCCAAAATTTTTCCCATTCATTTTCAATGGGAATTTTTTTTTTTTTCCCCAAATCAACAGAAAATGACTAGATATCAACAGGACGTTTCCCCCAAATGTCCCCGATTGCATTGCCGCTTATGGAGGGTGATGCCATTGACGTTCATGGACGTCCAAACTTCCCATTCATTTCCAATGGCATTTCTTCATGTTTGTTCATTTTATTGATGCCAATGTACTTGGATTCCATTGACGCTTATGTAAGTTGATACCATTGACGTCCATGGACGTCCAAAATTTTTCCCATTCATTTTCAATGGGATTTTTTTTTTTTTCCCAAATCAACAGAAAATGACTAGATATCATTAGGACGTGTCCCCCAAATGTCCCCGATTGCATTGCCGCTTATGGAGGGTGATGCCATTGACGTTCATGGACGTCCAAACTTCCCATTCATTTCCAATGGCATTTCTTCATGTTTGTTCATTTTATTGATGCCAATGTACTTGGATTCCATTGACGCTTATGTAAGTTGATACCATTGACGTCCATGGACGTCCAAAATTTTTCCCATTCATTTTCAATGGGAATTTTTTTTTTTTCCCAAATCAACAGAAAATGACTAGATATCAATAGGACGTGTCCCCCAAACTTCCCCGATTCCATTAACAATTATGGAGGGTGCTGCCATTGACGGACATGGACGTCCAATTCTCCCAATCTTTTCTAATGGCTTTAACTTTGTTTAGTGCCAATGACTGGCATTATGGTCCATTCTATTGATAGACCTGAGTGGGGCTAAGATTTGTATCTCCACAGAGGAAAGACCAAGGTGTGTAATTTCTCCCGAAATTGCAGTTTCTAGTTATTATTCAATAATTCTCCGCGTTTTTTTGAGCCAACGCACAGCCCAAACCGTAGCACCGATCGGCACCGTTGAAGTATCGGCACGACCGGATTTTTCGCGTGACGATGGGAATTTTTCAAACGGCCCCGAAAAATTTTCCGTTCGCCCGTAAACGGCAATTTTCCGAAAAATAAAAAAAGTTTCAAAATGTATCTAGTCCTACAATTTTTGACCAAATCACATAATTTGGGCATCAAAAATTCCGGGACGGTGAGGGGCATAAAAGTTGTATACAGAATTTAGCAAAAATTTACGGTTCCCCGGAAATTTGCCAAAAACTTTCCTATTCATTTTGAATGGAAAAAAAACGCGCGCTTCACAGCCCGAACCGTTAGACCGATCGGCACCGTTGAAGTATCGGCACGACCGGAATTTTCGCGTGACGATGGGAATTTTTCAAACCGCCACGAAAAATTTTCCGTTCGCCCGTAAACGGCAATTTTCCGAAAAAATAAAAAAGTTTCAAAATGTATCTAGTCCTACAATTTTTGACCAAATCACATAATTTGGATATCAAAAATTCCGGGACGGTGAGGGGCATAAAAGTTATATACAGAATTTGGAAAAAAATTACGGTTCCCCGGATATTTGCCAAAAACTATCCCATTCATTTCGAATGGGAGAATTTCCCATTCACTTCCAATGGGATTTCCATTGGAATTTACATTGCATTGATGCCATTGACGGCCATGCATGTCGAATCTATGCCATTGACGGCCATGCATGTCGAATCTATTGATGCCAATGTACTTGGATTCAATTGACTATATGGATGTCGATGCCATTGACGGCCATGGACGTCCAAAATTTTTCCCATTCATTTTTAATGGGGAAAAAACAAAATTTCCCCAAATCAACAGAAAATGACCAGATATCAATAGGACCTGTCCCCCAAACGTCCCCAACTCCATTGAGGCTTATAGGGGGTGCCGCCATTGACGTCCATGGACGTCCAAAATTTTTCCCATTCTTTTTCTATGGGGAAAAAACTAAATTTCCCCAAATCAACAGAAAATGACCAGATATTAATAGGACGTATACCCCAAACGTCCCCAACTCCATTGACGCTCATGGGGGGTGCTACCATTGACGTCCATGGACGTCCAAAATTTTTCTTATTCATTTTCAATGGGGAAAAAACTAAATTTCCCCAAATCAACAGAAAATGACCAGATATTAATAGGACTTGTCCCCCAAACTTCCCCAATTCCATTTACGCTTATGGAGGGTGATGCCATTGACGTTCATGGACGTCCAAACTTCCCATTCATTTCCAATGGTATTTCTTCATGTTTTTTCATTCTATTGATGCCAATGTACTTGGATTCCATTGACGCTTATGTAAGTTAATACCATTGACGTCCATGGACGTCCAAAATTTTTCCCATTCATTTTCAATGGGAATTTTTTTTTTCTTCCCCAAATCAACAGAAAATGACTAGATATCATTAGGACGTGTCCCCCAAATGTCCCCGATTGCATTGCCGCTTATGGAGAGTGATGCCATTGCCTTCCATGGACGTCCAAACTTCCCATTCATTTCCAATGTCATTTCTTCATGTTTGTTCATTCTATTGATGCCAATGTACTTGGATTCCATTGACCCTTATGTAAGTTGATACCATTGACGTCCATGGACGTCCAAAATTTTTCCCATTCATTTTCAATGGGAATTTTTTTTTTTTTCCCCAAATCAACAGAAAATGACTAGATATCATTAGGACGTGTCCCCCAAATGTCCCCGATTGCATTGCCGCTTATGGGGGGTGATGCCATTGACGTCCATGGACGTCCAAACTTCCCAATCATTTCCAAAGCCATTTCTTCATGTTTGTTCATTCTATTGATGCCAATGTACTTGGATTCCATTGACGCTTATGTAAGTTGATACCATTGACGTCCAAAATTTTTCCCATTCATTTTCAATGGGATTTTTTTTTTTCCCAAATCAACAGAAAATGACTAGATATCATTAGGACGTTTCCCCCAAATGTCCCCGATTGCATTGCCGCTTATGGAGGGTGATGCCATTGACGTTCATGGACGTCCAAACTTCCCATTCATTTCCAATGGCATTTCTTCATGTTTGTTCATTTTATTGATGCCAATGTACTTGGATTCCATTGACGCTTATGTAAGTTGATACCATTGACGTCCATGGACGTCCAAAATTTTTCCCATTCATTTTCAATGGGAATTTTTTTTTTTTTCCCAAATCAACAGAAAATGACTAGATATCATTAGGACGTGTCCCCCAAACTTCCCCGATTCCATTAACAATTATGAAAGGTGCCGCCATTGACGTCCATGGACGTCCAATTCTCCCATTCATTTCTAACGGCTTTTACTTTGTTTTTTGCCAATGACTGGCATTATGATCCATTCTATTGATAGACCTGAGTGGGGCTAAGATCTGTATCTCCACAGAGGAAAGACCAAGGTGTGTAATTTCTCCCGAAATTGCAGTTTCTAGTTTAGCTTATACAGTACTCCAAATCACAACTTTTGGAGTTTAGTTGACACAATGGTACTACGGGATTCATTTTGTACCAATGTTTTTTGTGCCCAGAACACAGGTCCATTGTGCTTGAATCACATTTAAATTGGAACGTGTTATCATAAATGATTGGATGAGACCAACTGGAATACATTGTGCTTGTCAACAATCATTTCTAGCCAGTACATCTTGTCTGGCTACAAATTAAACATTTGCAGTTTGGCTTTTATATAATAAGATTATTCCAAATGTGCAATTTTAAAAAATATATATTTGTCTTTGCCACAGATCAGTAAATCAGTATTTCCTTTCATTTGCAGTTTTTTGTTGTTGTTGTAACCCATTCCTGAAAGGTTCAAAGTATTGAAAGTATTTCCATGTTTGTGTTCTGGACCACATGCAGCATCTGCTCAAATAAGTATTCTGAATTTAATATGGAGGAAAGCAGGTGTTAGAGAATGTCCTAATATTCAACTATTGATCAACATGAGTCTCGCTTATATTGTGCTATTATGTCTGTGTAGAAACAGTATACACAAGGAATACTAATATGTATATTGTACTGTATTGACCCGAATATAAGACGGCCCTGATTATAAGACGACCCCCTTTTTCAAGACTCAAGTTTGAAAAAAGACTTTTTGAACACCAAATTAATTTTTATACAGAAAATAATTACTGTACATCTGAAACAAATGATTATAACAATACAAATTTGAGAGAACAAGCATGTTATTTTGCCGCATTCAAATCTTAATATCTGAACATTTAAATATGTAAACTAGAGTGCAATCACATTCGTAAATGAATGGCTTCTGGTTTTTGAAATGTAAACCTATCTATTATGATAAAACAAAAACATTGCATTAACCATCAAAGTGAAGTCTAACTGTAACTGTAGTCTTGAAACAAATCTGAATAAGGAAAAATATTGCAAAAAAATAATGCAAACTGGTTGAACTTGAGAGTAACTGAGATCTGTCATGACAGAACATCGATTTAATGAAACGACGCCATCTAGCGTCGTGAATGGGTATAATGTCTAGACCGCGAATATAAGACGCTCTTTTTCAATTTTATTTCAATGCAAAAAACACTGTCTTATATTCGGGGCAATATGGTATATTTAGAAACAATAGCTTCTACAGTGTTTTGGCAAAATATAAACATTACCCAGGGTCAGGCCTGTGTAGAATATTTGTTGACGCAGGAGTTTAATCGTCATATGTGTCATTTGTTCTAGCATCGATGGGGAATATGTTCCCGTTGAAGGCGATGAGGTCACGTACAAAGTGTGCAGAGTGCCCCCTAAGAACCTGAAGGTGCAGGCAGTGGAGGTGAAGATAATTCATCTGAACCCCGGCACGAAACACGAGACCTGGTCCGGGCAGATCATCAGTTCTTAGGACGGTGGATTTAAGCCGCAGGTTGAGATGGAGGGACTGAAAACGTACATCACGCGCATGCTTCCTTTTACGTTACAATTTTAACAACACATTAGCGACTGCGACTCCTCTTAACTCAGATGGTATCCAGCATTTTATTGGTGTGTGCGGAAGGACTTGCTAAACCCATTCGCTAACCGTTAGTCGTAGTGAATGAGTTCCTATTCAGTTAAGGTGCCAAACAAGGTTCCTTACCTTTGATTTAGCATACTGAAAATACTTCTTTTCCTGATATTAATATGGGCCAAGATATTGTTCCTGGTGCTTAAGATTCACTGCAAGGGTATTGAGGAAACATTTTTTGCTTGAGAATATAAATATTGGAACGTTAAACCACGACGAAGTAGGTTACTTAAATCGATGGTTAATAAGTGGTCAGAAATAATTCCCTTGTTCACAGAAAACGGGCGGTGGACCGAAGCAACTGCACAACATAGGACTTAGATTTCAACATTTTGCTGTTAAATGTTAAAACACTGCAAGTATTCTCTTTAATATTATTGTCTCGTGTTTGTTGATTTTTCATCAAGGTAAATGAGGGTACCAAAATATCCCAAAATGTGAGATTTCACACAAAAACTGCACTCATTTTACTATCGTGTTTAAAAAAGAAAAGAAAAGAAAAAAAAAACAACACAGTGTATGGAGCCAAGAGTTGATAAAATACTCCTTGTGTGTTTTGTGTATGCTTAGTTTGTATGTTAGTGCACTACTGACTTTATAGTTAGTCATTGTCACTGAACTGTTGTATTGTTGAATTTCGGGTTGTGATCAGTTTTATTGTGTTCGAACTGTCCTCCAACCTCTTCATAGTTTCTTCTGTCTGTGTCATTGCCTGAAATGCCAACACGGGATTTAGATGCTCTTCTTCACCTCCAAGTTTTGTTTCCTTTGGTGGTAGCTTCTAGCGAGCCTTAGAAATACATGAAAATATTTCATGAATCGGTGTTTGAGTCCGTTTTTTGACAGCGGGGACAGTTTCTGCTTCTTTGAGCTATAAGTCAACCAAAACTTGACTTTTAACTGTTAATGTAAAGTACATATGACATGCCAGAATGTATAGGCCACGTCATGTACATCACTTTACCACCATATGGTGACAATTAAATGCGTAATATGTGCACACAAGCCAATATTGTCAATATTTGTGACTTAACATATCTGTGTAATTGCGCTATGGTTTGTTAAATGTTAGAAAATTAAGTTCCATAAATAAATACAGGACCTTTATACAGTATTAGCAGATTTTTTTTGGAAGGAAATATAAAAGTGAGCCAATATTTCTTTCCACTAGAAACACTGTTTCGCTGACACCATTTTTAGACTCCTGATATTGTGTGGTGTCGGTTGATGCCGATACCAGTTTTTTGAAAAACATATGGCGGAAAACGGCACGGTGGCTGAGTGATTAGCACATCCGCCTCACAGTTCTGAGATCAAGGGTTCAATCCCGGGCTTCGGCCTTCCTGTGTGGAGTTTGCATGTTCTCCCCGTGCCTGCGTGGGTTTCCTCTGGGAACTCCGGTTTCCTCCCACATCCCAAAAACATGCATAGTAGGCTGATTGAACAATCTAAATTGTCCGTAGGTATGAGTGTGTGCGTGAATGGTTGTATGTGTCCTTGTGCCCTGTGATTGGCTGGCAACCAGTTCAGGGTGTCCCCTGCCTACTGCCCGTAGTTAGCTGTGATAGGCTCCAGCACCTCCGCGACCCTCGTGAGCAAAGAGCGGCATGGAAAATGAATGAATGAATGAATGAATTAATATGGCGGAAAACACAGACAAGACTGAAAAAGTAGTTTCTGCTGTTGCACTTCTCTTTAAAAGAAACTGCTGTATTTTAAGCCAAAACAACAGTTGTGTTTGATAGAACAATATGTCTATATGCTCCCATAGCAGATTCGTGGCGCATTAAGCCGCCAAACTATTTTTAATTTGCCTGTTTTACCCTGGAAACCCCCGTTTATAGACGTCGCGCAACCGTTTTTGTTTTAACCCAGCCATGAAAACAATTATATTTACTATTAAAAATGTCAATTTTAGCTTAGAATTATTAATTGATGTCTAATATTTTGTTTGGGGAAAAAAAAAACCTTTAAAATATGCGCGTGAATAATTTTTTTAACATTTAAACAAATTACGTCACAATGAAAAAAAATGGTGTCTGTAAAAAAGTTACTGATATCTACAGTACCTCATAACTATCGCTAAATTGTATTTTTTTGTTACTGTCGCATTTCCCCCGATATGTTGGATTATAAATAATTGATCCAAACAAATAAAAATTGAAAAAAAAAAAAAAAAAAGTTTAGAACAAATATATGAAAATCTCGACCACTCCTTGATGTCTGCGATTTCTGCATCGTGACCCTTGTTATATTACCATGTTTCACCCATAAATCCCCAAAAAATCCAGCTGTGGCCATTCACAGCTGTGTCTTGACACTCAGTGATACACGTGACATGGAGTTTTTGGATCGAAACAAGGTAAGTACGCGATAATATCTCGTTAAAGTCATGGCGTCTGTAATACTGCTCTTGCCTGGCTCTGCCAGACTATTTTCCCTGTATTTTTCAAACACTGAGCGAAATAGTCTGGGAACCATCCCATTAACGGCCTTTCGAGCAGGTACAAAATCAATCGACAAATCAGATTCGTTTATTTGCGTGACCTGTTCTTCACGAGCAACGTCACTTTTGCGCGTCGAAAGTTGTCTCTTCAACAACACAGATGGTGAACGGGAGAGCCGAGAATATGTTCCAATCCACGGTAAAATCAGTTTTAAATGACCAAAAACACATCGACACGAGTCATTGACAACAGTCTGTCTCCCGCTAGCCATGTCGAATAAACTCCGCTCTCTTCGTATGTTTACTTCCGCGCGCAAGTCCCTCGTCCTGCCCTCGCCATTTTACTAACGTCACGTCTGCCCGTCGCTGATTGGTCCACTCCGCTGTCTGTTTGCTGTGGTTTGCTCCGCCCTGGAAATTGTATCCGCGTGAATGGTGGCCAGATTCAATAGCTGGAACAGCGGTGAGTCTGGTGTGCCAGGCAAATTCTGCTCTCACGTGCTCTCACCTCCAAATAGGGTTTTGCTGTTTTAACTTTTTTTTAAAAAATGCCCTCGTGTCCAAAATTTTTCTTTCCCCAGAAAATTGAGATTTTAAGCTTTCCAAATGATTTATCAAACATGCATATCGAACAATTTTGAAATTTGGTCAAATTGGGGGTCTCAGAGCCGAACTTCAAGTCACCTGAGCATTTTCTGCCATATGTATCAAGCGTGTAGGTTTGGTCCCAATATTGATTGGGACAATATAACAGCATAACACTTTTTGCTTGGGAGGGACATTAATAAGACCACAGTGATTATTGAAACGAGGGTCAGGGCTAGATTTCTCACAAATATGAACCAATGAACTTCGTTTTTCTTGTGGAGGCTGGCCTGACCGCAGTAGTTTTGCAGGGTGGCAAGGTCACACAGTTTAATGTTATGCTAACACAGTCGCACTTTCAGTCGCAAAAATAGTGGTGCGTTTCCAACCTCCAAAACATTGATGTCTTTTTACATTACTTACAGTGGCTGCTGCTGGTTGAAAGAAAAAACTTCTGACATCCCTCCTCTTCAAAGGGGGCAGAGGAGGAGGGAAGTTGTCGACATGAATCTGTCAGGGCTCTGTGTCGGGTGAGGGGGGGGTTTAATTCATCTGCCAATCACACGTGTGTTTAAGGGAGAAAAAATGGACCCATATTTAACAAGTGAAAAGGGTAAGTCTGAACATAATGAAAAGAATTCACTTAACAATGCTAGGGTCAATTCCATTCCCACAAACTCATACAGGGTCTCCCAAAAAAGATGTATACGTTCTTAAACGGTTGGTAACCAAATTGTCTATTTCTTTGTAGATTAAGCCCATTGAATCAATGATAACCAGACTAAACTTTGAAGAAAGAACATTAATTGTCAAAATAAGAAAATGCAACTCAAGTGTGAACGTGTCATGTTATCGGCTGCAAAAGGGTGTATAGATTTTTTTGGGACACCCTGTAAAATGCTAATAAGGTTGGTAAAGGTAAAAGTTTGTGGGGACAATTTGAGCATCCTGGTAGTGTTATGTCTGACCATCCCTATGCAAACCTATGCCCTTGATATGTACACTGCGGGCCAAAGTATTGGCACCCCTGCAATTCCGTCAGATAATGCTCAATTTCACCCAGAAAATAATTTCAATTACAAATGCTTTGGGAGTAATATCTTCATTTATTTTGCTTGCAATGAAAAAGCGCAAAAAAAACAGAATTTAAAAAAAAAAAAAAAAAAAATCTTTTTACACGAAACTCCAAAAATGGGCCGGACAAAAGTATTGGCACCCTTTGAAGAAAAATGTGATGCTTCTCTAATTTGTGTAATAAACAGCACTTGTTACTTACTTGTGGCACATAACAGGTGGTGGCAAAAACTGAATCACACTTACAGCAGTTAAAATGGATTAAAGTTGACTCAACATCTGTCCTGTGTCCTTGTGTGTACCACATTGAGCATGGAGAAAAGAAAGAAGACCAAAGAACTGTCGGAGGACTTGAGAAGCAAAATTGTGAGGAAGCATGGGCAATCTCAAGGCTACAACTCCTTCTCCAAAGACCTGAATGTTCCTGTGTCTACCGTGCGCAGTATCATCAATAAGTGAAGGCCCATGGCACTGTGGCTAACCTCCTTAGATGTGGGCGGAAAATAAAACTTTTTTTTGTTTTGTTTTTTAAGATTTCAATGAAAGTTTGTGCAAATGGTGGATAAAGAACCTTGACTAACATTCAAACAAGTTCAAGCTGTCCTGCAGTTCGAGGGTACAACAGTGTCAACCTGTACTATCCGTCGGCGTCTGAATGAAAAGGGACTATGGTAAGATACCAAAGAAGACCCTAGTTCTGACCCAGAGACATAAAAAAGCCAAGCTGGAGTTTGCCAAAACTTACCTGAGAAAGCCAAAAACGTTTTGGAAGATAAAGGTAGAGCTTTTTGGGAAAAGGCATCAACAGAGTTTACAGGGGAAAAACTAGGCCTTCAAAGAAAAGAACACGGTCGCCACAGTCAAACATGGTGGAGGTTCCCTGATGTTTTGGGGTTGCTTTGATGCCTCTGGCACTGGACTGCTTGACTGTGTGCATGACATTATGAAGTCTGAAGACTACCAACAAATTTTGCAGCATAATGTAAGGCCCAGTGTAAGAAAGCTGGGTCTCCCTTAGAAGTCATGGGTCTTCCAGCAGGACAATGACCCAAAACACACTTCAAAAAGCACTAGAAAATGATTTGAGGGATAGCACTGGAGATTTCTAAAGTGTCCAGCAATGTGTCCAGACCTGAATCCCATAGAACACCTGTGGAGAGTTTGGAGAAGGCACCCTTCAAAATAATGCAGCATAATGTAGGGCGTTATGTACGGTGTGAGAAAGCTGGGTCTCCCTCAGAGGTCATGGGTCTTCCAGCAGCACCAATAGTGACAAAGTAATTTTTGATAGAAATTGTGAATATTTTCAGTCAATATCTATGTTAAAGTGACATACATGTCAGCAGTTCCATCAAATTGTCTGGTGCCGATGCTACATTTTTACATATAGGGCCAACAGCGGACTAGGTGAATTTATCTCCATTTATTAGTTCATGTATTGAACTCATTACCTGCCATAGACAGCCAACAAGTTAATGAAATAATGCAGAAAACCAGTTAAATGACTGATACAGTGCAGGTCACCTACTCCTCAAATAAACTTACAAAGAACAAAAATACAGTACGTATTCAGTATTCTGGACAGTAGAAATTTTTTTCCGTCAGTCAAAAATGACAGTAACCCCATGTATGACTGACTGAAAAGCTTGCGGTACATGAAAAAGCCTTTAAAAATACTTATATTTCGGTTACATAGTGACCTAATCAAAGAAGCTTATATTCACAGTAATTTCAGATTTAGCATTTTCTGTTTTAGTTTATATAAACTGGATAAAAGCAATAATCAGTAAAATTGAGCTCAGAAACATGAACAAACCTGGAATTTTTTGCATCATGGAGGAGTAAAAACAATTCAAACCCTCCCAACCTCAGAAATGCATGGCAAATATGGTAACCACTTAATTACAATGCTACTCTTTTGTATTAAAACAGGTTTTAAAAATGCCATGCTACAGCAATGCTACTTCATCTGTAACTTTTTGTGAGTCATGCTTTTTTTCCCAACAACAATCATATTAGGCAACTAATATACATACAATCAGTAGTTAAACATCTTCAATAGTTTGCAGCCAACCTGATTGAATCTTCAGCATCAGGATTCATGCGATTGCTCATCAAAGAACAGTTGCTGACACAGTCTGGCAGTATCTTGCGGGGAGTACACTGTGAAGCCGATGGTACGCGGGTCATTGAAGATCTCGTAATCGTTTCCGCCCTGAGGGGAAAAAAAGACGAAGAACAACTGAGGCCAATTAGTGCTGCCTGATTAAGTTTCTGTCTTGTTGAGAATCTGACTACTGACATTTAACCTCTTGGTTGAACAGAGAATGACTTTCACAGCATGACACCAGCATAACTGATCCCTTGCTGGGATTCAGCGGTGGGCTGTCAGGGCCAACAAGTCCATGTTTTCTGTCTTAAAGACCCTTTATTATGTTTTTTTCTCTCTATTTAACCTAATAGGGCACTGTTGGTGAAGGGGGATTCTTTAGAAGCCATAAAACATGAAGAAAATGGTCTAGTAATTTTGTTGTTTGGCCCTTTTTACAAAAACAAGTTAAAATGACAGGTTTAGTACTTCAACGTCACAAAGACTCAGCTCCTATCTCCCATTTTATATTTTGCTGAACAATATTATTATTATATTATCTTAATAACTAATTAGCAGCCATTGACAGCGATAGACGTCCAATCCATGTGAAATGGGATGGCCCACAGTCAGTCAAACTGAAAGGGGAACTTTGAAGTAAGGTTGGCCAACCATGTTTTTGAATAATATCAATGGCTAAACAATTATAAGCATATTTTCATTATTTTTTTTTACGCAACCCTTCCAGATTCTTTGTTTAACCCATAGCAACGCCCTTGACAACGAAAATGCTTTTCTTCGGCAATCTTCGGAAATTACGTCACACCGGGAAGTGCGAGGGAAGTCCGCCATAGAACAGTATTGTTTGTTGCATTGTTTCTCGGTAAGATGCCACGGCGGTGTGTGGCGATGTTTTGTTCTCACTCAAACGAAAAGTTGTATGAGTGGCCAAAGGATAGCAGGGCACGTAAATGGACATCTTTCGTTCGCACGAAGCGAATGAATTTCATGCCATCATCGAGTAGTGTTCTCTGCTGCAAACACTTCGAAGATGCCTGCTTCCTTAACCGGTCTGCTTATGATCAAGGATTTGCCAAAAAGTAAGTGTGATTTTTGGATAGATGACTGATGACTTTGTCAAAGCAGAGGCTGCTAACTGTTGTGCAATGAACAGTATAAGCTAGCGACGTTAGCCGAGGCTATCCCCGATCATAGTTGTTGTTGCGTTCGCTAGGTTAAGCGTGTTTAAATTGTGCGTCATCTACGATCTTGTCCGAAAGGGTTAATCCACTATCAATCGGGAAAGGGGTGTGGATGTGCACATATGCGGGTCGGCGTCGCGATAATTCACGGTCACGTTGCAGATAGCCTTCTAGTTTGTGTTTCGCCGCTTTGCGAGAGCCGCTGACAGGTGACAAGTGTTGCTTTTAATGTCTGGCAGCGAATCAGCGAGCGCGCAGGCCACGCAGTGAATCATGGGAAATGTAGTCTCGTCACGCCATTAGACGCCACTTTGTTTTCTTATTGATGCCACAAAAAAGTGGAGAAAGTCATCGGCGACTGTGATATAGTTGATATTATTTAGTTGTAATACGGGAGTTGACCAGTAGAGTGTACGCATGTCATTTAGATGTGTTATTGTTTGTGCCTTACTCCTTCACTAAGAGAAAAACGTTATTGTTCAGAGTCACTTGGCAAGACGTTGAGTAAAGTTGTAAAAGCCAATAAAGGTGTCGTGTGGGTCACTCGGTCAAGATATAACAACGACTCATCTCCTCCCCCCCCCCCAACGTTTTTGTTTTATTATTTAATATGCACGAGAGCTGCCGGATCTGCCAAAATGAACATGAAGTCTGATTTTTTTTTTTTTTTAACAATGTCATCAGATAGACAAAACCATAAAATTATGTGCAAATGCCTGCATCTTCAAATCATGAAAATAATAACAGCCTATATCTTACCAATGTTGTAATCTCGATGGGTCTTGTATCCATTCCATGTCAGGAAGTCTAGGCACATTGTTGGCATCCTGACTGGCGTCTGGCTAATAACATAAAATTCCAATCTCCTCTTCTTCCTCCAACTCTTCAAAAACTTGGATCTCCTCCCTTGCGCTTGATCTATCGCTTATATAGCTGTTTGGATCATTGTTTGAAGGGCTTTGTATGGCGGCCGTATGTATGGAGGTGCCATCGCGTTCCCGGTGTGACGTATTACTTCCGGGTTCGTCCCCTTTCAGGCTCGAACTTCGGAAACGCGACTATTTTGTCAAATATACAACATATAAATTATTTTTTCATGCTTTATTTGTTGGACAATGTTTGATTACTTTAATTGTGACCCTATTTGGCATGTGAAGAAATTAGTTCCAACTACAGCTTGAAAGATACCTGTTTTCATATTCCTGATCGCTCCTTAGCAGTTTCTCCACGTCGCCTACAGAGGTCGCCACATTCATTCGCTGCCACCCTCTCAGTTCAAATGGATTGGATGTCCATAGTTATACAATCCCTAGCAAAAAGTATTGAATCACCAGTTTAGAACGAGCACTCACTCAGACATTTTATCATGTAGAACAAACTCAAATAAAAAGCTTGAATTTTTTTAAAAAAATTAGTTCAAAATTGCAGTTCCGCATTCAGAAACACGAAAATGAATTAAAAAACATTGTGGTGGTCAGTAAATGTTACTTTTATAGAGCAAGTGCGGGGAAATATATATGGAATCACTCAATTCTGAGGAAAAAAATATGGAATCATGAGAAACAAACATAGAAAGAACAATCAAAACACATCTCTAGTAGCACCACCTCTGGATTTTATGACAGCTTGCAGTCTCTGAGGCATGGACTTGATGAGTATTCTTCATCCATTTGGTGCCAACTCTCTTTGATTGCAGTTGCTAGATCATCCTTGCAGGTCGGAACCTTATTGTGGACCTTTTTTTTTTCAATTTCCACCAAAGGTTTTCAATAGGGTTGAGATCTGGGCTATTTGCTGGCCATGACATTGACTGGACGAGTCTTTCTCCAAAGGAATGCTTTAACAATTTTAGCTCTGTGGCATGAGTTTGTCATCTTGGAAAATGACAAACATATTTTCAACTGATGGGATAAGAAAGCTGTCTAAAATTTCAATGTAAACTTCTGCATTTATTGAAGATTTAACCACAGCCACCTCCCCAGTGACCTTTGCCTGACATGCAGCCCCATATCATCACGGACTGAGGGAATTTTGGTGTTTTCGTCAGGTAGTCATCTTTGTAAATCTCACTGGAACAGCTGCAAACCAAAGTTACAGCAGTTCTTTGTTTGTTTCTCATAATTCCATATTTTCCTCAGAATGGAGTGATTCCATATATATTTCCCTGCACTTGCTCTGTAAAAGTAACATTTACTGACCACCACAGTGTTTTTTATTCAATTCTTTTAGTGTTTGTGAATGCTAAAGAGTTGCACTTTTGAACTAATTCATTATTTTTTTTCAAGCTTTTTCTATGAGTTTGTTCTACATTATAAAATGTCTTAGTGAGCGCTCGTCCGAGACTGGTGATTCCATATTTTTTGCTAGGGGTTGTAGTTATAAAGAAGCAATGAACGCATTTAAATTCACAGCAGAAGGATGAAAATAGCCACATAATTTTCTGTGAACCGAGAAATCAGTTAATGGGGACCAAAACCCTCCGCAATAAGTGAAAAACCGCGAAGTAGTAAAAAAACAATTTTGTGTGTGTGTGTGTTCAATGTATTTGTTCAGAGTTAGCATTGGAAATTGATACATATAAGACATGTTTTTTCATTTCCCCCCCTAAAGTATAACAAACAAACAAAAAAAAGTATATTAATAAATATTTTTTAAGCACTTCCAATGTAATAATTATGTTTTAAACATATTACCGTCCCACTGAATTATTTTTGAACAAGAATAAAGTAGAAAAATGCTTGGCTTTATTAAATTCATCATTGGGTGAGTCCACTCAAATCCGCTCAAGCTGCTCTCTTAAACACAATGAGTTGCCACAGCAATTGTTTAACAAGTTGAACGATGATTGACGCATGCGGCGCTTTGAAGTTTTGTCTCTGGCAACATCAAACCCAAACATCTGTCAATTATCGTTAACTTTAATAAGCAACTCCAGTGCCTGACGAACAACGAGCAGGGAGAGGGAGGGAGAGTGAGACTATACGATTGGTTTTGGGACAGCTTATATGTATTTTTTTTTTTTTTTTTTACTTGGAAAAAAATCCTCGATGGACTGAGGGCGCGAAGTAGTGTCACACGCCCCCACATTTTTAACATGCATTTGTGTGTGTTTGTGTGTGTATGTATATATATAGTATCAATAAAAATATAAATAACATACATAATGTATGAATAATACGTACTGTACATTCATTCTCTCACTTTCATGAAGCGTGTGTGTGTAAGTACATAAATATGTTTTTAGAACGCTTTCTTATAATAAGATTTTAAAAATCCACAATGTACTGATGGTGTAAAAGTAGAGCGAGGGATCACTGTACAGTGGTACCTCTAATTACAAAATTAATTGGTTCTGGAAGTAGTTTCGTAAACTGTAAATTCCAAAAATAGAGACGCGTTTTCTATGTAAATGCTCTAATCGGTTCCAAGCCCCCCAAAATTCAGACATAAAACTTTTATAAAGTATAAAAATGCATCAAAATATGAACAAATACATGTTGCAATTAGATTAATGCACACTAACCATAACATGAGAGTTGTGCATAGTGTGAAAAACTAAGAATAGAGTAAAGAATGTAAAATAATAAAAGTTAATGCGCTCACATAACGCTGTTGTGTGGCTCGACGGGCGATATTTTCCCGTTGAGACGTGTCTTAGCAAGCCTGCAATTATTTATGGTCTTATATTCTGGCTCCCTCCTGTGGGGTTATAGGTACTTAACGTCCATGACAATTGTCTTTTTTTCCCACAGGTTACTCAACTACTTAATAATAATAAAAAAAGTGGAAATAGCTGTTTTCAAATATGACGGACAGATGTAGCTGTAAATACTGGTTTGAAAAATGTTAACAGCCACCGTCCACATGCCTGACCTGACATGACTTGTGAAACTACATACATACACTATTAACATTTTTGGCATGAGCTCAAAAAACAACTGTGCAGTTGTGTGTAGCCCTCTACTCACAGTAAAGGCACACTAAAATGAATGGAAGCTCATTGGTTGTATTGCGGGTCATTTGAGGACAACAATTAACGGCATGTTCAACACTCATCTTGCTTTGTTTGTAGATCGGCGATCATCCAAGTCCTGTATTCTAATTTGTAAAAAAATATGTTTCTCTGTCAGTATGTAAATTTTCACTGTGGTGTCTCGCTATTCATGTCATGAAATGACTGTCAAACTAGAAAATGTGTTTCTACACAATCCTGATGTCTTTCCCATACAAGAATTCATCATTCCACAAAAAGTACTTTTTGCTGGAGTTTCTACACTTCATGCTACTGAAACTGTGAACACAAAGAAATAAAAAAATGTTAAAATTAAATAGAACTACTTACAGCTGAAGTCTCATTGCCAAAAAAGTAAATGGCATCCAGGCCGTCGCTCTCCAGCAGATCGAGGCATAACCTTTTGTCCCAGCCTTCGGGAAACACGTCAAAGCTGATGAGACCACCTAAGAGCAGAAAACAATGTCAATATTTCATTCCCACAAACCCGCACATTCACAAAATCATTATTTCCAGTGGTATTGTAATGGCAGCGAACACAAATGAGACTGACAATATATTTTTCTCAAGAAAGGAGACAAGTAAAGCCCTGTTTTTTTCTTTTTTTATACAGACAAACCTGACAAAAAACATTAACACCCTGCCATATGCTATTAAATGCACCCTTGACTTGCACCACACTCTCCCTTTTCTAAGCTCAGCTCTGCAGAACAAATGTCCTTCCCCGGCAAAGCAACAGCTGACGGAGGCTCTTAACTTTTTACATCAGCGAACAAACCTGTTTTGTTCTCACAGTTCAGTGAGCCCTTTGGCAGACGAGAAAATACTGCACTAAACAAGTGAATGTGTTGCCCCAACAACCACAGTGTTGTTCAACCACATAATAAATCCTGTGACATAAAAAAAAAAACAAAAAAAAAAAACATTAACTGCCATTCACAGTAGGGCTGTAAGATATGACAGTATATATCGCCAAAACGACATAAAACCGTGTATTAATAGATATTTTACATGTCTAATGTCATCATCACCATAAATAGACCTGTTCCTGCAATGCACATTTTGGACAGCAGATAGCACCCAATTTGCACTGACTTGCTAGATTTTGGGCTTGCATAAACCAGGGGTGGGCAAGCTGGTCCTCTAACTGGGGAAACAAGAAGCACATGACTGCAATCAACTGATTGCACTTGTAAAACACCAGATTAGTGAAAAGGGGTTGCAACGAAAACCTGCACCCATTGTGGCCCTTTGTGGAATAGTTCGCCGCTGGCATATATGTACCATACTGGTACCACCAGTTAATCTAAAGATTTCACTGTCTACAAATTGGCTTCCCCTGCCAACCGTACGTGAGTAACCCACACAGGACAATTTATTCCAATGTCAAGACTAATTAATTTATTACTAGTGTTGTTATGCTAATATACAAAGCCTTTATTCGACAACGAGATTTAAAGATTTAAATATATAGCAGCCTTAAAAGTCAAAACCACTGATGGGATTCATGCATGACTAGGTGCAATTAGACACACTAAGGTATAAAAACTCCGGGTCAGGATTAGGGATCAGGCAACATAGAATAGGATGCCAACATATCTACACTCACAAGGGATTCACACAAATACTGGGTTCTACATCTCCCATTTGTTTACACTTCACCCCTTCCAATGACTTATCTTTCTGATTTGCTCCCCGTCTTCTTTTTCCTTGGTCATCAGGCCCCCCGCATGGTGTCAACTGGAAATACAACTAGCTAACGATAGCACCAACATATTCATAGTAAGTGTAGGTGTTCAATGTATTTCTTGTTGTTGTTTGTGCTCTTCTGTCTCTCGCTTTCTCTTTTTTTTGTGACCCCCCCATAACCCCTTCCTGTTCGCTGCTTTCTTCTAATAAACGGGGCACACTGAATGGTCACAATGGGAGTATGACATACTCCCATGTGATACATTAAAACTGTTCAGACCAATCGGACACTCAGATTCCCATTCACCGTGTAAAGCAGCTGAACATGACAGGTAAAAAAGTCTTTCTTGTGAGAGAAATCAACATAGGTCCCAAGATGGTTAGTGCAGGTAGTTGAAAAGAAAAAAAATGATGCTTACCATTGAAATGAAGAAGGAAATGATATAAAAATATGAGCACGCTGCGCACGTGAAATACGGCCGGAATACGCCTACGAACTCGACGGTCCTCCTCCGACCTCTGTTTGGCAGTCTTTATAAGTTAAAGTGACAATTATCATTACTGTAACATCAGCAAGGAAATCGCCAGCTTCGTCAGGTTTTTAATCATTTATTTTAGAACTTCTGCAATACAACTACATGGCTACTGTCCGCCGTACTGACGCCAACAACAACACAACATGAAAATAAATTAAAAAAAACTTCCCACTCTTCCCCACCTCTCTCACTCTTGTCAGTCACACGGTGCGTTCAGAAACAGCATGCAAAACACAACCGCCACATTAGAACCAGATTCATTCCATTATTACAGGTAGTCCCTGGGTTACGATTGACCAGACTTACGCGATTTCTTTCTTTGTTTTTTCTTTTTTTATTAATGTTGACTTTTGTTTTGTGATGCATGGTTTTATTTTGGCGTAGAACAAGAAGTGAGCACATTTACAGATGCGCCCGCCCACCCCGCACACACAGAGCAGCCGAGTGACAGAAGTGACAGCATGCGTGCACATTTGTTGCTTGTGAAGCATCCAGAGGCGACGGCTGTATATAACCTTTTGTACTCTTCATTGTGCGTTTTCAATCGTGGTCGAGGTGATTTTACGTGACTGTTTTTGGTGATGTGCGGACGCTAACTGATACATGCTAATTGTTTGTTATTGCTGCATCAGTAGCTACTTGTAAACGGAAATTTGAATTGCTGTTATTGAAGACGAGGCTGGTTTAATTTCATTTCATTTTAGTTTCACTCTGCAAGTGTTGATGTCTTGAGCTGCTGAATAAAGTCAGCAAACCACATGGACGTCCGACATCGTCATTTTGGAGCTTAGCTCACTGTATTGGTGAGGACAGTACAATGATGATACATGTTTTTGGAAAGTTTTTTTTTTTTTTAATTTTTTTATTTAGAGGGTGTTTTGAGGTACTTAAAGGGTTAATTCAGACTTCCACAGAAAACAGGGTTACATCCGCCTTGCATGACAGCAGCACCATTGGTGTGTGAATATGTGCGTGAAAGGGTAAATGAGTGCTAATGTAAAGCGCTTTGGGCATTGTAACAATGTAGATAAACGCGCTATATAAGTACTCTCTATTTACCATTTACATCGCCAGCGCAGGAACGGAACTCGTTCGTAAACCGGGGACTACCTGTATTATATTATTATTCCAATTTGCAATGATAATTTATTTGTTTTGTTATTCGTAAATGTACCTGCAGTATTTATGAAGGATTTAGCATAGGTTTTTGGGCTGAAGAACAAATTAGTGGAATTGAATTTTTTTTCTTATGGGAAAAACCTGCTTGACATACGAGCATTTCGACTTACAAACCAGGTCCTGGAACAAATCAAATTTGTATGTAGAGGTACTACTGTATTAGATATATTTACATTTGAGCAAAAATATAAATGCGACTATGCTGATTCAGTTTACACTGGATAGTTTTAGGTTGCAGCACTACTTGATGCAATTAACATTTGCGGCAGGTCAGTTAAAGTGAATTAAAATTTTATTGGGTGGACGAGTCATAATTGTTGTATACAGTGGGGCAAATAAGTATTTAGTCAACCACTAATTGTGCACTTGATAATATTAGAGAGGCCTGTAATTGTCAACATGGGTAAACCTCAACCATGACAGACAGAATGTGGGGAAAACCCCCCCAGAAAATCACATTGTTTGATTTTTAAAGAATTTATTTGCAAAACATGGTGGAAAATAAGTATTTCGTCAATACCAAAAGTTCATCTCAATACTTTGTTATGTACCCTTGGTTGGCAATAACGGAGGCCAAACGTTTTCTGTAACTCTTCACAAGCTTTTCACACACTGTTGCTGGTATTTTGGCCCATTCCTCCATGCAGATCTCCTCTGGAGCAGTGATGTCTTGGGGCTGTCATTGGGCAACACGGACTTTCAACTCCCTCCACAGATTTTCTATGGGGTTGAGATCTGGAAACTGGTTAGGCCACTCCAGGACCTTGAAATGCTTCTTACGAAGCCACTGCTTTGTTGCCCTGGCTGTGTGTTTGGGATCATTGTCATGCTGAAAGACCCAGCCATGTCTCATCTTCAATGCGTTTGCTGATGGAAGGAGATTTCCACTCAAAATCTCTCGATACATGGCCCCATTCATTCTTTCCTTTACACAGATCAGCCATACTGGTTCCCTTGCAGAAAAACAGCCCCAAAGCATGATGTTTCCACCCCCATGCTTCACAGTGGGTATGGTGTTCTTCGGATGCAATTCAGTATTCTTTCTCCTCCAAACACGAGAACCTGTGTTTCTACCAAAAAGTTCTATTTTGGTTTCCTCTCACCATAACACATTCTCCCAGTCCTCTTCTGGATCATCCAAATGCTCTCTAGCGAACCGCAGACGGGCCTGGACATGTACTGGCTTCAGCAGGGGGGACACGTCTGGCAGTGCAGGATTTGAGTCCCTGGCGGCGCAATGTGTTACTGATAGTAGCCTTTGTTACTGTGGTCCCAGCTCTCTGTAGGTCATTCACTAGGTCCCCCCGTGTGGTTCTGGGATTTTTGCTCACCGTTCTTGCTATCATTTTGACGCCACTGGGTGAGATCTTGCATGGAGCCCCAGATCGAGGGAGATTATCAGTGGTCTTGTATGTCTTCCATTTTCTAATAATTGCTCCCACAGTTGATTTCTTTACACCAAGTGTTTTACCTATTGCAGATTCAGTCTTCCCAGCCTGGTGCAGGTCTACAATTTGGTCTCTGGTGTCCTTCGACAGCTCTTTGGTCTTGGCCATAGTGGAGTTTGGAGTGTGACTGACTGAGATTGTGGACATGTGTCTTTTATACCGATAATGAGTTAAAACAGGTTCCATTAATACAGGTAACGAGTGGAGCCTCGTTAGACCTCGTTAGAAGAAGTTAGACCTCTTTGACAGCCAGAAATCTTGCTTGTTTGTAGGTGACCAAATACTTATTTTCCACTCTAATTTAGAAATAAATTCTTCAAAAAATCAAACAATGGGAATTTGTTTTTTTTTCCACATTCTGTCTCTCATGGTTGAGGTTTACCCATGTTGACAATAACAGGCCTCTCTAAACTTTTCAAGTAGGAGAACTTTCACAATTGGTGGTTGACTAAATACTTACTTGCCCCACTGTATTTTTCACCAAATAATTCAAAATGTACTATATCGCAGCATATCAATATTGTGATATACTAAAAATGATTTTTCCCCATGGTGTACAGCACAAATTGATAATTAAAGACACCAAATCCATTTGAACTGCAATGGCTGGCAATTGCCACGTTTACATGGAGCCAAATATTCCAATTACAATAGGAATATTTGTTCAAACCGAATAAATGTGTTCCATATAAACACCTCATTCGGAATGAACAGGCCCAAACCGAATGGAATTTCATTCCGATTCACAGGGGTGGAATATTCCTTTTCGCAAACCAATTAGAAGTAAAATTATATCATGTAAACAGGGAAGCGGAATGGTGTCTGGTTGCGTTCTTTCTGCGCATGCTCCGTACTGACGTGGTGGCGTCACTCGGTGACGTAAGTAACGTCACTTGCAACATGGCTTCCAAGCACACGCACAGCGCACCCACACAACTTTTTAAATGAACGGCGTATCATTCTGAAGTTTTGTTTCCACTCGAAAAGTTAAAACAGCAGCTGATCTGACGATCGATCTCCATGTTTTGCAACGTGACGCTTTGTTTTGATTAATCTGCGCATGTCAGACGGCAGTTGTCAAACGTCCTTTCGGAATAAAGGCAGTCACATGTAAACGCTGGATCGGAATAGATGAAGTGACATGTAAACAGCTGATGTGAAATATCCATTCGGAATGATTTGAATCGGTATGAATAAAAGTCAGCATGTAAACGTGGCTAATGACTGATATGGCTTCACTGCCATTAACAGCATTAGACGTCTAATCCAATTTGACTGATGATCCCTGCCAGTCCGCCAGTCAAAACGGCCTGGACATATGGCACCATCAATGGCAGTCAGCAGTGAGTTAATGTGTATCTGGTGACATTTATATATATAAACAGACACATGTCCATGCTATATTAACGCAGATTATGTTCATGAAAATGAACAGCCTGTGACGCTCTCACCTCGAGTGAACCGCAGTCCTTTTCCAGCAAATTCCTCCTTCAGGGCAGCAACAAATTTCTCCCTGATCTTTTCTCTCTGTGACACAGAACCACGGTCACATGTTACAACATACAAATTATTAATGAATGAATCTATAACGATCAACCAGGATTCTCTTGACACCAGCTAAACAATGTATTTCGGTCAGAAACTAAAGGGTCAAACTTTGTCCGCTTGAGTGATTCGTCAATGTGCAGCCAGGTCAACTGTCCTAAAAGCGCAACAATGTTTAAACTCTCTGCTTAATTAAGCACATTTCATGAATCACAGTCCTGTTTGTTTAGCTAGTAAATATTAACCGTCTATCTTTCGCCATTGTTTTTCTATTTAAGATTTTGCACTTTGTAACTTTATGAAATAACATTTGCTCAAAACAAAGAACATGGGACAAAGAATCAGTCCTAGGTTTTTATCATACTCAACAAAATGTATGATTCCTCAGTCTCATGAATCGAATTATCTCAAGCAGATATTTGCTGTATTGACTAACACTTCAGCTAATTTAGTGAAACCACGTGTACAATGTGTGACTTGATAAGCTTTTGCTACATTATGTAAAATGTTCCACGGAATTTACCTTATCAATTTCAGAAAATTCTATTCTCTCCTCCAAAGTGCAGCTCCGACCGATGGGTGAAATGTTGAGCATTCCATTCCTGAACTCGATAAACGTTCCCCTGTAAATCGAAAGCAAAGCATTCATTGCGAAAGTTCATTTTTCACAAGTGAAAAGCGTAAAATGTTTTTTCCTCTAAACGAGTAGGCAGGACAAGGCAAGGAAAATGTATTCGTATTGCAAAAGTCACCATAAGGTACGCTTAAATCACTGTGCTTTACATCACGTAACAATCAGCGATGATTATGACGCAAAACAAAACAAAAAAAAAAGAAACAAACACAAATATAAGAACACATTATATGCAAGTCACATTAAAATCAAGACAGTTAAAAACAATTTAATTTTTTTAGATGGCTGTTGAAGTTCAGGTCTGAGTCTATAGACCCTACTCACATGACGACACAACCACGCCTCCACGCCATGTTGTCCGTCTACTTGTCGTGTATATGCATTACCGCTACGTAAATTCCTCCTATTATGGCATGTTTTTCTGCTCGTTAACATTAATAATCAAAATGGTGAAGGCCTGTGTGGCGGTTGGTTGCAGTAACAGAGAAGATAGACGGACAGACTTGAAGTTCTACCGTATTCCGAGAGACCCGGAGAGGAGAGCGAGATGGACTGCTGCAATTCGACGAGAAAACTGGGCTCCAAACGATTACCACAGATTATGTAGTAGTCATTTTATATCTGGTAAGATGCATTATATATATATTTAGAGGGTTTTGGGCTGACAACCACAATTAAGATCATTGCGAGGCTAATCGCCGACAACTTACAGTTTCAAATTCAAGATGCTTATTTCTTCCACCATCATTACATTTGGAATAATATTTAGCTGGTACTAAGTGAAAGAAGCTGGCCTCGTCTACGGATCATCAGATAAAAAGGTGTGTCCAAACCTTTTGCAAAGGGGGCCAGATTTGGTGTGGTAAAAATGCGGGGGGCTACCTTGGCTGATTTACATAGAACAATATATTTAAACAAATTTTAGCAAGCCCTTCTGTGTGTCACATTTGCTTTATTATTATTTTTAATTCATATTTTCAACAGTCTCGTCTTTGTGGCGTTCTCTTTCGACACTCGGGCTCTTGCGAAATACTGCTGCTGTGAAATTAAACTAGCTTCAAGTTGCTGCGTATATCGTCCCTGTAATGTTGTACATGTCAGCGTGTCTTATTTGGTAATATTGCGTCACATCGAACTCTTTGAAAACAGCGACTGTCTCTTTCCAAATGAGGCAGACAGAGTTGTTGCGTGTTTTATTGAAGAAATAGTCCAATATCCACCTATCCTTGAAGTGTCGGCCATCGCAGTCAACTTTTTTTTTATTTTTTATTGTCGCCATTTTAGAAATCACACGGGGTAATGTTGCTTAGAGTGCTGCTCTTAATGTTTTTCAAAGTTTCGTGAGAATAGGCTGATTTTGTGTGGACAAGATAGTTGTAGATATCAGGGTAGCAGATGTCAGGCAGAGAGGGCGAAGACAGCGGGTCGAAAAATATCGATTTAGGCATCAAATATGGATCTGGCGAATGGATAGACTGAAGCTTTTCCACATAACACCTTTTATGCAACGCATCCAATGAGTTTACAGCGTCAGAAAGCACTGGGGCTTCCATGAATTGCTCTATAAACTGAACGACTAATTGAAACCATTGAGAATAGGGCTAAACAGAGACGGACAATATGGCGGCCGGATACAGCGACACGTCATTCTGTGACGTCGGTGAGTAGGGTCTATAATTAGACCAAGACTTCAGGCTTGATTTGTCTCTGTCAATGACATTGTACTAGGGTGAGAGCTGATTTGACCTCACTGTTTTTGGGCCAAAAATGATCACCTCTGTCTTGCAGACTGTCTTGTAGACGTGTTTAACTTTGAATTGCAGCTATGGTGCAATTTTATACGGTGTATATGCTGTTTTTATATATGCACTGTATAAAGTGTAAAACAATTACATTATTTAAAAGCAAGGAATGGAATTATGACATAATACCGTATTGGCCCAAATATAAGACGGCCCTGATTATAAGACGACCCCCTCTTTTTCAAGACTCTAGTTTGAAAATAGACTTTTTGAACACCAAATTAATTTTTATACCGAAACTAATTACAGTACATCCGAAACAAATGATTATAACAATATATTTGAGAGAAAAAACATGTTATTTTGCCTCATTTAAGTCTTAATATCTGAACATTTAAATATGTAAACTAAAGTGCAATCACATTCGTAAATGAATGGCTTCTGGTTTTTGAAATGTAAATAAACCAATCTATTGTGATAAAACAATAAAATTGCAATAACTGCATTAACCATCAAAGTGAAGTCTAACTGTAACTGTAGTCTTGAAACAAATCTGAATAAGGAAAAACATTGCAATTAAATAATGCAAACTGATTAAACTTGAGAGTAGCTGAGATCTGTCATGACAGAACATCGCTTCAATGATATCTGGCGCCATCTAGCGTCGTGAATGGGTATAATGTCTAGACCAGGGGTGGGCAAACCGGTCCTCGAGGGCCGCAGTGGCTCCTGGTCTTTGTTCCAACTGACCCAGCACAGATAGTTTAACCAATGAGGTTTCAGCAGAAATGAGAAGCACCTGACTGCAATCGACTGATTGCACGTGTAAAATAGCAGATTGGTGAAAAGGTGTCCTCTTAATGGGTTGCAACAAAAACCCGCACCCACTGCGGCCCTTTGTGGAATAGTTTGCCCACCCCTGGTCTAGACCGTAAATATAAGACGAGCCCCTCTTTTTCAGTGTTATTTCAATGCGAAAAAACACCGTCTTATATTCGTGCCAATACGGTACAATGCAGTCATGTGTGCTAGTGTATGTGAGACCTCTTTTTTGGAAGTTTGATCAGCCCCATGTAGTTTAAGCAGAAGTTAATTAGGTCCTGCAGCAGCTCCTCCCCAATATGGTTTTGGATTGCCTGTCAATTTGAAACATATGAAATCAATCATCATGTTTCTGTTATTCCGTAGTCATTAGCTGCATGGTTGCTGAGAGACATTTAACCCTTTCAGGGACAGTGGTCACTACAGTGGACGTATATTCAAACGCTAGTAGCTTAACTTATTCACTGCCAGCCTAGCTCATAGCGTACAGTGCGGCCAAAAGTACTGGCACCCCTACTATTCTGTCACATAATGTTAAATTTCTCCCATAAAATGATTGCAATTACAAATGCTTTGGTAGTAAAATCTTCATTTATTTTGCTCGCAATGCAAAAGAAAAGAGAATGGGAAAAAAATTAAATCATTATGATTTTGCACAAAACTACAAAAATGACCCAGACAAAAGTATTGGCACCCTATGAAAAATCATGTGACGCTTCTGTAACTTGTGTAATTAACAGCACTACTTAGCTGTAGCACATAACAGGTGGTGGAAATAACTAAGTCACACTTGCAGCGAGTTAAAATAGATTAGAGTTGATTCAACACTTGAGTGATCGAAATGAGGCGAAATTACAAATAATATTGTCCTGTCTCCTTGTGTGTACGGTGTACCACTTTGAGCATGGAGAAAAGAAAGAAGACCAAAGAACAGGCTGAGGACTAGAGAAGAAAAATTGTGAGGAAGCATGGGTAATCTCAAGGCAACCAGTCCATCTCCAAAGACCTGAATGTTCCTGTGTCTATCGTGCGCAGTGTCATCAATAAGTGTAAAGCCCACGGCACTGCGGCTAACCTCCTTAGATGTGGACGGAAAGGAAAAACTGACGAGAGATTTCAACGAAAGATGTGCAGATGGTGGATAAAGAACCTCGACTAACATCCAAAGAAGTTCAAGCTGTCATGCAGTCCGAGGGTACAACAGTGTCAACCTGTACTATCCTTCGACGTCGGAATGAAAATGGACTTTATGGTAGGATGCCCACAAAGACCACGCTTTTGACCCGGAGACATAAAAAAAACTAGGCTGGAGTTTGCCAAAACTTACCTGAGAAAGCCAAAAACGTTTTGGATGAATGTTCTCTGGTCGGATGAGACAAAAGTAGAGCTTTTGGGGAAAAGGTATCGACATAGAGTTTACAGGGAAAAAAAAGATGCCTTCAAAGAAAAGAACACGGTCCCCACAGTCAAACATTGCGGAGGTTCCCTGATGTTTTGGGGTTGCTTTGCTCCCTCTGGCACTGGACTGCTTGACGATGTGCATGGCATTATGAAGTCTATAGCCTACCAACAAATTTTGCAGCTTAATGTAGGGTCCAGTGTGAGAAAGCTGGGTCTCCCTCAGAGATCATGGGTCTTCCAGCAAGACAATGACCCAAAATACACTTCAAAATGCACTAGAAAATGGTTTGAGAGAAAGCACTGGAGACTTCTAAAGTGGCCAGCAATGAGTCCAGACCCAAATCCCATAGAAAACCGGTGGAAAGATCTGAAAATGGCAGTTTGTAGTAGGCACCCTTCAAATCTCAGAGACCTGGAGCAGTTGGCCAAAGATGAACGGTCGAAAATTCCAGCAGAGCATTGTAAGAAACTCAATTAATCACACTCAATTAATTACACAAATTAGAGAAGTGTCACATAATTTTTCACAGGGTGCCAATACTTTTGTCCAGCCCATTTTTGGAGTTTTGTGTAAAATGATAATGATTTAATTTTTTTTTCATTCTCTTTTGTGTTTTTTCAATGCAAGCATAATAAAGAAGATATTACTACAAAGCATTTGAAATTAAAATTTTTCTGGGAGAAATTGAGCATTATCAGACAGAATTGCAGGGGTACCAATACTTTTGGCCAGCACTGTATGTGTTGTAGTAATTGATACCTACTGACGACAGTAGACATCCACAGCATTAAATTGGAGGTCATACAAGATTTATGTTAAAAAAAAAAAAAAACCCAAAAGAAAATTAACAGAACAAGATACACATGGGTCACAGGCCTGCAACACTTAGTTGAATTTGTCTTTACACACTTAATTTTTCATGAAAGTGGCGTTTGTTCATCGATAAGCCGCACTGGACTATAAGCTGCAGCTGTATTATGGGATATTTACATTTACACCAAAAGACAACCAGTAGCACTTTATATGACAGTGGCAACATAAGACTGTCATAAGACCAAATGAACTACCATAAAGGTTTGAACCAATTGTCTGCAAAGCTTCATTTGGCCATCACTGCTCCCTTGAAGGAGACTGTCAACCTCTGCTGCCACCTGCTATCAACACTGCTGTCGTCCAACATGCCTCCTAGCATGCATTGCAGCGATACGGATGTAAATGAAAATAAAAATTCCTGTTCTATGCTAATTATTTCTTCAGTTACTGTTCCAGTTGTTTCATTAATTGCTAGTTAATGTATTGGGTAACACTTAATTTGACAGTGGCACCATAAGACTGTCATAAGACCATCATAATTATGACATGACACTGCCATGAGCATGAATGAATGCTTATAGCAGATGTCATTTCTTTTCATCCAGCAAATTATCTCACTTCGAAAGGATGTAAAAGATCCGAGCTGGACATAAATGGAAGTAGTGACATAATTTGCCGGATGACACTTAATGACATCGGTCATAAGCATTCATTAATGCCCATGTTAGTGTCATGTCATAATTATGGTGATGATCTTATGGCAGTCTGATGACACCGCAGTCAAATAAAGTGGTACCTATTAACCCAATAAATCAACAAATAAGCCGCACTGGACTATGAGCCGCAGGATTCAAAATGAGGGGGAAAAAAGTAGCGGCTCATAGTCCGAAAATTACGGTATTACACTTTGTTTTAATTAATTTTAAAAAAGTTTAAGTTATTTTTAAAATGAATTTTAACGAGCCGGCATATGGAATTTTTTCAGACATTAGCCATTGGCTGATTAACGAAAAAGTAAGCCGATAAAAAAATGATTTTGATCAGGCATGTGTGTGGGCAATGTGATAGCCGATGACTGACGGTAGGAACCCGGAAGGACCCTGCAGCAACTTGAAGGCAGGCTGCTACAGGAAGCTTCAGGCTTGCCTGATTTGTAAATATTCTAAGATTTTTTTTATCTTGCATGAGAGACTATAAAATGTGTCTTTAGCCTTTTAAGGTGTTTACTGATTGATCATAACACTCTAAATGTAACTCATAGGGTTAATGTAGCATTCACGTTAGCATTAGGTTTGGCATGTGAGCGTCCTCATAAACTGTTACTTCTTTACCTCTCGTTGTGACATCCTGGTGGGTTTAAATTTTTGAAAATAATGTACTGTTCTTGCTTAGTGTGTATAATAATAAAAAGAAATAATGCGTTCATTGGTTTGGTAGTACTAGCGGATTAATCTTTTAGGTCTCAGGTCATCACTGTAAATTTTAAGCTGTTGAAGCAGTTTTTAAAAAATTGCTTTTCATAATCTACGTGCTTTAAAAAAAGAAGAAGATCAGTTTACAAAATTGGCTTTGGATATTGGCAATCGGCTTTTTTTTTTTTTTTTTTTAGATATCGGTATCGGCATTTCTCTCTATACCTCTATACTCAAGTCAAACTATAAATACTTGTTGCATCACATAAAATACTATAGTTGACCCACTTTATCCACTTACTTTGCTTGAGCTAATGAGAAAAACATTCTGTGGACTGGCAGTGAGCGTTCACTTTGTAGGTACTCAAATACGTCCTGCCACTTTCACTCACATGTTTAGAACGGAGTTTCCCGTCCTTGTACTGCACGGTGCCGTTCTCCGCAAATACATAGTCAAACTTGTGTATGACTGCAAGAGAGAAGGGGTGAAATGTGACTAAACGTGCTCATACATATTTACACACATGCAGGATTGTGGAAAGTAAATTTTGAAGATTAAATCAGTGACAAAATGTCTCAGTCACAAACTTGACACAAATTTACATTCGTGGCTGAAAAACACATCTTGATTTCTAATTTTCAACAAGCTTTCAAAATGAAGACTCACCATCATCTCCTTCCCCCAGTTGTTCCGCTATCTTGGAATAATCGGAGCCTCCGACGATACCGGTCTTGACTTTCTTTCGCAGCTTTTGGAAGAACGCGTCCAGCTCCGGGTCTATTTTCTGAAAATTGAAAATGTAATGATGTAACTTTACGTTACTACATTGTTTAAATAGCCTCTTGATATTGATACCGAAGAAATAAAATAGTCTACATTTGATACCATTTTTTTTACTACATAAATTAAAAACCCAAGATTAAATGTTATTTTCTAAAGAACTCTTTCATAGCCATTGACGATGATAGATGTCCAATCATTTGACTCTTTAAATGAATTTATCACATGTAGACATCCAATCTATTTGAAGGGGGAGGGCGAGCAACGACGTCTAGCACTGTCAATGGCGGCCAATTAGTTAAAAAGGAAAATGCCAAAATATCCTGTATGACTACGAAGAAATAGTGCAAAATAGAATTCATCACATGAAAACAAATTTCCGGTCACCTGTGGTCCCACTACAGTATAGTGTTGTAATATGACATTAATATAAAATCTTATTCATAATATGATGAAATTCAGACTTGTAAAACTGACAATTGCATTAGTCCATATTGCACTCAAGTCCTTATTTGATCTGTTTATTAATTTGATTTAAAAAAATAAATGTAAGAATTGCTACACAACAGTGGAGCTGCAACTCTCGATTATTTAAGTAATCAATTAATCTATCAATAACTTCGAATAATCGAGTACCCGTAATTTGCGGACTATAAGACGCTACTTTCCCCCCTCATTTCGAATCCTGTTGCTTAAAGTCCGGTACGGCTTCTTTGTTGATTTATTTGGATTAATAGGTAACACTTTATTTGACAGTGTCATCATGAGACTGCCATAAGACCTTCATAATTATGACATGAGGCACATGACACTATCATGGGCATGAATGAATGCTTATGACACATGTCATTAAGTGACACCCGGAAAATTATGTCACTAACTCCATTTATGTCCAGCTCGGCTCTTTTACATCCATTCAAAAGTGAAATAATTTGCCGGATGACACAAAATGACATCTGTCATCAGCATTCATTAATGCTCATAGCAGTGTCATGTCATAATTATGATGGTCTTATGCCAACACTGTCAAATGTGTTACTAAAATACCATTACTAGCAGTTAATGAAACAACTGGAACAGTAACCGAAGAAATAATTAGCACAGAACATGACTTTTGGTTGTTATTTACATCTGTAGCATTGCTAATGAATGCGACTCCGACTCTGTTCCTGGTCCGCACGACGACTCCGACTCTGTTCCTGGTCCGCACGACGACTCCGACTCTGTTCCTGGTCCGCACGATGACTCCGACTCTGTTCCTGGTCCGCACGATGACTCCGACTCCGTTCCTGGTCCGCACGATGACTCCGACTCTGTTCCTGACCCTCGCCCCGATGATGCTGCTCCCCGTTTCCTGCCACAAGGTGGCGGTATGGACGACCGAGCACTACCTCGTCTGGGACGCCCGCCTGATCTGCCCGTGCGGTCACCCAATGTCTGGTGCCCCGGGCGCCCTCCCGATCGACCCGTGCGATCGGCCCAAGTCTGGCGTCCTGGACGCCCGCCTGACTGGCCGTGACGGGCTGGTGTTGCTCCCTCCTCCGAGCAACCGTCTGACTTTTTGTTTCCTCGGGACGTCTGGGATCCGTCCCTTGAGGGGGGGGTACTGTTAGGTTTTGTGTTTGGTTTCTCCTTGTGTGACTTGTCCCTGTGATTACCCATTGCTCTCACCTGTGTGTGTTTTCCCAGTGTATCCTGCAATCTGCATCCACCTGTGTTACCCAGCTGTTCCTCGTCTTGTTACCCCTTGTCTGCGTATATAATGACCCAGTTTCTTGTCACTCCTTGTTGCGTCATTGTCTATGTCCGTCTTTGCCAAAGTCAAGTCCGTTCCACGCCCTCGTGTACCAGTCCCTCTGTTTAAGTAAGTTTTGGTTTGAACCTTGCCTTTTGATCCCTAGTCTTTTTGTTTGTACTTTGTGCTTTTGTTAGTTATAATTAAAACCATTTTTTGAGTTCTCTGCCACCTGCTTTGCTGCTTTTGTTTTCCTGCGTTTGGGTCCACACAACCTGCCTGCCTGCCCGCGTCCCTGACAGTAGTGGTGATGTAGTGGTAATATAACACAGCACAACAGTGCGTATTTGACAATTTACAGTACTCAGATGAGGCAGATGGCTGACCTGATATGACACTTTGTGCATAGATATTGATATAACAGTGCAAAAATGCCATAATGTAACTGTGCAAATATTGCATACACAGTATCCAGATTATGCAATACCTAGATTTAGACACATGTCTGAGAACATACAGTATTACTTAGTGAGAGGCATGTGACAATATTGTGGTGTTAGCAGTGCAATGTCCCGATGTTTGTGTCCACCCAGAGCAGGCTTTCCTGCCCACTGTGCATAATAAGAGAACATCAGGCCCATGATTTTTCTATGTTCATCTGTCTAGGCCTGTTACTCATAGGGACAGGGAGAACAATTGAATTCTCCTCCACAAGTTGGCAGAATTCACCAATCTATCAAGCTGTCGACATTCATTCAACAGAATAATAACTTTGGGTCCAACTAAACATGCCCAGCTATAACACAGACTAAGTACTTTCGCAAAAAAATTGACATAAGATTATCAATATTTGTATTTGGCTGTGTATCTTGAGATTTTTCATGGTACAATAAAGCTGGAGAAACACTGATGTTGTTAGTGTGTTGATGTTTTGCACGACACACTGTGTTGTTAGATTAACTATAATACAATACTTGGTGACATTTTTGCATTGGAAAATAGACAAGTCAGACACAGACCACCAATAATGTGGAGAAGACTAAGATGAATGACATTTCAATATGACATAAAACAAAAACGTGAAGGTTTCAAAACCGCTAGAAATTTCCGTCATACCATCCCTTCGGTGTAAGCTATTTTTTTATGTCTCAAAAATGCAATCCCTCGCTTGCAGCTACAAGGCTTAACCTTCCCCCAACAGTTGTTGCTCAGTGTCAGTGAGTCAGCTGTGCTACACGATGGCTGGAGGAGGTTTCAGAACTTTTTACCCCCATCAAAGAAAACGAAATCGCTGGGATGGGAATACTTCGACTACAGAAAAGTTACAGATGACTGCGGCTTGGAGGAGGAGGGCCAACCGACAAGTAAAACATGTTTGCGGAGGAGGCGATACTTCCAATATGATTTTACATTTGTACAAAGTTAAAGGTTAGGGAACATCGTTATGAACGCTATTAGAGTTACAGTAAGTCCAGCGAGTTCAGTGTGTCTAGAGGTGGCAAAATGTGTTTTTTTTTTCTCTTTGGCAACTGTCTGTGTTGAGAAAGAGTCATACACATGTGCTTTTTATAAAAAACAATTCAATTATTTTTGTTCTGATGATAATAATATTAAGTTGTGGCTCACCTAAAGGACTGCATTTATTTGAATTTTATTTAGAATATTTCAGTAATTTTTTGGTCATCTTTTAAAAATTATTTTAACTTAACATTATACTTATGTTTGAAATTGCTAATATGTTTTGAAAAATAAAAATCCTGTTCAATGGAAAAAAAAAGTTGTTTTTTTTTTTAACCCAGATATCTCAAAGTAAAGGGCTGTAGAAATAAATCTGATTGATTGATTAAAAGTAGCACATTTTAGAGCTGTAATTGCAATACAATGATACCGTGAAACCATGATAATTTTGCTTAAGGTTATCATACCTTCCGGCATGTAAAACATGCTTGCGGAGGGTGGATGCCAAGGAGGCAATGCCTTCAATATGATTTCGCATTTATACAAAATTAAAGGGTAGTAAACACTGTGATGAACGTTTCCCCACCAGCTACGAGAGTTTAACTCCAGTGTGTTTAGTGTGTCTCGCGGTGGTAAAATGTGGTGTTTTTCTCTCTGGCAACTGTCTGTGTTGAGAAAGAGAGTGTGTGTATAATGTAAACATGATACGAGTCATACACACATGGTATTTATGGAAAATAATTAAATTATTTTTGTTCTGATGGTAAAAATGTTGAGCTGTGGGTTTAGCCTCACCTGAAGGACACGATTATTTTAATTTTATGTAGAATATATATATATTTATATATATATTTAAATTCATTTTAACTTAACATTACAATTATGTTTCAATTTGCTAATGTTTTGAAAAATAAATATCCTGTTAAAAAAAAAAAAGACACGTGCCTAATCACGATATGATATCAGAATGCAAATGTATCGATACTCAGTTTGTTTTTACAGTCCCACAGATCACCATAAATTTATTGTCTTTGGATAAATTTGATTTTGGTGGTGGATATCTTTGCATTTTCCTTTTTAACTGATCGACTGCCATTGACGGCACTAGACGTCCTATCCATTTGAATTTGGAGCCTGGGTAGCGCTGCCACATTCCCAGTTCAAATTAACTGGGACGTCTAGATGATAATTTAGTTTAAAAGAGCCACATCATTGGACGTCCATCATCGTCAATGGCACTAAAAGAGATCATTTAAAAAAATTATTTACAAAATGTTTTCAAATTGATGCAGTATCGAAAATTGTATTTTTTGGAGTATCGATATCAAGTTGAAAATTTTAGAGGTTGTGACCAGATTAATGTTACATTAATTTGCAACTCACCTCTCTTGGTGGAGTCAGAGTGCCATCCACGTCAAATAGGCAGAGGATGGTTCTCTCCGCAGATAAGTCGATGTTCTCCATTTATTCGTCTTTACCTCCTTTCCTTTTTAATTCCAGCAGTGAAAGTTCCTCTCTCGTTCGAACACACGTGGACAAATAAGCATTAGGGAGGATTCCCAGATCTGCAGTCGTTAAAATCAATCAAGCAATGAATGAATTCACGAACTGGACTAGTTTTTCTTCAAAACGTTCAGTTTGTTCATGAAAAAACAGCCGCTTATTTAATTCATTTTTTTCCCATTAGTGGTCCGCGAAGATCTTCATAAAAAGCTCAAGCTCACACCTTTCAAAACACATCTTGTGGAAGGTTTCAGGTTTCTTTCGCAATGTCAAGCTTGGTCAGCAGCCAATCATAGCCAAGATGGGCAGTCATTGCGTCACAAAATGGGCGGGGTTTGGATCCATCTGCTTGTCAAACAAACTGACCTTTAGCTGTACGGACATGGGGTTTCACAATTCAGTAAACAAATTATTCAAAATACAATAATAAACAATCTATAGCTATAGAAATTTTGAATGAATGAAATTGTGCTGAAATTGAATGTGGCTCAAAACACGATTGTTTACTATAGGAAATCGGCAATCTATTAGTTGTGTTGTTTCCTATTTTTTTAAATTATATTTTCATTTTTGACTGTCTTCCGATTTTAATTCTTTTGTGTTTTTATGTCTATGTCTTATTTTATTTTTTTATTTTTTTTTTGTTTAAAGTGTTTCATGTTGATTTTAATGTGATCTACAGCACAAGGGTGTAGGTTAGCATAGGGACAAAACACTAGCAACTTTTTAGGATGCTCACATTGTCCCCACCAACTTCCACTACTTCCTATATGTTTTAATTGTTGCAATTGAGCCCATCATTACTAAGCGAATTATTTTAATTATGTTCAGACTTACATGTACCTCTTTTCACTTGCTGAATGCCGGTCCATTTTTTCCCTCCTAAACGCACATTTGATTGGCTAATGACTTGGACCCCCCACAGACACCCACACATTAGATATTAAAGATATTAGAAGTTTTTGTTCCCCAGCCAGCAGCAGCCACTGTAAGAAATGTAGAAATATGTCAATGTTATGGAAGTGGGGAACACACCACTAATTTTGCTACTGAAAGTCTGACCTGCATCAGAGTTAGCATAACATTAAACTGTGTGAACTTGCTAACCTGCAAAAGTCGAGTAGGTCGCTGCTTAAAGAGTTCTCCTTTATGTGTTTTCTGCTGTTAACGTTAATTAAACTGTGAGAAATTTAGTGAACCAAGTTTTACCCCTTTCCCACCAATTTCACTTTTAATTTTATTTATGTGGTCTGAAAGCACCCTACAGGAGCATTAATTTTTTTTTTTGGTTGTGCTTGTGGACAAAAGCAGTTGTTTACCTTTTTTGTTATTTCCTGGCAAAGAAGATTTTCAGTTATATTTCATTTCTTTGTTTATGCAATGTTGAGTGGTATGAAGACAATTGTTTAATTTTTTGCATTCCTGGATAGTTGAGGGATGATTAACAAGTTTCTATTTATTGTGAATGTCAATATAATTTATGTTCAAATAATGCAAGTCAAATTTGCTCATAGAATCCGAAAACAATTTCTGGAAGTTTTCAAAATGCTTCTTTAGTATTTTCTTAAAACAAAGGTTTGAATTGAATGGTGTAGGCCAGGGGTGTCCAAACTTTTTGGAAAGGGGGCCAGGCCAGATTTGGTATGGTAAAAGAGTGGAGGGCCGACCTTGGCTGATGTGCTTTACGTAGAACAATATATTTAAGCAAATTTTAGCAAGCCATTCCGTGTGTCACATTTGCTTTATAATTATTTTTAAAAAATTAATAATTTCAACAATCTCGCGACTAGCCTTTGTGGCGCTCTCTTTGGACTCTCGAGCTCTTCAAAAATACTGCTGCTGTAAAATTAAACTAGCTTCAAATTGCTTTAATTTCTCGTTACATATCTTCCCTGTAATCTTGTCGTACATGTCAGCGTGTCTTGTTTGGTAATATCGCCTCACATTGAAATCTTTAAAAACAGCGCCTGTCTCTTTGCAAATGAGGCAGACACAGTTGTTGCGTATTTTAGTAAAGAAATAGTCCAATTTCCCCCAATCCTTGAATCGTCGGCCGTCGCAGTCAACTTTTTTTTGTTGATTGTCGCCATTTTAGATTTTAAATTGGGAGTAAAGGGTCACACGGGGTAATGTTGCTTTGAGTGCTGCTGCCTTTTAGTGGATAAATGAGGAGCAGCATTTAGTGTGTAAGCTACTTCATATGCTGGTAGCAGTACTGCTGACCAATTCATTAAGTCTATGCGCGGGCCAGACGTTATTGATTTTATGACAGAGGCTGGGGGCCAGATGAAATTTGACCATGGGCCGAATTTGGCCCCCGGGCCGGACTTTGGACATGTCTGGTGTAGGCTGACCCAACAGTTAGTAATAAAAGTTAGTAAAGTTAAAGTTAGTATAAGTCAAGACAGATTTATTTTGCATTGATCATTAAAAATGTCACGTCCCCAGCAAAAAGTGTATATACAGGTTATTTATGCCATACCGTCCCTACCAATTTTGAGACCAAAACTATGCCCTTGCTACAGCACATGCTCTGTAAAAATTGAGATATCTGCAAGAAAAAAAGATACAAATAATGTGTAAATGAATCTTTAAATACACAACTTCATCATGTCTTTTTTTTTTTTAATATTTAGGGTACAGTGTACATTAGTAAAAAGATTTCACATATTAATTAAATGTATGCGATAATGCAAATATTTTACAATATTAATTTGGACTATTAATAGGATGATGCCTTTGTAATGAAAATAAGCTTGTTTCTCGCGATTTTCACAAACATTTACAAGCAGATTAAAAATAAACCTTATTGACATCCATATGCGTGAAAATTGTTGATATTTTAAATAAAGCAAACCATAGAAAAAAATGAGTGTTATGCGTATAACCTCGTGTCAGTGTGTTATATTTTCCAACAGAGGGCAGCATCGTCCGTCTAAACTATCCATTTTTTCCTAATTGTATTGATGCTGAGGGAAAAAAACCCAACTAGTTTGTATTGATTAGCAAATGTAAATTTCTTAATAGTATAAAGAATAACAATGCAAAGGCATATTATAGTGGCTCTTTCAGTGCCATTGACTTTGATAGACGTCCAATAATCAGAGGCGGGAAGTGTAGCCAAAAACTTTCCCCAAGTAAGAATAGCATCACTTCTAAATAATTTTACCCAAGTAAAAGTAAAAGTAGTCATCCAAAAATGTACTCAAGAACAAGTAAAAAACGATTAGTTGAAAAGAATACTCAAGTAATGCGTAACATTGTGAGTAACTGCTTACAATTCAATGTCAGATTTAAAAAAATAAAATAACTGTAGATGGGTGGTAATGCGTTACATTTACTCCGTTACATTTAGTCGAGTAACTTTTTGAAAATAATTGGAGGGGGGTGGTAATGCGTTACATTTACTCCGTTACATTTAGTCGAGTAACTTTTTGAGAGTACTTTTACTGAGCCATACTTTTTACCTTTACTTGAGTAGATTTGTAAGAAGAAACGCTACTCTTACTCAGCTGCTTTGGGCTACACTAGTGGTTACATTTTTCCACTTTATTCTACATATTAGATTTTACTTTTTTTGCCAAAGATGATGCAAACAATTGCTCTACCAGTTTCACCATTGAGACGTCGCAACAATAAGCACATGACCCTATTACACCAGACTCAAACTTGCCGTTCTAAGATCACGCCGGCCTTTTAAATCACGTGGTGTTTTTAAAGCATCGTAAAAAAATTAAGTATTTGACATCAAGCACTGCCGTCAGCATGACTCCAAAGTGCAGATTTTAAACTCTCTTTCAGTTTTTATTTGGCGCCGATTGACCACGGAAAACCGGAAATATAATCCTTTTAATTACATAATAGGAAATGTTTTCTCCACTAGAGGTCAATCATGCTCTTTGGACAAATGATGCTTCATTTATGTATTTTTTTTCTCTCGTCAGAATTCAGTGATTTTTTTTTTGGGGGGGGGGGGGGGTATTTCTTTGGCTTGATGTGGTTATGTAAGAGGTTATAGTATAGTATAGTAATAACTGTTCATATGGAGAACATTGTGCTAAAAAAAAAAAAAAAAACTATTTAAAAAAAACAACAACATTTGAAGCAGTAACAACGATGTTACTCATTACTTGAGTATTCTTTTCACCAAATACTTTTTTACTTGTACTGTACTTGAGTACATTTTTTGGATGGCTACTCTTACTTTTACTTGAGTAAGATTATTTTGAAGTAACGCTACTCTTTCTTGAGTAAAATGTTTGGCTACTCTACCCACCTCTGAAAATAATGGTATATTCTTTTTATTCTCAGCACAACTTAATCTATATGAACTCTTATTATTATACTGTACTATAGCCTATTACATGACAGTACAATGCCAAAAACATGACACAAAACTATCAAATTCAGACTAGAACAACACTATGACCCATTACCCGTCCAACAAGCATGAGTGCCCTCTAGTGGTGAAAAAACATTTTACCTCTGAATTGTATAATGGAGTCATGTGTTTATTGTTGCGACATCTGTGAAACTGGTAGAACTACCGCCGGCACAGACCCGTGCCGCCCATAAGGCAATTTAAGCCACCGCCTAAGGGCGCACCAGCGTCCAAAAAGGCGCCAAGGCAAATATTCAAATAATATTTGATGAAAGCAGTATTCAAAAAATTATACAAAACAATAATACAAAAGAAAAACAAAACCGTTCATAATAAGTCTTTAAATAACAATGAAATCATTTTTCTAGTGTGCCTTCTGCCCGTTTCCTTTTTTCCTGTGATGCGATAGTTTCACCACGGACCCTAGTCTCACCACCCAGCAGACCACCGAGCTACCTGAAGGTGCTATTTTTAGCCTCCGCAATTGAGCGATGTTATGGTGACAAGTCAACTTCATGAAAAGACAAAAGCCCTTCGGGTCAGAAGAAAGAGAAAGAAGACAGCAAAGACGTGAAGAGAAACAGATTTGTTGTGATGATTTTTTTTCAACAGCATAAGCACGTAGACTTAGTGCAACTGCAAGCTAGCGGTTATTTACATAGAGCTTATATGACTTAGTGCTAAAGCAAAATTATACTGTATCATTAGCCAGGCTGTTGTTTTAGAAATATTTTCAGTATTCAGCCAGCTGTGGATTAGTTTCAGTTAAATTTACTCCCCTTCCAATTTTAGAGAAATTTGGACAAAGTGTATGGGAGACTAAAATTGTCTTGCCCATGTGATGTGAACTACTTTTACCTTGTGTTAAATTGTGCTTTTCAAATAAATTTGCCTAAAAGTGCCAAGGTTAATTAAATAAATACACCATTAAATATGGAATTAATCATTTCAAAGTTCTGTGGTATTGGGGACTAAAAGTGCCATGGATTTAAATGCAAACATTTGTTATTAAATGTGTCATTAATTCATTAAAATGGCGATCACATTCATGTAAAAACATATGGCGGAAAACACAGACAAGACTGAAAAAGCAGTTTCTGCTCTTGCACTCCTCATTAAAATAAACTGCAATATTTTAAGCCAAAACAACTGTTGTGTTTGATAGAACAATATGTCTATATGCTGCCATAGCAAATTCATGGCGCATTAAGCCCCCAAACTATTTTTAATTTGTCTGTTTTACCCCGAAAACCCCCGTTTACAGACGTCGCGCAACCGCTTTTGTTTCAACCTAGCCATAAAAAGCAGGTAAGTATTTATATTTATTATTCAAAATGTCTGTCATTTTTAGCTTAGAATCATTAATTGATGTCTAATATTTAGTTTAAAAAAAGAAAACGACTTAAAAAAATTAGCCACTCGCATATTTTACACTTTTAAACAAATTACGTCACAATGAAAAATTTGGCGTCTGTAAAAAAGTCATATCTACCTCATAACTATCGCTTAATTGTATTTTTTTTGTTACTGTCGCATTTCCCCCGATATGTTAGATGATAAATAATCGATCCAAACAAAGAAATATTGAAAAATAACGTTTAAAAGGGTAACTATATGAAAAAAAAACATCTCAACCACTCCTTGTTGTCTGCGATTCCTGCATCGCGACCCTTGTCATATCACCATGTTTCACCCATAAAATCCCCCAAAAATCTGCCTGTGGCCATTCACAGCTGTGTCTTGACACTCAATGATACATGCTACATGGAGTTTTTGGATCGAAACAAGGTAGGTACGCGATAATAATATCTCACTAAAATCGTGGCGTCTTTAATTCTGCTCTCGCGTGCTCTCGCCTCCAGTTAGGGTTTTGCTGTTTAAAAAAAATTTTTTTTTAAAAAATGCCCTCCCTTTCAAAATTTTTATTCCCCCAGAAAATTGAGATTTTAAGCTTTCTAATGATGTATATTATATATAATATATGCATATTGGACAATTTTGAAATTTGGCCAAATCGGGGGTCTCAGAGCGGAACTTTAAGTTTTTTCCACCATATTCAATTCATTAAATTTTTTTGCTATCATATATTATTTAATTCATTATTATTGGATAGTCCTGTGTAATTGCCGTGCTTCAAGAATTTATTTTCTTTTAACTACGCCCATCAAAGATAGCGGCCGGATCCAATAGACAGGTACAGTAGGCTGCAAGAATTTAGGCGCTATTATGGTTATGTCATGCTGGTTTCACAATCAACAGCTATTTGACCAATATAATGTAACATTCCACTTTCTTCTCTTTGTAGATGCTCTTCTGAAATATTTTTTTTTCTACCTCTGTACATCCTGGGCCAGCAATGCAACAAACAATACTGTTCTATGGCGGACTTCTTTTCATCTTTTACAGCGAACTTATCCACATCAGCACTAAGTCCAAGCCCACCAAGTCCAGGAAAGAAGTGCACCCTCCAAAACAACTGTCATATAAAAGTGCAATAGATGCTTTTGCATCAGTGAACACAAGGTGAGTAAGGTTATAAGTCAAGGTGAAAAAAAAAAAGTTGCATTTTTAAGTGTTCTGTGTGTCTTTATATAGGTTGGTGTGGGTGGGTGTTAATCATATTGTAATAACAATTGTAATTTATTTAATGCCTTTGTTTTTGAAGTGTTTTTGCTTTTGAATAGTTATTACAGCATTTTTCTTTTAATTTCTGCACTTGTTCATTGTCTTTTTTTATGTAAAAAATTACAAAGAGATAACGTGCTTTTTCAGTGTGAGTGTTTAAATAAATGTGGTGAAAATGGGGGGGGGGGCAAAAAATATGTTGCCTAGGGCACTGGCCATTTTCCTTTTCATCCTTGTGCTGTGTTTGACGTCAATGGCAGCCAATGAGTTAACACTTCGAGAGTCGCAGCATGGCTTCTTCGGGTTCAAAATCTGACATTGATTTGCATCTCAAATTTATGGGACATTCTATTCATGCTTAAATTCTACACCTTATGATCGTTAAGGAGAATGTATGTGTTTATGCTGTATTATTTGGTCATGCATGGTGGTGACAGAAACAGCTCACAATAGGATGTAATGCAGTCTGAAACCACTGCATTAGTAAACATGTTGTGAAATGATTGACTCAAAACTCAGCTATCTTTGTAAACATTTTTTCTGGAACAGCTCTTGAACTCATTAGATTGTGGAAGTATTTGGTAAATATGAATCACCTGTGTGTTTTATCAGCAATCATAAATCACAAGTGACTAAACGTGTGGATGAGAATCAGAGATCGTGACAATACAAAGCAGTATGAGCTACTTGGATTGTGTGGGTAGAAACTAATGAAATTATTTTACTGATATAAGTGGGTGGTTTCTCAGTGAGGAGTCTAACAATTTGATGTCATAGAGGTCAGTCAGTTATTTATTAGCCTGATTTACCAGTGGGCTGCCAGTTGATAGATTGAATTGTATGAGGCGCCATAAAAGGACTAATCATTAATGATGATCATACCCGTTTATCTAAATCTGACCTCAATTTCTTCTCTTTCAGCTTCCCAGATATGTAATTTTAACATTCACTTAAAGAATAAGAAAGACATTGTATCATGCCATTGTTGTTAGCAAATCCGACAACATGCTACATCCAAAGAGGGCACACAGCACTTGATTATTTATTTGAAGATGGGAAATGACAGGCAAATCTAAATGGTAGTTAAAAAAAAAAAAAAAAGGACTGAATATAGGCATCCAGACAAATGAAGGGTTTCACTCAACTACTGTAAGGGGTTTAGTAATCTTTAGTAATATTAGCCATTTTTTGCAGAGTGTAAAGAATAAATTCCTGTGAGTATTCTTAAAATGGTCTGTTTACTTGAGTTGCAGCACTGTTTGTGTGCTCAAATATGCTTTCCTTGTGATGTGATGACTTTGTAGATACTATTTATTAGTCCATTTTTGTGCTTGTATTAAGTTATGAGGTTTCTTTTACCACAGAGCACGCACATCTTTGAATTTTGCTCGCAAGTCAATGCAAAATATCAGCTGAATGACAGCTTGTTTCTTAAAAAGTTGGGTATTAATATCTCAAGGCACCGCTCTGTATTTGTGAAAATGTTCAATATAAGTTTCAACATTCCTTCTTTGCATGTGGTAACCATGAAACATAATCTCGATGACACAACAAACCAGTCTTGTTCCTCGTAATATGTCAATGTTTCCTCTTCTGGATAACATGCCAGGGCGCGTTAAGGAGGATGACCTCTTCACATGGAATAGCAATGGGTCTAAATTGCAGTTCGGTCCTCGCCAACCCAAATATTACGACGTCATTCGTGTTTGCTCAAGAGCTTTACAACCAGCCAGGTGGCAGCTCAACAGGAAGCTGACGCTGAAAAGCAAGAAATTAACACTGACTGAACTATGGTATGTGCACAATGTGATAACTTGTTTTTTATCTGTCAGTGCTGCTCTATCCGTCCGTCCGTCCGTCCGTCCGTCCGTCCGTCCATCCATCCATCCATCTACTGACCTCCAATTTAATGTTGTGGATGTCTACTGTCGTCAGTAGGTATCAATTACTACAACACATACACTGCTGGCCAAAAGCATTGGCACCCCTGCAATTCTGTCAAATAATGCTCAATTTCTCCCAGAAAATGATTGCAATTACAAATACTTTGGGAGTAATATCTTCATTTATTTTGCTCCCAATGAAATAACACAAAAGAGAATGAATTTTTAAAAAAAATCATTACCATTTTACACAAAACTCCAAAAATGGGCCGAACAAAAGTATTGGCACCCTCAGCCTATTACTCTGTAGCACAACCTTTAGATGAAATAATTGCAAACAATCGCTTCCGGTATCCATAAATGAGTTTCTTACAATGCTCTGCTGGAATTTCAGACCATTCCTCTTTGGGCTACTGCTCAGGTCTCAGAGATTTGAAGGGTGCCTTCTCCTAATTGCCATTTTCAGATTTTTTCACAGGGGTTCTATGGGATTCAGTTCTGGACTCATCGCTGGCCACTTTAGAAGTCTCTGGTGCTTTCTCTCAAACCATTTTCTAATGCTTTTTGAAGTGTGTTTTGGGTCATTGTCCTGATGGAAGACCCATGACCTCTGAGGGAGAGCCAACTTTCTCACACTGGGCCCTACATTATGCTGCAAAATTTGTTGGTAGTCTTCAGACTTCATAATGCCATGCACACCGTCAAGCAGTCCAGTGCCAAAGACAGCAAAGCAACCCTAAAGCATCAGGGAACCTCCGCCATGTTTGACTTTGGGGACTGTGTTCTTTTCTTTGAAGGTCTTGGTTTTTTTCCTGTAAACTCTATGTTGATGTCTTTTCCCAAAAAGTTCTGCATTTGTCTCATCCGACCAGAGAACATTCTTCCAAAACGTCTTTGTCTTTCTCAGGTAAGTTTTGGCAAATTCCAGCCTGGCTTTTTTATGTCTCTGGGTCAGAAGTGGGGTCTTCCTGGGTATCCTACCATACCCTTTTCATTCAGACGCCGACGGATAGTACGGGTTGACAATGTTGTACCTTCGGACTGCAGGACAGCATGAACTTGCTTGGATGTTAGTCGAGGTTCTTTATCCACCATCCGCACAATCTTTCGTTGAAATCTCTGTTCAATTTTTCTTTTCTGTCCACATCTAGGGAGGTTAGCCACAGTGCCATGGGCTTTACACTTATTGATGACACTGCGCACGGTAGACACAGGAACATTCAGGTCTTTGGAGATGGACTTGTAGCATTTAGATTGCCCATGCTTCCTCACAATTTTGCTTCTCAAGTCCTTAGACAGTTCTTTGGTCTTCTTTTTCTCCATGCTCAATGTGGTACACACAAGGACAAAGGACAGAGGTTGAGTCAACATTAATCCTTTTTAACTGGCTGCAAGTGTGATTTCGTTATTGCCACTACCTGTTATGTGCCACAGGTAAGTAACAGGTGCTGTTAATTACACAAACCATCCATCCATCCATCCATCCATCCATCCATCCATCCATCCATCCATCCATCCATCCATCCATCCATCCATCCATCCATCCATCCATCCATCCATCCATCCATCCATCCATCCATCCATCCATCCATCCATCCATCCATCCATCCATCCATCCATCCATCCATCCATCCATCCATCAAGCATCAACAATAAAATATTTCCCCTTTAAATATATACTGTATGACATTGCATGCTAGTCTTTGGTCTTGTTCAGACTGGCTGTCAAAATCAGATTTTTTATTCTGAACAGTCACAAAGCACAGAAATCAGATTTTTGCAAGATGGATTGAAACCACATACAGGAGGTAGTTTCATATCAGATATGGACAAGATGCTTCTCAGTATTAGTTTTTCTCACTTGCTTCAATACATTTCTCAGATCAGAACTGAAATTCTCAAAACTACTCATTCAATGTTCATAACATTGTGTCACTTGTGCATATCAAAAAAGATGTTCCAGGTTTCTTTAAACAAGTTGCAAATGCATTGGTACATCCGTGCAAAGAGTCTGTACAATTTTCGCTTCTGTCAAATTGCTCAAAATGTATTATCACGGGTCTCTATTGAATAGTCTCAGCCCCCCCATTAGTTCATTGCATAAGTCTTTCTATGCAAAATGGCTGAACGTGTTGCCATAATATGTCATGCATATTTCTTGACATTTTCATTACGATTATCTAAATCTGTCCTGAATTTGTATGGCTAGAGCACAACACAACCTTACAATGTTTGACAATGGAAGGACAAGAATTTAGACAGGGTCAACAACAAGAGGGAAGAGGAAGAGGAGGTGCATGGCGGAGGACTTGGGAGGTGAGGCAGAGGAGAAAGAGGACATATGCGCGTTCCTGATGAGATAAGGGCAACACTTGTAGACCATATTCTCAGTCATGGCCTTACTGTGGCTGAAACTGGTAGAAAAGTGCAGCCAAGTGTTGGGAGAACAACACTCACAATCATATTTTATTTTATTTCTTTTCTTTGTGCTGCACAGTGGTCTCATTTTCATTTCTGTATCGCAATGACATAGTATGTCAACAAATGCTATAAGTAAAAATGTGATGTAAATCTTGTCCATTCTGTTGCAATCAATCTACGCCCCCACGCACACTCAGGTGCACCTTGTAATTGACAACAATTGTCGTCAAATCTTTACCCATCTTTTGCATCAAATCGTCTCCCCAGAGTGGCTATATTGACAACAAGACTAAGCAATTTAACTGCTTTGTCAAGCACAATGACGCAAGGACTATCATTCTGATAGCAACAACATGTTAATTGACACAGAAAATAAATTTTGAGCGATGGACTAAGGATTTTTAGCCAAGAACTGGATTTTGCGGGTAATCCATCGTGTACTAATTGTTTCAAGAAATACCCAAATTCTTATGCAAATTACACGAATGATTCGAGAAATGTAGCAAAGCGGCTGAGAAAAAATGTAACAGCTCAGATGTGATTTGACTTTCCGTGACTTCACTCCATGCTAGATGATGCCTTCGTTGCCACAGCAACCTGTCAGGTGTGTCAAAAATAGACATGTGCTGATTACTGGTTTCAAGGTATACCGCGGTATAAAAATGTCAAGCTTTCAAAACCGAAAATTTTTCTGTCATACCGTCCTAAGGTATTAGCTATTTATGTCCAAAAAATGCATGGAGAAATCCCTCGCTTGCAACTGCAAGGATCACACCGCCCACCAGTTGTTGCTCAGTGTTAGTGAGTCAGCTGTGCTACACAATGGCTGGAGGAGGTGAAACTCCTGAACTTTTTTCCTCCATCGAAATAAAATCGCTGGTATGGGAATACTTGGGTTACAGAAACGTTACAGACGGCGGCGACTTAGAGGAGGAGGGCCACCTGACATGTAAAACATGTTTGCGGAAGGTGGCTGCCGAAAAGGCAATACCTCCAATATGATTTCACATTTCTACAAAATTAAAGGTTAGTAAACACTGTCATGAACGTTTCCCACCAGCTACGAGAGTTAACTCCAGTGTGTTTAGTGTGTCTAGCGGTGGTAAAATGTGTTTCTTTCTCTCTGGAAACTGTCTGTGTTGAGAAAGAGAGTGTGTGTATAATGTAAACATTATACAAGTCATACACACATGCTTTTTGTGGAAAATCATTGACTTGACAACACAGCTCCCAGAAACATTGCGCCACTCCTTCCCGCTTGGAGCTAACCCAGGCAGAGCATTTGGCTTTCACTGTGATGAACTCAAACTCGCTGCGTTCAAATGCCAGATTTAGGTGGAAAAAGAACGAGGGTTTTACTGCATACAAGCAGGCAGGAGTGTCTCAAGAGTGATTTGGTCGAGGATTCAAGGTAATTATTACAGTTTATAAAATATCCCCATGCATGCACTTTGAAACGTAAAAAAAATGCATGGAAAAAAAATAATGTAACTTTAGCTTGAAATATTTACGTAAAATGAATGATAACGATAATGATAATGGTGATGAATGATGAGAAAATTGAGTGATTTATTAGCTGTTAAAAACTTGCACTAAATATAAAAGATTTAAGTTGCTATTTTGGACAAAGACCTATATGATATGTTAAATATTAATAATGATCCTGAAAATATAGGTGATTATCTCTGCATTTGGTGATTTTTGTGCATCTAGGTGTAAAATTTGAGAATTTTATAACCATTTGTTATACTTGTATAAAATACTTATTAATCGGGATTTTATTAGGGAAGGACTTTGATGTTTTTTTTTTTTTTTTTATATCACTGCTCCTGGATATTTATATATATATGCCTAAGGGAGGTGCCTGTTTTGGTGTTAGGTGGCTAGCGGCTTTGGTTTTGAAAGTATTTAAATAGGCCCCCTACAGATCCTACCGAGCCCCGTGTCCTGTCAACTGATAGTGAAGTCTAAGGGAAAATAATTCAATTTTTTTTCCTGATGGTAATAATGTTGTGGTTGTGGGGTTAGGCTCACCTAAAGGACAGCATTTATTTTAATTTTATCTAGAATATTTTTTTACTTTTTTAAATTCATTTTAACTTAACATTATACTTATGTTCCAATTTGCTAATGTTTTGAAAAATAAAATCCTGTTCAATGTAAAAAAGTTGTTTTTTAAACCCAGATATCTCAAAGTAACACATTTTAGAGCTGTAATGCAATATCGTGATACTGTTAAATAGGGGTGTGACAAAATATCGAAATGGTGATATATCGTGATACTTTGTATCCCAAAAGGTTATCGATAGGCTCCTGCGAGAATCGAGATATCATTTTAAAAAGGTGTCAATGTCTATTAAAAAAAAAAACAAAAAGATACAACAAGTTGCTACCAAAATCTTCCACCATTATAGTGTCTCAGTTAACTCTAAGGCTGCCTTGACGGTGCTCGATACCCAATCCCATTTAGACTGAGAACGTTTGTTCATTCGAAACAGAGCATTCACTGTCATTCTGTCAGATTTTCAGGGCATTTACAGGTCACTTGCTGTTCATTTTAGGGCGTTTCCAGGTCATTTCCTGTTGAGTTTGAGTCACTGCCAATTCATTTGGGTGATTCCTAGGTCACTTCCTGTTTTGTAACACAAAATAAACAGGAAGTAACCCATAAAATACCCCAAAATCAACAGTAAGTAACTGAAAATCAAAACGGTTAATGACCTTAAATGGCCCAAAATTACCTCATTGCCTGGCATTGGCTGCCACTGACGGCCATGGACGTTCAATCTATTTGAAGTGAATCTAGTTCAAATGGATCGGACTTCTACTTGTGATAAACTTATTCCAATTCACAGCAGGAGCTTGTTTTTCTGTTTATTAGTTGTTTTTAGAATATCCTAGAATGATTTCCTGACCAATGTATCGATAATCGTTGTATCGCCATATCGTCATCATCGTTATCATGAGCTTTGTATCGCAAACCTTATCGTATCGTGAGGTACCAAGAGGTTCCCACTCCTACCGTTAAACCGTGATATTTTGGTTTAAGGTTATTAGACTGTCAAAATATCATACCGGTACATGCCTAGTCAATAATGTGGCCCAGTCTTAACAGGTTTAGATCTGACTTAGGGCACTCGTTAAAATAGCGTGAACAGTCAACCCTGAAAAAAAATCAGATTTAAGGAGGAATCCGATATACAGTGCCTTGCAAAAGTATTCGGCCCCCTTGAACCTTGCAACCTTTCGCCACATTTCAGGCTTCAAACATAAAGATATAAAATTTTAATTTTTTGTCAAGAATCAACAACAAGTGGGACACAATCGTGAAGTGGAACAAAATTTATTGGATAATTTAAACTTTTTTAACAAATAAAAAACTGAAAAGTGGGGCGTGCAATATTCTTCGGCCCCCTTGCGTTAATACTTTGTAGCGCCACCTTTTGCTCCAATTACAGCTGCAAGTCGCTTGGGGTATGTTTTCTATCAGTTTTGCACATCGAGAGACTGACATTCTTGCCCATTCTTCCTTGTAAAACAGCTCGAGCTCAGTGAGGTTGGATGGAGAGGGTTTGTGAACAGCAGTCTTCAACTCTTTCCACAGATTCTCGATTGGATTCAGGTCTGGACTTTGACTTGGCCATCATAACACCTGGATACGTTTAATTTTGAACCATTCCATTGTAGATTTGGCTTTATGTTTTGGATCATTGTCCTGTTGGAAGATAAATCTCCGTCCCAGTCTCAGGTCTTGTGCAGATACCAACAGGTTTTCTTCCAGAATGTTCCTGTATTTGGCTGCATCCATCTTCCCGTCAATTTTAACCATCTTCCCTGTCCCTGCCTAAGAAAAGCAGGCCCAAACCATGATGCTGCCACCACCATGTTTGACAGTGGGGATGGTGTGTTCAGGGTGATGAGCTGTGTTGCTTTTACGCCAAACATATCGTTTTGCATTGTGGCCAAAAAGTTCAATTTTGGTTTCATCTGACCAGAGCACCTTCTTCCACATGTTTGGTGTGTCTCCCAGGTGGCTTGTGGCAAACTTTAAACGAGACTTTTTATGGATATCTTTGAGAAATGGCTTTCTTCTTGCCACTCTTCCATAAAGGCCAGATTTGTGCAGTGTACGACTGATTGTTGTCCTATGGACAGACTCTCCCACCTCAGCTGTAGATCTCTGCAGTTCATCCGGAGTGATCATGGGCCTCTTGGCTGCATCTCTGATCAGTTTTCTCCTTGTTTGAGAAGAAAGTTTGGAAGGATGGCCGGGTCTTGGTAGATTTGCAGTCTGATGCTCCTTCCATTTCAATATGATGGCTTGCACAGTGCTCCTTGAGATGTTTAAAGCTTGGGAAATCTTTTTGTATCCAAATCCGGCTTTAAACTTCTCCACAACAGTATCTCGTACCTGCCTGTTGTGTTCCTTGGTTTTCATAATGCTCTCTGCACTTTAAACAGAACCCTGAGACTATCACAGAGCAGGTGCATTTATACGGAGACTTGATTACACACAGGTGGATTCTATTTATCATCATCGGTCATTTAGGACAACATTGGATCATTCAGAGATCCTCACTGAACTTCTGGAGTGAGTTTGCTGCACTGAAAGTAAAGGGGCCGAATAATATTGCACGCCCCACTTTTCAGTTTTTTATTTGTTAAAAAAGTTGAAATTATCCAATAAATGTTGTTCCACTTCACGATTGTGTCCCACTTGTTGTTGATTCTTGACAAAAAAAATTAATTTCATATCTTTATGTTTGAAGCCTGAAATGTGGCGAAAGGTTGCAAGATTCAAGGGGGCCGAATACTTTTGCAAGGCACTGTACCCACAGTCTGAACGCAGCCTTAGTCTTCTAATCTCAGTCTTTGGCAGTGACAGTGGTCCGTAAGCAATTTGGTCTTTTACAGGCTGAATCCACCCAGCATTTATAGCATATACTGTTTATCAGCTCCACACTAGCCCTGTCTTTATAGCCCGCCACCACCTTTGTCCCTCACATCATACAAACCCTCTACATCCAGTTGAAGGAAAACCCTGAATATTTATATTTCTGACACCTTCTGTATTCACAATTAAAATTACTGCTGTCCTATAAGGACAAAATAGGATAGTCATCGTTCTGAAATTAGGTGGGTTTCCATGTCAGTAAGGTCATTCAGCTAAATATACGCTAACAGCTAGGAAGAAGGTGCGGCGTTGGCCCTAAAGGAGTGTGGGAGTCGTTATCGTCCTGCCTGACTTGAGCTGACTTGTGTTGTGACTGTCACCTATACAGTTGTTCATTAACACACAGAGGAAGGACTGACCAAGGTGGAGGATTATCGCTCTCAAGCTTTCACTGGAAAAGCAACAGGTGGCAAGGCTGTCTTCCGCATTGCCTTTATTGTAACTTGGTCAACATTTCGGATTTTTGGAGGTATTTTTCCTCTTCTGGATTCTAGACTATGAATTAAGGACTTCTATGCGATCACTCTGGAATCAAATTGAGAAGGAACTAAAACCTGTCATGAATTGGAGCTGATTCTTTCTTTCTTTTTTAAAAATTTTTTTTAAAGAGATGTAGGAACTGCAGAGAGGACAGGAGGGACTGGAAAAAAAGACAATAATAAGGATTAAAGATGGGTGGCTTCAACAGTTTACCTTACCTGGGAGTGTTGGTCATGGCAGTGATTGGCAACAAGATGTTGGATGAGTGTCTGTCGTCCAAACGTAAATTCGCCATGAATGTTGTGCTGCTGGAAGATAACACTTACGAGTGGAGTCTGCCCTTCGTGAAGGCTGCGGTGCAGCGAGCCATTGAAGAGGACACGATGGAAAACGAGAAAAATAGTACGGCTTGAAACTTCATGAATATATATTTGATTGAAAAATCGATTTGTAAAGTAATTATCATCAATTTTAATCTTCAACAAACCATTTAGACACATGGTTAACTTCAAAATTGTTGAAATACATATTTTTAAAACCTTTTAATAAGAATTGCATGTTTATATAAAATAAATAAATAGAAATGGGGTGATACATAGGAAAAAAAGGGATATTTATTCATGTATCCTTTTAGTTTTATTTATTTAAATGTTTAATAAGAGAAAAAAATCGGAATCCGTTAACGTTCACTTTATTTTTTTGTAATTTAATTTAACCCTTAAATATGTGCAACATGAATCAATTATCAGAGAATCCCAAAATTTGAAAAATAAGGTCCCAATAAAACCTTTTTTTAAAATAAGGTCCCAATAAAACCTTTTTTTCAAATTTGTAAAAAGAAAAGTCAAAATGAATATGTGTAATTAGCGCTCTAATATCTATAACCCTTGCTAAATCCTGTTTTTTTTTTTCTTTCTCATGGAACCTGCAGAAGCATGTGTTGACTTGCATCCATCTTTTTTTTTTTTCAAAAAGAAATGTCAAAATTCTGAATTATTCTCAAAATCATGAAATTTTAAGTGTATCATATGTGATACATTTGGCAATAAAGGGTTAAAAAATATAGCAATAAAGAATAAATATACTATTCATTTGTTTCACTATTGTTATTATATTATCTTTTAATTTTTTTTAAAAACAGTAAATATTCCCTCATTTGTGGACCACCGAAAATTTATTTTAGAGAAGAACAAGAAGTTGATGCACGTGAACTACGCCAAATTAACACGCCTGTAAAAAATTATTTTGCAAAATTTATTGAATTTTGTCGTTTAAAAAAATTTTTTTTTTTTTTTTTATCGACCACGTGTTGTAGTTTATTTGGTATTGTTTAATGAGTAAGCTAAATAAACAACAATTTGCAATATTGCACAAAAAAAGACTGATGTACTCGCCATTGTATAAGGGCTTGGGCTACCTTAGGTTTGACTACTTGTGAATTGCAGGTTATTCTTACCACGGCTACTAATGATTTATTTCAAAATACATCAATTAGTTTTTTTCCCATAAATGGATGATGTTTGGTTGTTGGTTTGGTTCGTTACATGCCTGAGATGGACCGTTTTCTGCAAATGACTTCTTTAATCAACAAAAATTTCAACAAGGACAACAGAAATGAGAGAAAAGTAACTTTAAGATGCGAAAATTTGATAAATTTTGGACAAAAGTAACTTTAACACGCTGAAATTTGATGAATTTTGGACAATTTAATTTAGAAATTGTCTCTAAATAATTCACAAATTATTGGAATGTTTGTAGATTAAATTTGATAATCAATTAGTGCATTCATTTTTTACACTTCTAGTACGTTTCTAGCAAATGTAGCCCATTTCAAATGGGGTTTCCAATGGCACATGATTTCCTTACTTGGTGAAGAGAAAATATTTAGCAGAAATCTGGCAAATTTGTTCATTTAACTTCCAACATTTGTGCTTCTTGGTTGGAGGAGTTAAGTCCTAGAGTTGAGAATATTTTCAATGCCCAGGATTCAAATTTCCTACTTGAACACCCATTAGTAGGTGTAAATATTTCTATATAATTTGAAACTTACGGTTAAAATCATTATGCATGCAGCACAGTAAATACAAAACATATGTAGTGTATATGTCCAAATAAAGTTTAAAAATATTTAAAAAAACAATAACAATAAAATAAAAAGAATCAAAGGAATAAGTTTTGATGGGCTGAATCCCATTTTTTTTTATAGCTTTGTTTGATGACTGACTTGTTTAAATTTAATAAATGTAATTTAATTGCTCGTTTCGTTGTCACTCATCAACATTTTTGAACTGAAAAATCCACAATCGTCTTTTTTTTGTCTGACCTGGTGTTGCCTGGAATTATTGAAATTGTAGCCTATTATTGAGACGTTTGCCAAGGCAAATCAAAAGACTTATTCAATCAAATCCCAGCTACCAATACATTTAGCTATACCTTCATAAAGTAATAAGTGTTATCTTCCATGTCTTCCACATTTAGATTTAAGCTTTGTTTTGACGGCTACCTACGATGGATTCAACACCACCGTCTACAACCGGCAGGGGTGTGGAAGCAGCACCTGTGAGGGCGTGGCCATACTCAAGAGGCTGCATGTGAGAGTGCACAAATACAGCTTTTTCCTCACTTAAACAGATGATACATCTTTTAATATAAAATACAGTATTTTTTCGGATTATAAATCGTACTGGAGTATAAGTCGCACCAGCCACAGAATGCACAATGAAGAGGGGAAAAAACATTTATGAGTCACACTGGAATATAAGCATTTTTGGGAGTATTAAAAAAAAAAAGTAGAAATCAAGAACAAACATTCTATATTAAAGTTAAAACAGTAAAAATGGTGGCAACAGGCTACACTGCTGGCCATAAGTATTGGCACCCTTGCAATTCTGTCAGGTAATGCTCAATTCCTCCTAGAAAAATGATTGCAATTACAAATGCTTTAGTAGTAATAGCATCGTTTATTTTGCTTGCAGTGAAAAAACACAAAAAAGAATGGAAAAAAAAAAAAGAAATCATTATCATTTTACACAAAACTCCAAAAATGGGATTGACAAAAGTATTGGCACCCTTTGAAAAATCATGTGATGCTTCTGTAAATTGTGTAATTAACAGCACCTGTTACTTACCTGTGGCATATAACAGGTGGTGGCAATAACTAAATCACACTGGCAGCCAGTTAAAATGGATTAAAGTTGACTCAACCTCTGTCCTGTGTCCTTGTGTGTACCACATTGAGCATGGAGAAAAGACAGAAAACCAAAAACTGTTTGAGGACTTGAGAAGCAAAATTATGAAGAGGAATGGGCAATCTCAAGGCTACAAGTCCATCTCCAAAGACCTGAATGTTCTTGTGTCTCCCGTGCGCAGTGTCATCAATAAGTGTAAAGCCCATTGCACTATGGCTAACCTCCCTAGAAAAATTGACGAGAGATTTCAACGAAAGATTGTGCGGATGGTGGATAAAGAACCTCGACTAACATCCAAACAAGTTGAAGCTGTCCTGCAGTCCGATGGTACAACAGTGTCAACCCGTACTATCCCTCGGCGTCTGAATGAAAGGAGACTCTATGGTAGGATACCCAGGAAGACTCCACTTCTGATCCAGAGACAGACAAAAGCCAGGCTGGAGTTTGCCAAAACTGACCTGAGAAAGCCAAAAACGTTTTGGAAGAATGTTCTCTGCTTTTGGGGAAAAGGCATCAACAAAGAGTTTACAGGAAAAAAACGAGGCCTTTAAATAAAAGAACATGGTCCTCACAGTAAAACATGGCGGAGGTTCCCTGATGTTTTGGGGTTGCTTTGCTGCCTCTGGCACTGGACTGCTTGACCGTGTTCACGGCATTATGAAATCTGAGGACTACCAGCAAATTTTGCAGTGTAATGTAGGGCCCAGTGTGAGAAAGCTGGGTCTCCCTCAGATGTCATGGGTCTTCCAGCAGGACAATGACCTAAAACATACTTCAAAAAGCACTAGAAAATGGTTTGAGAGAAAGCAATGGAGACTTCTAAAGTGGCCAGCAACGAGTCCAGACCTGAATACCATAGAACACCTTTGGAGAGATCTGAAAATGGCAGTTCGGAGAAGACCTGGAGCAGTTGGCCAAAGAAGAACAGTCTAAAATTCAAGCAGAGCATTTTAAGAATCTCATTGATGGATACTGGAAGTGGTTGTTCGCAGTTATTTTGTGTAAAGGTTTTGCTACCCAATATTAGGCTGAGGTTGCCAATAATTTTGTCCGGCTGGCTGGTTTTAGCGTTCTATGACCTGTTTTAATCCAATTCTGAACCTCCTCCAGAATACTGGTCGTAACGGATGTGTCATGCTGGGCCCTTCCTGCACTTATGCCACCTACCAGTTAGTAGAGTGAGTGTGACGCCGCACCTCGTTTACTGTGCTGCACGTCTCAAGCCACTAATCTGACTCCAATCTGATTGGGGCCCCAGCGATGAAATCGGCCTGACTCTGAGCATTCCCATCATCTCCGCCGGGAGCTTCGGCCTCTCTTGCGACTACAAACCTAAACTGACTCGGCTCTTGCCACCGGCACGCAAGATCTCCAATATGTTCTCCCACTTTTTCAAGGATAAGTTGCCATTCAAAGATGAGTGGAAGCATGTTTACGTCTACAAGAAGTCGGTCTATAATGCAACTGAGGACTGCTTTTGGTGAACGACCGAAACGTTTTCTCTCGACTCTCTCAAGTTTCTCTCGAGTTTTTCCTCATCTTTTTGCTTTCATCGTAGGTACACCAACGCACTTGAAGCACCATCGGCCAACTTTGCCACAACGATAAAGAGAGAGATGCTACGTTCTGAGGAAGACTTGAAGAACGCACTGCTGTCAGACAAAAGACACAGTAACAGTAGGTAGCCTTTATTCACTGGCAGACTTTGCAATTTTGGGGCCTAAGGCGAACATATCCAGGGGCTCTCTTTATGGGTCATGGGTGAGAAGGGTGTGGAGGAAATATGTTCCGGTACACTAGGGCTGTCCTAGACGACAAATTCTCTCCTGATTAGTCAGCCGACTAGTTTTACGATTAGTCGACTAATTTAATAATTTTCTTTTTTTTCTTAATTTAGCAATGACATATTTGTTGACGCTTATTAATTCACCAAACCATTTTGGAACACTTAAATTCTTTATTGAAGTACAAATAATTATGTAAAAAACAATAATTAATCACAAATAAACAATGAGGTTAAATGCTGATAGCATTTACTTGTGCAAAAGAATGGAAAGTAAAAAGATTCAGAACACTGACTTTGCCTTTCCAACATTATTCAAAGCAATTCATAAAAAAAAAAAATTCTCGCATTATTATTATATTATACTACTACAGTGCCTTGCAAAAGTATTCGGCCCCCTTGAACCTTGCAACCTTTCGCCACATTTCAGGCTTCAAACATAAAGATATAAAATTTTAATTTTTTGTCAAGAATCAACAACAAGTGGGACACAATCGTGAAGTGGAACAAAATTTATTGGATAATTTAAACTTTTTTAACAAATAAAAAACTGAAAAGTGGGGCGTACAATATTCTTCGGCCCCCTTGCGTTAATACTTTGTAGCGCCACCTTTTGCTCCAATTACAGCTGCAAGTCGCTTGGGGTATGTTTCTATCAGTTTTGCACATCGAGAGACTGACATTCTTGCCCATTCTTCCTTGCAAAACAGTTCGAGCTCAGTGAGGTTGGATGGAGAGTGTTTGTGAACAGCAGTCTTCAGCTCTTTCCACAGATTCTCGATTGGGTTCAGGTCTGGACTTTGACTTGGCCATTCTAACACCTGGATACGTTTATTTTTGAACCATTCCATTGTAGATTTGGCTTTATGTTTTGGATCATTGTCCTGTTGGAAGATAAATCTCCGTCCCAGTCTCAGGTCTTGTGCAGATACCAACAGGTTTTCTTCCAGAATGTTCCTGTATTTGGCTGCATCCATCTTCCTGTCAATTTTAACCATCTTCCCTGTCCCTGCTGAAGAAAAGCAGGCCCAAACCATGATGCTGCCACCACCATGTTTGACAGTGGGGATGGTGTGTTCAGGGTGATGAGCTGTGTTGCTTTTACGCCAAACATATCGTTTTGCATTGTGGCCAAAAAGTTCAATTTTGGTTTCATCTGACCAGAGCACCTTCTTCCACATGTTTGGTGTGTCTCCCAGGTGGCTTGTGGCAAACTTTAAACGAGACTTTTTATGGATATCTTTGAGAAATGGCTTTCTTCTTGCCACTCTTCCATAAAGGCCAGATTTGTGCAGTGTACGACTGATTGTTGTCCGATGGACAGACTCTCCCACCTCAGCTGTAGATCTCTGCAGTTCTCCCAGAGTGATCATGGGCCTCTTGGCTGCATCTCTGATCAGTTTTCTCCTTGTTTGAGAAGAAAGTTTGGAAGGACGGCCGGGTCTTGGTAGATTTGCAGTGGTCTGATGCTCCTTCCATTTCAATATGATGGCTTGCACAGTGCTCCTTGAGATGTTTAAAGCTTGGGAAATCTTTTTGTATCCAAATCCGGCTTTAAACTTCTCCACAACAGTATCTCGGACCTGCCTGGTGTGTTCCTTGGTTTTCATAATGCTCTCTGCACTTTAAACAGAACCCTGAAACTATCACAGAGCAGGTGCATTTATACGGAGACTTGATTACACACAGGTGGATTCTATTTATCATCATCGGTCATTTAGGACAACATTGGATCATTCAGAGATCCTCACTGAACTTCTGGAGTGAGTTTGCTGCACTGAAAGTAAAGGGGCCGAATAATATTGCACGCCCCACTTTTCAGTTTTTTATTTGTTAAAAAAGTTTAAATTATCCAATAAATGTTGTTCCACTTCAAGATTGTGTCCCACTTGTTGTTGATTCTTGACAAAAAAATTAAATTTCATATCCTTATGTTTGAAGCCTGAAATGTGGCGAAAGGTTGCAAGATTCAAGGGGGCCGAATACTTTTGCAAGGCACTGTATATATAATAGTAGTACAATAATTATAATAATTATTCATTGCCAATCATATTTTTCATACTGTCATTTGAAAGCTATTCTTAGTGTAGAATCTGTATTCTGTAGTATTTACTCAACATATTATAATATTAATTCTGAAGTATGTGTGGGATTAACACCAGAAATCGTTATATATATGACAAACATGACGTGCTTTTATTTTGAAATGTTCACCAGAGGTAGAGTACGTTCGCTAAACCACTAACCGAAAGCTTTACACTCCGTAAAAAACATTCTTCGTCATTGCTTGTGGTGTCACCAATAGAATTATTTTTTTTTTCGTTAGCAAATGCCATTAACCAGCTGTTGAGTGTTATCGTATGACTGATTGGAACTGTACTGCATTGTTTCGCCACAAGGTGTGCTGTCGTGTATTTTATGTTCGGTGTGAAGAAGAAGAAGAAACTTCAAAGAGGCATTAGCGGCCTGTTCTCAACTTCTCCCTCACTGCACATTGGCTCTCATGGAGAGCACGTTCGCTCATGTGTTCGAAATAAATAATAGCCGACGTGCAAAGTAGCAAGTGAGCTGTAAAAATAGCGAGCTTAGTGGTGTGAAAAACGCGGGAGAACTAAGTGAAGCTAACGAACAGCTAAGCGGAGCTAAGCGATGCTAAACGGAGCTAAGCAAAGCTAAACGGAGCTAAATGAAGCTAACTCAGTCCATCGTCGTGGAACAGTCCATTGTAGTGCGTGTGTGTGTGGGGGAGAGATAATATAAATGCAGCATTCAAATGGCTTTCTTTTTTGTTTTGTTATTTGTTTGTTTGGTATGCTGACATAATTATACATGATGAATAGTTGGGGGTGCTGCTGGTTCCGGTGGCCCAAGCCCTTGCTCGTTGGGGCAAGGGCAGCTGGTTGTGGGTCCCCTACTGGTTGGGGGCCTAAGGCGATCGCCTACTTCGCCTGAATAGTAGATCCGCCTATGCCTTTATATTACCTAACAAAACTTCTGGCATCTCCGCTAGTTTAAATAATACTTTTTTTTTTGTTCAATTTTTAAAAATGTTTTTGATTTTTTTTTTTTTACTTCTTTAATTTATACATTCATTCAATCATTCATTCATTCATTCATTCATTCATTCATTCATTCATTCATTCATTCATACATTCATCATTCATAAATCTATAGAAAATATTTTATGATTTTAGTTGCAGAAGGTTGGTTATTATGTTTCCTTAGGTTCAGTGCTGTAAGTAGTAATATACTAAAACAAGGGCGTAGGTTTGCATGGGGCAGTAGGGACATAACACTACCAACTTTTCAGGATGCTCAAATTGTCCCCACCAACTTTTAGCAACCTTATTTGCATTATATAATGAGTTTTGTTATATAGGTAATTTACATTGTCTTCCCATATGTTGGAATTCTATAATAGACCCAACCATTACTAAGTTAATGATTTTCCTTATGTCCAGAATTGATTTATCCCTTTTACCTAGCTGAATGTGCCGGTCCATTTTTTCCCCCTCAAACGCTCGTTTGATTGGTTGATGAGTTGACCCTCCACACCCTCCCGCAACACAGACACACTCGCACACTCACACAGCCCTAACAGATTAATGTCAACAACATGCCGCCTCCTGCGCCCCCTTCGAAGAGGAGTGATATTAGAATTTCTTTTTTTTTTTGGCCAGCAGCAGCCACTTTTAGTAATGTAAGAAGAAATCAATGCTGTGGAGGTGGGGGAACACCCACTAATTTTGCTACTGAAAGTCTGACCTGCATCAGGGTTAGCATAACATTAAACTGTGTGAGCTTGCTAACCTTCAAAACTACTGCAGTCAGGCCAGCCTCCACAAGGAATAACCAAGTCTAGCTAGCTGTCCATCTACAGGCGACCAGGAGCTTGATTTTTGATTGATTGATGATTTTACGACACTGTGCGGGTGTGGGCTGGCCCTAATGGGAAACGCAGCGCTGGTTCTCATGGGAAGCGCAGTCTTCATGGCAAAACACTACCGCTTTTGTCCACCGGCGTTGCTAAAATCGACCAAAACTGAAAAGTTTCCAAGTGTTGCTTTAAGACGTCAAAATAAACAGCATTAAAGATCAAGATGGTTAGGCAAGGGTGAACAGCTGAGTTTTGGGTCGGGCTTTGAAGAGTGAGAGGGTAGATATGTTTTGAAGATCTGGCGGTAGGGAATTCAGAGCTGGGGTGCAGAGTGACGAAAGACTCTGGAACCGAAGGTGTTGAGACAGGCACAAGGGACAGAAAGATGGAGGGAAGAAGAGGAATAAGGTGAACAGGGTTGGAGTGCTAATGCAGAGGAGTTTAGATATATAGGATGGGGCCAGGCTGTGAAGTGCTTTGATGAGGAGAATCTTGTACATAAAACTTTGTTTAATTGGGAGCCAATGGAGTTGACGGAGGATGGGGGTGAAGTGGGGTGTGGTGGGTGGCAGCAGTTTCTGGAGGGATTTATAAGGGAGACCGTAGAGGAGTGAGTTACAATAGTCAATCTGGGAGGTGACTAGACTGCAAACGAGAGTGGCTGCGATGTGGGGGATGAGAGAAGGAAGGAGATGAGGGATATTACGGAGGTGGAAGTAGGCTGACATGGTAATGTTGTGGTATTACGGAAGCGGAAGGAGAGCGTGCTGTTGAGGATGACACCCAAACCTGAATGGTTTACTAATTAACTTTAGTAGTTTTTAGAAAAAAGTTTTAATCGAACGTTGTATCACCTGCACCAATATACATGAAAGTTAGTATAAGTCAATACAGATTTATTTTGCATTGATCATTTAGCCTATCAATTAATTAGGTTCATATTTGTGAGAAATGTAGCCCTGACCCTTGTTCAATAATCTGTTTGATCTTAATAATGTCCCGTTCCCAGCAAAAAGTGTACAAGCAGGTTATGCTGTTATATCGTCACTACCAATGATGAGACCAATCCTATGCCCTTGTACTAAAGTATTGTATTGTCAATGTAAAAACAGTTCATTTTTAGAGTTTGTCTCTCAGCGTCTACGGTAGCCAATGAATTTGGATCAACAAGAACAGTGTAAACTATAAAATAATACTGCATATGATGCAAGATAATGTTGTGGTTAATTATTTTATTTTTTCAGTTTTCATTGTTTGTGGCCGCCTCGATGACATTATTTCAATCAAGGCCAAAATTGACCCCATTCACCCGGACATCATGTTCATTCTCATGGACATCTACAAGTAAGTATCAAAAGAAGAACGTTTTGTTTTCGACATTAAAATTTCTCAATACAACTGTAGCATATTGATGATTTTCATTTTTTCTTTCTTTCAGTCCTGAATATTATGTCAATAGCACATCAACTCCGGGCATGCAGAACGTCCTGGTCATTACACTCCCACAAAGGAACTACGATTACGGATCTGGTTTACCCTACAATGACACTGTGAGCATTTTAATCACCTGATAAATGAAACAAGGGAACCTGCACGGTTAAAAAAAAAAAAAAAAAAAACCGAAAAAAGGGGGAATTTAATAATGGCAGCTTTGGTTGCCAGAATTGTACCATAACATGTCTTACATTTTAACTATTGTTTCACGGAAAACTAAAACATTTTAATGCATAATAAATCAAAGCCATATACAGTCTTGGTTTCAATGAAGCAAAAAAAAAAAAAAAAAAAAACCCAAAAAAACCAAAACAAAAACAAACAAACAAAACATTAGTCCTTTTTTTTTTTTAAACCAGTTGTGCAGCACAAAATAAGCAGCAAACATATTATGTTTATATATTTTGTTTAACATAAATAAGCTTATATAAAAAAACTCTAGTTGGTCATTCAGTATGTTAAATTAAGGTATCCTGGTTGTGATTGTTAAAATACGTTTTGCTGTCGCTGGACATTTTCTCTGTTCTGAAAAATTTTCTTTAGTAGTGTATTTATATTTCCAACTGGTCTTTCGTAGCTTTGTAGTTAATACGCTCGACTACCTAAATGCAGCGTTAGTTTGAATTCTGATTAGGCAGGGGGCAGAAGAAGAAAAAGAGAGTGACGGTGATGTTACCACGACATTTAAGACAATATAAATATGGATCACAGTATAAAAACTAACAATGTGTAATTTTTTTCGGACCAAGATTTACAGTTAAAAGAAAAATCTATAAAATTTATGGTTACGGAAGCACCATACGGTTTGTACGTATGTGTATTTTACGGTTTTCATGTTTTTTTTTTTTTTTTTTAATGTTCTATTTACTTCTTATGTTCCTTTAATGCTAGATCAATGACTTTGTCGCCGGCTATCATGATGGTGCGCTACTGTTCGGTAAAGTGCTTAGGGAGAGGATGCTCAGTCAGCAGAATAACTCTGGTAACCGAAGAGCTGATGACGTCCCACTCAGTGACAACCCATTCGGGAACGTCTCCTTTGACGGTATGTTACTCCGCTTTCCTCTGACACTCTAAAACTATGCTCATAAGTTAAGTAGTTTCTGAATAGTGTTTAAAGTTCCCGACAGCATAAAACACTTCCTAAATAGCATTATTATCTGAATTAGAATCATATTTTGAGACAATTCGACTATATACAACAATGTGGCAAAGCGCAGATGACGAGACATGAGTCTTTTAATCTGCCGTTTAGCCCCGCCTGTCATTATAGCGCTCTAGCATCCCTAGCTGGAGGATGACGTCAGCGGAGTCACGATTTCATCTGATTTAGTATGCAGCCCATTGAGGGGGAATTATTCATAACGAGGAAAACGCGACGAAGAGAGCCGCAAAATGTCATTTTTTCAGTCCCTCTACTCTAATAGTTTTACAAGATATTCTTTTCATCCAAGTATTTTCCCCCAATAGCTAAATAAATGGCTTGAGAAGGACCAGTCAGCCCGTTGAGGGGCAATTATTCAGAACGATGAAAACGTGACAAAGAGAGAATATTTTTACAGGATATTCTTTTTATCGAAGTATTTTTTCCCCAATTGCTAAATAATGGTGTGGTCATGACAAATAAGAGTCTTGTGATAAATTGAATATGAAATATTAAAAATGCATTTCTTCAGTACAAAATTAGTGAATGATGGTCAAAAGTGTCGACTTCTTGCACCTCCCGAACGGTATTTTATGCCACCGGAGTAAGTCAGGGTTTTGACATTCCCCTGCCCCGGCTTCGGAGACGGAGGAAAGCGCGTAAACACAGGAGGAGGCGTGACAGCTAGCCGACATGCTAACCCGAACCGAGCGGCGTTTCCAAGTTATTTCTGCTGCGGGCAGGCAGTGCTCGTCGCAAGGGAGAGAAGGGGAAACGCCGAAAATGACAAATCACACAAAAGTAATCCAACTCATGTCACAGACGGCGGCGGGGTGAATGTCTCCACTGATCGGCCAGCTCACAGTGGCGGGTAGGCAGTGCTCGTTGCTGGGGAGCAGGGGTCGCGTTAACCGAATATTTTCCGTCGTTGACCGGTTTTTTAAAACGGTGACGGAAAAAACTGAAGTCCATCCGTCATTTTGAATGGTTGCAATTCACACCCCAGACCACAGGGTGGCGAGTGAGCATATTAATTAGCTATTGTCTCTCTTGATGCGTGACGTCGTTGGCCTTACTCGGAAAAATGTCAAGGCAACTGAGTGTTTGCCTGGCACGGCCAGACTGTTCTCCCTGTATTTTTCAAACATTGAGAGAAAAGTCTGGGACACAGCCTCTCGAGTAGCTACAAAATCAATCGACAAATCAGGTTTATTTGCGTGACGTGTTCTTCACGAGCAACGTCACTCTTGCGCGCCGAAAGTCGTCTCTACAACAACACGGATGGCGGGAGAGCCAAGAATATGTTCCAATCTGCGGTAAATTCAGTTTTAAATGAGCTAAAACACATCGACACGAGACATTGACAACAGTCTGTCTCGCGCTATTCATGTTGAATAAACTCCGTTCTCCTTGTATGTTTACTTCCGCGCGCAAGTCCCTCGTCCTGCCCTCGTCGCTTTGCTAACGGCACGTCTGCCCGTCGCTGATTGGTGCACTCCGCTGTCTGTTTGCCTCTTGTTAAGCTTGTTCGGACAGAATATTAATTAAAAATGAATGAAAACTAAATACTTTTGAATATGTCATTATTATCATTTTAAAAATGTAAGTGACGGGTAAAAATAGATTATGCCTGGATTTTTATGACACTGTCAGTCAAAATGACAGACAACGAAAAAGTCTAGCCCAACCTCTGCTGGGGAGAGAATGTGAATCGCCAAAAATATAAACAAAACAGTAGTGGTATTATCACCCACAAAATGCAAGCCACCTCCTTACTGAAACGTTTGCCATGATCCCAGTATTTGACATGAAGCTTACTCACTTAGTCATTTGTCCAATGGTCTTTTGATTGTCAGACTTGTTTTGCCCATCGCGGGGAACAAGAATCTTTTGGAAATCCAAAAAGCCTGGTGCAGCAACAAAACCCTGCAACACATTGGGCTGGCGTGATGTGAAAAAAAAAAGAATACGCAAAATCAACTGAATTCGCAGTCCTTTTGCATGCTATAAAGCAATGAGATGCTGACCAGGTTGAGGTCACATTCGCATTCTTCCTCAACCCGAGACTTGAGCCGGAAGTCACTCATTTTCATGCTGCGGGATTGAAAAAAATTGAATAAATAAAACGATCGCTTCCACACACATCTAAGCGGTCCATTTCATTCAGGAATATAAAATGAAATATGAAATAAGCATGCTTTTTGCTGTCATAAGCACTTTAAGTAAGAACAAAAAACAACAAAGAGAACAAAAAAGGGAGAAAACAGATGTAAATGAATGTCAATATGTTTGCCCCATGCAGGCATGGCAGGCCACTACGTGTTGGACGAGTACGGCGACAGAGACGTTAACTTCTCCATGATTTACACATCTACCGATACTGGCAAGGTGAGACGGCTTTCACTATCAATGGGGATCACCATAATGTGCATTATGCACTGTAAAACAAAAGAAAGCATAACAAAACAAACAAAACTCGAAATTACAGTAAAACACTGGCAGCTGTGGTTGCCATAAATGCACCGCAAAACATACGGAGAAACTAAAAACTTACATTGTCAAATTGAAAACAAACTATCGTAAAATGAACTGCATTTTATATAATATACTGTACAACTGTTGTCTTTCCTCAAATTATTGTAAAGAGTATATATCTTCAACCCATCTGATGGTGGTGACGTCACAGTGCTTCCTTTTTTCTTCTCCAACTAGAGTTTGAACTGAAGCTGTCACTGTGGTAGTCAGGTGTGCTAACTACTGAGCCAACAGCACAGTCTTCTTCACCTGCCAATACACACTTTTAAACTTTCAGGGAGTCATAACGGTGGGTGTTTTAATCCTGAATGGTGTAGAGCAGGGGTGTCCAAACTTTTTGCAAAGGGGGCCAGATTTGGTGTGGTAAAAATGTGGGGGGCCGACCTTGGCTGACGTCCTTTACATAGAACAATATATTTAAGCAAATTTTAGCAAGCCATTCTGTGTGTCACATTTTTTTTTAAATCAATAATTTCAACAATCTCGCAACTAGCCTTTGTGGCGCTCTCTTTTGACTCTCAGGCTCTTGCGAAATACTGCTGCTGTGAAATTAAACTAGCTTCAAGTTTGCTTCAATTTCTCGCTGCGTATCTTCCCTATCATCTTGTCGTACATGTCAGAGTGTCTTGTTTGGTATTATCACCTCACATTGAACTTTTTAAAAACAGCTACTGTCTCTTTGCAAATGAGGCAGACAGAGTTGTTGCATGTTTTAGTGAAGAAATAGTCCAATTTCCACTTATCCTTGAAGCGTCGGCCGTTGTAGTGAACTTTTTTTGTTGTTGTTGTTGATTGTCGCCATTTTAGCAAATTGGAAGTAAAGGGTCACATGGGGTAATGTTGTTTAGAGTGCTGCTGCCTTTTAGCGGGTAAATGAGGAGCAGAATTTAGTGTGTAAGCGACTTCGTATGCTGGTAGCAGCACTGCTGACCAATTTATTAAGTCTGTGCGGGCCAGACGTAATTGATTTTATGACAGAGGCTGGGGGCCGGATGAAATTTGACCGCGGGCCGCATTTGGCCCCCGGGCCGGACTTTGGACACGTCTGGTGTAGAGGGACATTGAGAAAAGGATTGACATGAGCCTCTTTCCCACATACCTGAACACCGTTAAAATCCTGGTATTTAAACGGGTAGGCCTTATGTATAAAAGCAATTTCCCGGGTCGACTGACACGGAGATTACGCGGACTTTTACCGGCTCGCTTCATAATATAATATTCGAGACATACCCGGGATGTGGAACGTGTGAAAACAAACGTTTAATTCTCAAGACACAGCACGAAGGCTGACGACATAAATATCATTTGGGCCGATCTTCATTTCCTCTTTCTTTGCCTTAAGACGAAAAGCGATAAAAAAACATTGCAATTATCAACATGGCAAACTGGAAACATAACGAAATTAAATTGCTACTGGATCTTACAACCGAGGAAGAGACAGTCTATCGTCCATCTTTGGAAATGTGTGGTTTATTTTGTTGCCGATGCTACGGTCCGCAACTGTGGAAACAAGGTTGTAGCTCAAAGCAGATAACAACCAAGGAATATGTTCAAGGTTTTATTAATTACAAACAAAAATACACACGATCGAGAAAAAAGGGCAATAACAAAATAGGTCCGTGACGGTAGGTCGACGGGGATCAATAATACTAACCTAAGCGATAGGCAGAGAGCCGATAAGACAAGAAAAATAAACACACTCAAATACCTCCACAAGAAAGAAGATTTCAAAACAAGGCAAAACAATTTGGCAAATAAACGAGATTCAAGAGTAAAAAGTGTCGAATGGTGACCAGCAAGTTAATATTTCTGCACCCTTCCCTTGGATCGCCTAGGCTTAAATACAGTCTTGCTGAGCTTGAATTGGCTACAGGTGCGACGTCGGGAATGCTCCAACAACCGGCTGTGAAACAAAACACTATCTGACCAACAGAATGTGAAAACCGATGCCGACCAAAACTGACGTAATGTCCGCGTTATAAAATCCCGCACCCCGCCCTCCCCGCACAGAGAGCGTCGAATCGCCAACACTGGACAAGTCTATGAAGTCAACCCGGGTTATTCCCAGGACATCTCTCCAAGTCTGAAAGCTATGACGCGGGTAAATCCAAGGTCACTTTATACGGGAATTTACCGGGATAAAGTCTGAAAAGGGCTATGATGTCACAACTATCAAGTCTGGGTACATGTCAAGTATAGTATTTAAACATAACTGTTAACCCTTTTAGAGACAGTGGTCACTAACAATGTTGTTGATAATGGCATTTCTAACGGCGTTATTTTTTTGTCAGTAGTGAGTAATCTAATTAATTACTTTTCCCATATTTGCAACGCCGTTACCGTTACTGCGAATGTGAAGGGGCGCGTCACTACAATTTGGTTGAATGAAGCGTGAGTTGTTTGATTTTGTCACACATCAGCAGCCTGCATGGAGCAGAGTGGGAGGGGGAGGAGGGAAGGGGGTGGTGACACCGTTGCAAACGCGATGATGCTTGGCTAGGTGGGCAGATCATGCTCTGGCAAATACATCAAGACAGTAGTAATGGCGACATGCCAGGGAATTTCAAAGGTAGCGTTCTTAAACTTGAATTATCTTCATTATTGTTACTTTATGGAATTTTTAAGGATAGTGTTCTGCTTATTGTGCAGTAGGCCTAACATACAGTTTCAGAGATTTGCACTTGTTAATGGTCAGTTTACATTTGTTTTTTTAACAAACTAATACATTTGATTTAAATAAATATCAAATGTTCTAAAATACTGTACTGTTTATAGTGTTTTTCTTCTTCAGTCAATTAATATTCACATATTTGACGTGAAAGATGTTATAGAATTTATAGTTTAATAAAGTGTAGAAGATCAAAAGTAACTTGTAACTGTAACTAATTACTTTTTAAAAGTAAGACTGGTCACCACCGTGGATAGCTATTCAAAAGGTTGGCACATAAGAACTTTAACCCTTTATAGAGCATGTAATTAATTTTGGTCATTTTAAATATTAGCAATTATTACAAAATATTTTTACTATTAATAATTAATGTATTTTAAATATATTTTTCATAATTATTTATCAATTCATAAATATAAATGCATTTTATCAAATATTAATAAAAACTAGATTAATGAAATAAAATGAATAAAAACAGGAATACACAAAGTTGAGCTGCTGTTTTTTTATAGTATTTAATTCATTGCATGCCATTGCTGTCCAATTCATTTAAACCAGGAAGGCTGGCTATGAATGCTAATGTTTCAGTGCCATTAACAGTGCTAGGCGTCCAATCCATTTTTACCAGGAGGGTCCAAGTCAAAATGGATTGGAGGTTTGATACCGTCAATGCCAGCCAATGAGTTAAATGTAATGAGTAAAAAAAAAAAAATTACTGTAAAAAAAAATAATAAATAAATAAAAATTCAGGCATGAAACTTTTTTTTAGCAGTAAAATTGTGGCAACCACAGCTATCAGTATTTGAAATTAGTTTTCGAATTATATTTAGAGTACAGTGTACAGTGTGAATACAGTGTGTTTTTTCAAATCCTTTTTCTTGCAGTATGAGAGACTGCTTGTATTTGACACTTCGAGAAATAAAACCATAGACGTGACCAATAATCCTGCTCTGCCTTGGAAAGGAAATCGCCTGCCTCCAGATGTACCAGAAAATTTAGATGGTAATGCACACATACACACACCCTTAGCTCTACCTTGCTATTTAACAACCAAAAAAAGTTACTTAATCATACAGAATATGCACGCACAACAGCCTGAAACTCATTTAAATGAGGGCCGGGCGTTTTAACCGAACTTCAGGCATGAAAATGGGTCAGGGGTTGAAAAGGTGAGAAGGGTGTGGAGGAAATATGTTCCGGAACACTGTACAACTCGGGCTGTCCCAAACGACTAATTTTCTCCCGATTAGTCAGCCGACTATTTTTACGATTAGTAAATAATTTTAGTGAATAATTTTTTTCTCCCCCTTTTTTTTTGTTTTACTAATTTAGCAATGACATTTTTGATGACGCTTATTAATTCACAAAAACATTTTAGAACACTTAAAATCTTTATTAAAGTACAAATAAACATGTAAATAACAACAATAAATCACAAATGAACAATGAGGTCAAATGCTGATAGCATTAAGTCGTGCAAAAGAATGGAATGTAAACATATTCAGAACACTGACTTCGCCTTTCCAACATGATTCAAAACATTTCTTTAAAAAAAAAAAAAGGATCTAGCATTAATATTATAGTATGCTACGATATATAATAGTATTATAATAATTGCCAATCAGATTTTTAATTTAAAGGGTGTCATTTTAAAGCTATTCTTAGTGTAGAATCTGAATTCTGAAATATGTCGGGATTAACTCGAGACATCAAGATTTATATAGAAACATGACGTGCTTTTATTTTGAAATGTTCACCGGAAGTACAGTGGGGCAAATAAGTATTTAGTCAACCACTAATTGTGCAAGTTCTCCCACTTAAAAATATTAGAGAGGCCTGTAATTGTTAACATTGTTAAACCTCAACCATGAGAGACAGAATGTGGAAAAAACCCCAGAAAAAAATCACATTGTTTGATTTTTAAAGAATTTATTTGCAAATCATGGTGGAAAATAAGTATTTGGTCAATACCAAAAGTTCATCTCAATACTTTGTTATGTACCCTTTGTTGGCAATAACGGAGGCCAAACGTTTCTGTAACTCTTCACAAGCTTTTCACACACTGTTGCTGGTATTTTGGCCCATTCCTCCTTGCAGATCTCCTCTAGAGCAGTGATGTTTTGGGGCTGTCATTGGGCAACACGGACTTTCAACTCCCTCCACAGATTTTCTATGAGGTTGAGATCTGGAGACTGACCAGGCCACTCCAGGACCATGAAATAAATGCTTATTACGAAAGCACTCCTTTGTTGCCCTGGCTGTGTGTTTGGGATCATTGTCATGCTGAAAGACTCAGCCACGTCTCAACTTCAATGTCCTTGCTGATGGAAGGAGATTTTCACTCAAAATCTCTCGATACATGGCCCCATTCATTCTTTCCTTTACACAGATCAGTCGTCCTGGTCCCTTTGCAGAAAAACAGCCCCAAAGCATGATGTTTCCACCCCCATGCTTCACAGTGGGTATGGTGTTCTTCAGATGCAATTCAGTATTCTTTCTCCTCCAAACACGAGAACCTGTGTTTCTACCAAAAGTTCTGGATCATCCAAATGCTCTCTAGCGAACCGCAGACGGGCCTGGACATGTACTTTCTTCAGCAGGGGGACACGTCTGGCAGTGCAGGATTTGAGTCCCTGGCGGCGCATTGTGTTACTGATAGTAGCCTTTGTTACTGTGGTCCCAGCTCGCTGTAGGTCATTCACTAGGTCCCCCCTTTTGGTTCTGGGATTTTTGCTTCCCGTTCTTGTTATCATTTTGACGCCACGGGGTGAGGAGGGAGTTGAAAGTCCGTGTTGCCCAATGACAGCCCCAAAACATCACTGCTCCAGAGGAAATCTGCATGGAGGAATGGGCCAAAATACAGTGTGTGAAAAGCTTTTGAAGGGTTACAGAAAACATTTGGCCTCCGTTATTGCCAACAAAGGGTACATAACAAAGTATTGAGATGAACTTTTGGTATAGACCAAATACTTATTTTCCACCATGACTTGGAAATAAATTCTTTAAAAGTTAAACAATGTGATTGTCTTTTTTTCTTTTTTTTCTTCCAGATTCTGTCTCTCATAGTTGAGGTTTACCCATGTTGACAATTACAGGCCTCTCTAATATTTTCAAGTGGGAGAACTTGCACAATTAGTGCTTGACTAAATACTTATTTGCCCCACTTTATGTTCGCTAAACTGCTAACAGTAAGCTTTACACTCCGCAAAAAAAGCTTTTTGTCATTGCATGTGGTGTCAGTAATCAAAATTTTTTCTTTTTTTTTTCGTTTGCAAATGCTGTTAACCAGCGATTTTTTATGTTTAAGTGTCATCTTTTCCCACAACTTTGTGTTTTGGAGTAGACTGCCAATGTTTTATAGCAGGCTAAAGTAGGTTGTCTTTTTTCCCCATTAGCCTCAATGTAGCAATGCTAACGTTTACAGTGTTTATTTTGTATGTCTAAACTTTAATTCTATGGCGTGTTGATGACCAATAATCATCTGTGAAGGAACTGGACGCACACACAAATGTATGCATGCACGCACGTGACGATAAAACGCAGCTGTGAAAATTACCGCCCTCATTTTTATTTACCGTGCGATAAATGGACTCATTGCATATCTCGATAGGCCTAACAACTTCAATAAAACATGTCGTTAGTTAATTAGTTAGATGGATTTACAATCTGCCAGTTTTTAATTGTCTCCTATCGTCTTCCAAAATTACAACTGGGTGACGGTGCTTTAGGTGTTCATTCACGGCCGATGTGCAGCCAAACATGGCATGGAAGAGATAGGACACAACAGTGTACCCTCCTTTGTTTCGTTGAAATAAGTCAATGTTTTGGCCACTCTGGTGCACTTTTTTGGCTGTGTGCCACTTTCCCCGCTTGCATACCAAGCGTCCAACATTACAAAAATCTCCCGAACGCCCCTACCCCTTAAAAATTTTCTCCTTGGATCTACACAATTCACGTAGGTCACCCTTTTTGACTTCAAAACGGCGAATTTTGCCGAAAGGTGAGAGATTTTCATGCCTGAAACTTTCCTGTTAATGTATCTTCAATACTACTTGACAAAAATCTTTTGCCCAAAAATTTAATGCACTCTTATAAATCATATAAACATATGTGGTTTACATAAATTCCTAGAAATTCCCACTGAAAATGGATAAATGTGTGATTTTGTAGTCTTGGGCATGCAGGATGTGATCGTGATCGTTCTGAGTCTCAGCGTTGTCGTGGTGACCGCCATCGCCCTCATCTTTTACAAGTAAGAAACAGTGTGCGTAATGGTGAATGCATCCTGTAAATTAGGGTTGTCAAAAGTATTGGAAAGTGTTAATACTGAAATGTTGTATCCGGCAAGGGTGTAGATTTGCATAGGGACGGTAGGGACATAACACTACCAACTTTTCAGGATGCCCAAATTGTCCCCACCAACTTTTAAGCAACCTTATTTGCATTATATAATGAGTTCAGTTATATAAGTAATTTAAAATTGTCTTCCCATATGTTGTAAGGATAGAATTGACCCATTATTAAGTTAATTATTTTCATTATGTTCAGACTTACATTTTCCCCTTTTCACTTGCTGAATGTGCCGGTGCTTTTTTTCCCCTCAAACACACATTTGATTGGCTGAAGACTTGCATTTATTTAAAATGTATCAATTTATTTTCTACATTATTTAAAAAAAAATGTTATTTTGCAGCCTATGCAGACATTTTTTTCCCAGACAATCATACATTAGTTATAATAAATTAATTATAATAGAGATATTGTCATTTTTTGTTGAGTTTGGCTGTAGTTTTTGTTGAGTAGTAGCAGTAGTGTTTTACCTGAAGGAAGGCTCCATTTTTATTTATTTTTCTTACACTCTAAGAATTTTTTTCCAGTTATTTTTAACTTATTTATTTAGACAGACAATGTTGAGTGGTCTCAAGACAAATGTTTAATTTTTGCATTCCTGGATAATTAAGAGAATATTAACATGTTTGTTTTTATTGTGTATGTTAATATAATTTCTGTTCAAATTTTGCAATTTCAATTTGCTAACAAAATCCAGACATTTATTCTGGAAGTTTTCAAAATGTCTCTAGTAATTTTTGGAAAACAGGTCTTAATCGAACGGTTTATCACCTGAACCAATACAAAAGTTAGTATATGTCAATACAATAGTGCTGCAGCGATTAATCGATTAACTTGACTAATTTCAAATTTTAATCAATCTAATCAAATTTTGCTGCTTTGAGGATTCGTTTTATTAGAGTGACGTTGTAATGGTTTGTTTTGAAAGTTTTGCATTTTGTTTTATTGATTTGGGGGATACGCTGCCTTCTAGTGGCAACAGTGAATATGCCATAACTCGTCTAATATGGCTGAATCCAGCTGCTTGCTCTCTGTTAAGGCCAACATAAGGTATGTTTTTTTTTTTTTAGCTAATATGTTTGTTTATGCATTCGGTATTTTGTTTAGAAGTATATTTAGCAGTTTTTTGTGGGAATATGCATTTCGATGATTTGTTAAGAGCTTTGTAAAAAAAAAAAAAAAAAAAAAAAAAATTTAATTAAGCTAGCTGACTTTTGCTATGCACGTTAGCCAAATTATCTTTTGTTGTACTTCGATCTTCATTTATTTTTTTTACATCACTTGAGACTAAGCTCAGTTATTTTAATTTTTTAAAAATGCATTTATTGCTCTTGTAAAATGAAAGTGCAATCGTGCATCGTTTGAAGAAACACTCAGGAATTTTATTTGGTATTCACATTTCAGGCTTGTTTTGAAATTGTAATCTTAGCAAGCCAAAATATATATTATTGCAAGCATAAACTTATTATTTGTTTAACATATCCTAAAATTTATTCTGCAATGCATTAAATGTCCATAATCCGATTACTAACTAACTACTGACTAATTTAACTAACTGATAGATTAATCAAAGACCTAAACAATCGATAGCTGCAGCCCTACAATAGATTTATTTTGCATTGATCATTTCATCATTTCATTTGTCATGGGGTAAATTTTTGATGTTGTGCTACTCCTGGTAGTCGTGGAGGTTATTTTAGCATTTTCCTTGTTAACTCATGAGAAGCCTAACCCTAACCCCTGACGGTGGGAGATGTCTAATTGATTTTGAAATCAAAATCAATTAGATGCCTAGTGCCGTCAATGGGACTAAAATATTAGCATTCACAGCTAGTTCTCCCAGAATAAATGAATTGGATATCTATCGTCAAAAAGCAGGCAATGAGATAATTTCGGGGTACTTACAGGTACCTTCCTGTTAATTTTGGGCCACTTCCGTTACATTTAGGGCATTCCTGGTTCACTCCTTGTGCAATTTGGATTATTTCATTTCGATTTTAGTTCCTTTCTTGGTCACTTCCTCTTCATTGGTCACTTCCTGGTGATTTTTGGCCATTCCATGGTCACTTTTCTATTAATTTTGGGACCATTTGAGGAAGCATTTTTTTTAAGTTTGAGGTTTTTTTTTTTTTGGTTAAAAAAATGCCACCATTGGAGAAACACCAAAAGAGTTAACATTTAATTTTTGTTTTTAATTTCTATAGTATAAAAATTGGTATCGATTATGGAGTATTTTTATTTTTTAGTTTAGTATCGTGACCAGAATGCTGTACCTCTATCATCTAAGCTCACCTAAGTATCCAACTCATTCTAGGCAGAACAGAAAAGAGCGTCAGATGCAGAAAAAGTGGTCACACATCAACTCCCACCTTATTGGACCGTTGGATGAAAAGGAGGTTTCCTTAAAGGTGAAAGTCCTCATCTTGATCTAAGATTAGAAATCACGTGAGAGTAATCAATTGCTATTAAATACTATTATGGCATTGAGACATGTTCATGCATTTATTGGTTTATGTCGTTTGCATGCAAAAGATAGATGAAGATAAGAGGAAGGACAGTACTTTCTTCTCACGTCGAGGCCGCTATGACAAGAAGGTGCCTGAAGAAAATGCTTGACATGCATAGATAATAAAAAGAAAAAAAAACTGAAATGTTAACGCCCTATGCCTCTTGTGTCTTTAGCCAGTTATCCTGAAAGAACTGAAACACACTGACGGAGACTTCACAGAAAACCAGAAGATTGAGCTCAACACTGTATGACATAACTCCCATTACTTTACACAAATGCAACATTTTATGAAATCTATTTGACACTTTTTCAGAGTGGTATTTCTTTTGCACAGATAAACTTTAATCATCCCGTTATGATTCAATGCTTTTCAACAACCATTGTAGACCAATAATAAATGTAAAAAAGTACTGTATTCTTAAATTGACACATCTGTGTCACGCTCGGCTTAGTGTGTACCGAAAGAAAAAAAAAAAGGGAGCTTTGGCTGCAAGAATTATACCGTTAAAAAAACGGGAATATCGTAAAATGTTTATTGTCAAATTAACTCCAAACTACAATAAAACGAACTACATTTTATATAACTGTTATTTTACATCAAATAACTGTAAACAGTACATATGTGTAACATAAGCGGATTTTATGGGGGGGGGTCAGGGGGGCTAGCCCCCCCGGTGTCTGAAAAGTGTCATGGCATGTAATTGACTTTCATATATACAGTATATATATATATATATATATATATATATATATATATATATATATATATATATATATATATATATAAGTTGAAAAGCAATAAAACTGCAACAAAAATGAATGAAATGAACAAAAAAAAAATATTTTTATGATGGGTCAAAATGAGTTTTTCAGCACCTTAGACGGCCATTTGCTTTGCATATAATTTTTTTGGGAAAAAAAATGTTTTAAAAAATGATTTTTTTCTTTGATCGAAAATATTTTTTCTTTATTGAATTGATTTTCTTTTTTAAAATCTGCATTTTTTCAAAGCAACTTAAATTTTGACTGAATAATAAAACCAAAAATGTCCTAGCCAAAATGTGGCCATTGCGTCAATCAAAAAAAAAAAAAAAAAAAAAAAAAAAAACATTTTTTGAGTTTCAAATTAATTTTTGCATTCAAACACATTTTTTTTTTTAATTTAACTGAAGCGACATTTTTTTTTTGGTTGAATAATAAAGACGCCAATATATCTTCATATGGCTCCGCCCAGGGGATACAATTTTTGACTGGGGTAACTACATTGGCACGACACTGGCGGGCGTACCATATTCAATGGATGAATATCTTGGCGAAAAGTATTGCCTAAGCAGCCTAATTTAGAATTCCCTTCAAGAATGATGGGAAACAAAAAACACTCATTGTCAAATTATTATAAATATTCTTGTAAGTTAATTTTATTGCTGACACTGCGTTTCGGGATCATCCACATGTTGTGCCCCTCCTGCCCCAAAAGTCAAACTCCGCCTATGATGTGTAACAAGCCTGATAGTTGTGACAACACCGCTCCTCTCTTGTTCTCTCTTCTCCAACTGGAGTTTCAACCCCCACTGTCAGTGTGGCAGTCAAGTGTGCTGACTACTCAGCCAATAGCACAGTCTAGCTTTAGCAGCCAATACACTGTTTAATCTATTAAACTCTCAGGGAGTCACATTTTTCTAACTTCCTCCAACTGGTCTGCAGTTGCTCAGTAGTTCGCACGTTTGACTGACCAAGGCGGTTTCAAGTCTTGACTGTAGAGGGCAGACAATTAGCAAAATTGTGCCATAATGACAACACCATCAAGACTGGTTACATATCAAATATGTTACAAAACACAGGTAGTTCCCGGGTTACGAACGACTTTCGTTTCTACGCTGGCGACATAGCCCGAATTTCTGCAAAAATCAAAATTCACCCTTTAAGTACCCCTAAATACCACCTACAGTGGTGTGAAAAAAATATCTGAACCTTTTGGAATTTCTCACATTTCTGCATAAAATCTCCATCAAATGTGATCTGATCTTTGTCCAAATCAAACAGATGAAAAAACAGTGTCTGCTTTAACTAAAACCATACAAACATTTACAGGTTTTCATATTTCAATCAGGATACTATGCAAAAAATGACAGAAGGGGGAAAATAAGTAAGTGAACCATCACATTTAATATTTTGTGGCAACCCATTGGCAGCAATAACTGCAAACCAGTTGCTTCCTGTAGCTGCAGATCAGTCTGGCACATCGATCAAGACTAATCTTGGCCCATGCTTCTCTACAAAACTGCTGTAGTCCAGTCAGATTCCTGGGATGTCTGGCATGAATCGCTGTCACAGCATCTCAATGGGGTTCAACTTTAGACTTTGACTTGGCCACTCCAGAACATGTATTTTGTTCTTCTGAAACCATTGTGAAGTTGATTTACTTCTGTGTTTTGGATCATTGTGTTATTGCAGCATCCATCCTCTTTTTAGCTTCAACTATCTGAAAGACGGCCTCATGTTTTCTTGCAAAACATCCTGATAAACTTTTGAATTCATTCTTCCATTAATGATTGCAAGTTGTCCAGGCCCTGAGGCAGCAAACAGCCCCAAATCATGATGCTCCCACCACCATGTTTCACGATGGGGATGAGGTGTTGATGTTGGTGAGCTGTTCCATTTTTCCTCCACACGTGACATTGTGTCTTACTCCCAATTCAACTTTGGTTTCATCAGTCCACAAAATATTTTGTCAAAACTTCTGAGGAGTGTCCAAATGCTTTTTTGCGAACATTAAACGAGCAACAATGTTTTTTTTAGACAGCAGTTACTTCCTCCGTGGAATCCTCCCATCTTGGCCATAGTTTTACATATATTTGATGTGGGCACAGAGATATTGGACTGTGCCAGTGATTTCTGTAAGTCTTTAACAGACAATCTAGGGTTCTTTTTTTTTTTACCTCTCTGAGTATTCTGCGCTGAACTCTTGGCGTCATCTTTGGTGGACGGCCACTCCTTGGGAGAGAAGCAACGGTTCCAAACTCTTTCCATTTGCAGACAACCACTCTGACTGTCGATTGATGAACATCCAGACTTTTAGAGACAATCCTTGATCGCAGGTCTTCAGACAGCTCTTTTGACCGAGCCATGATGCACATCAGACAATGCTTCTCATCAAGACATTTCTTACCAGGTGTGTCTTTAATTGTGGGCAGGGCGGCTTTAAACCATTCACTAGTGATTGCGCACAAACCAGACTTAAAATGTCTGGTAAAAATTGGTTTCAATTGCTCTTTAAGTCTCCTTAGGCAGATGGTTAATTTACTTACTTTCCCCCTTCTGTCATTGTTTGCATACTATCCTCATTAAAATATTAAAACCTATAAATGTTTGGGCGGTTTTAGTTAGAGCAGACACTGTATTTTCATCTGTTTGATTTTGACAAAGATCAGATCACATTTGATGGTGATTTTATGCAGAAATGTGAGAAATTCCAAAAGGTTCAGATACTTTTTCATACCACTATAAATCTCAAAAAACTATCCATGTATTATACGTAATTCTACTGTCCTCGCTCAGACGTTGGAGCTAAATCCTAGCTAGACAGCGAGCTAAGCTGTAATCAGTCCCCCCTGTATCTCACTTGTTTGCACGACTTCTTCGTGGGAGCAAATATGGTTTTCCTGGGGTGTGTGCGTGCGCTCTCCTTCGTGTGCGCGAATGCGTTCTTCTCAGTGTGTACATGTGCTCTTACTTGTGTGCGGGAGTACTCTACGCTTCCTTCGCTAAAGTAAAAGCATACATCACAAACCAAAAGTCAAAACAATTATCAGTGGTGCGTAGTAACGCATTACTTGTACTCGGATACATTTACTTGAGTAACTTTGAGAAAAATGTACTTCTAAGAGTAATTTTACTAAGCCATACTTACTTTTACTTGAGTAGATTTGTGAAGAAAAAACACTGCTCTACTCCGCTGCTTTGGACTGCACAAGAGTCGTTACATTTTTACTCTTTATTCTACATATTAGATTTATTTATTTCTTGTCACCGATGCCAAGAGTAGCTTTACCATTTTCACCAATGAGACGTCGCAACAATACTTACATGACTCCATTATAACAATCAGACGTTCTATGATCACGCCAGCCTGGTCATTCACGTGGTGTCTTTAAAGCACTGTAAAAAATTTAGTATTTGATACAGAGCGCCGCCCTCAACATGACTTGAAAGCGTGGATTTTAACCTCTCCCAGTTTTTATTTGGCGCCGATTGATCACGGAAAACTGATCCTTTTAATTTTATAATAGGAACTATGAAGGAACTATTCACTATTCAAACTAGGAAGTATTTTCTCCACTACAGGGCACTCATGCTCTTTGGACGAATAATGCTTAATTTCTGTCATTTTTTTTTTTCTCTCGCCTGAATTAAAATTTTTTTGGTGTATTTCTTTGGCTTAATGTAGTTATGTAATGATTCATTGTACAGTATCATTATACTGTATACCAACGAGTGTTGTTAATAATGGCGTTAGAGTATAATGGCGTTACTAACGGCGTTATTTTTTTTCAGTAGTGAGTAATTACTTTTCTCATCTTGGCAACGCCCTTACGGTTACGGAGGATTTAAAGGCGTGCGTTACTATTCGTACTACGTTGGTTGAATGATGCGAGAAAAGTCAGAGACACGGACTCACGGAGATGAGAAAGCAGAGCTGGAGTGGGGAGAAGGGAAGGTGGTTGTGACGCCGTTGCAAGTGCGATGCTTGGTGGCTCCAATTATACCTGACTGTAGCAGATACCCTACAAACTACACTTACATGATGCTACGGTAGATATCACTTGTATATAGAACTAAATGCGAAATGACAGACACACGTTAGTAAACAGCTGGCATCTTAAAGCAGCAGACTTTTCAGGAAGGCTCTGTTGTAGAGAACCTTCCTAGCAAAGCTAAGTAACTTTCAATCTAAAATACTCCTAAATCGGCAAAGTCCTGACTTGAATCTATCTTTAAATGATGAAACAGTTTTAAAACCTTCACATGTCACAAGTGGACAGAAGGGAAGTAATGCGATAATGGGAGCAATTTGACCAACTTTAACTGTTGATTCAAATTACGAGATTTAAATTACTTCCAAACATAGCAAAGGTTACTATTGTTTTGTTTTTGGATGGAAAAAAAAACATGAAAGGGGTAACACTTTATAATAACTATCCGTTTTACTAGTTAATAGATCATTAGTAAACTGTTTATAAATGATTTATTGTTGATTTGTGACGTATTTGTTAACAGTTTGTTAACTCATTGACTCCCAGCCATTTTCACCGGAGCAAGGCCCTTCGCTCCCGGCCGTTTTACTGGCTTTTGATTGATTTTGCAAGGCACACAGAAAATTCTGTTCTATTGCTATATAAACATGGAACCCACCAAAAGAAAGATTAGACTCTCTTCTTTCAGCAAGAAAAAAAAGTAAGTTAATATTTTTTTCCATTCTTTAGAAATCAGCATTAAAAAATAGCTTAGTTTGAGCAATTTTCCAATTTCTGATGAAAAAACAGAAAATTAGCTTTTTGTGAAAGCATACATTTCAAACATAACTTTGACTATAACACAGCTATTTTTTTTTTTTGCTTTAGTTACATCCCAAACATCTGAATAATGTTTTCCTTTTACAAAATAACATAAACAACGAGACAAATAGAGCTTTTGATCGCGAAGTAAATATTTATTTACACATAACTAACTGAGAGATGATGCTGTTGTCGCTGCGACAGCCGGTTAAACTTTTCCCACATCGCCGCCTGTCTCATAAAGATGGATTTTTTTGAGTCTCTGTGGGGTCTGCTCGCCGAGCAGCACGGACTCAACGGCATTTTCTGCTGCACTGGTGGTCCCTGTCGTTCTGCTCGGTCGTCCAGCGCCTGGCATCCCGGGTGTCCTCTAGGTTGTTCTCCATTCAGTCGTCCTCCGCCGGCGCCCCAGCCGTGCGGCCCGGCCGTTAGTTGCCTTTGAATCGGATTGCGGGTCTTACCAAATGCGTTACTGCCATCCAGTGGCCAGTTTTATTGCTTTAAAATGGATTTTCAGCTTTGTGCTTTGGAGCAAAATTGAATCAGAACCCAGAGATGTCTCTTGTAAAAAAAAAAAAAAAAAAAAAAAAACGTAAAAGATGTATTTATACGTCTTTGGGACACTGAAACAATTAAAACCAGAACATATTTATACGTTTTTGGGAGCAAATGAGTTAAGCATTTACAGGGTGTTCTTAACCTGAAACACAGTTTGTGAAGAAACGTTTCAAGTTTTTGTGTGTAATGTTTGGCATTTCTATCTTTTCAGGTTAAGAAGTGCCGTTCACTTCAAAAGAAAAGGCATTTTGATAAGCCATTTTGCAGGCAGCGCTCATGTTGCACATTTATGAAAATCTGCCATAGAACCAACAAATATTTGTACTTTTCTTTGTATATTTAACCAATAAAACTATGACCTTCAACATAAAGTGTATACAGTTTTATCAAGATCCATCAACTAGCATGGACATTTAGAATGGAGTCAACCATACTGGAACACCCTGTAAATGCTTAACGAACTCTTAACAAATACTTCACAAATCAACAAGAAATCATTTATCAACAGTTTACTAATGATCTATCAACTAGTAAAACGGATAGTTATTATAAAGTGTTACCATGAAAGGTAACACCAGTTACTTTGCCAAGTAACTAATTACTCTTACATTCAGGTAACTGAGCGTAATTCAGTTATTTTTTGGGAGAAGCAATTTGTAACTGTAATTGATCAAATTTTTTTAAAGATTAACAACACCGATAACAACAGTTCATATAGAATACTGTGCTGAGAAAAAAAAATACCATTGTATGAAAAAAATAAATCAAACAAAAATGGAAGCAGTCACTCACAATGATACTCATTAATTGAGTATTCTTTTCACCAAGTACTTTTTTACTTGTACTTGAGTACATTCTATGGATGACTACTCATACTTTTACTTGAGTAATATTATTATAAAGTAACTCTACTCTTACTTGAGTAAAATCTATGGCTACTCTACCCACTTCTGATTATAATCAAATACGTATTTCGCCAAAGGGCAGAACAGTCATAAAGTATTGTTTATGAAAAAAAAAAAAAAAAAAAAAAAAACCGACTGGAGACAAAATGTTGGATGAGACTCCGACATCGTGAAGTCGAAATCAGTCGGGCACGTCGTAAATTCGTAACCTGGGGACTACCTGTATAACAATATTAATTTTTTTTTACCCAGATTTTCATTTAAATCTACAAAAATGTACAGTAAAATTTAGTTACCCACACCATACGTTTATTTTACGTTTTTCCCATTTTTGTTACGGTAAAATTCCGGCAACCAAAGCCACCAGAATTTTACCATAAATTCATTTTTTGTTGTCTTTTTTTTTTTTTTTTTTTTAAATTCTTACGATGTACTCCCCTCACAAAATGTTAGAATTATTTGGGATTTAGGTGAAATGGTAAACTATGTATATTAACCGCTGGTTCTGATAAACTCTCATTGACTCATTCAGATTAGAGCGGGTTGATTCAATTGTTAGGCAATCTTCAAAAATGATTTCTAGGACTTTCTGTAGTTCAGCAAATTGCAACATTTTCCCAAATATACTTTTTTAAATTTTGGTGGTACAGATTTGGAATGGGGCACCTAAAAACGGTTATATAACTACCACCTTAATCTGTCAGATTATTGCAACACATTCAAAAGCAAGAAAAATGAACCAAAATGATCTTTTCTTTTATTTCACTAACAGTAATTAACTCAATGGTGACTATTCACCATAATATACGCCCAATCCATCTGAAGTGGAAGGTTGGCAGCGAATGAGCGTTCATTCGCTGCCAACCTTCCACTTTAGATGGATTGGACGTCCACTAGTGATAAACTCCTTTAAAATCACAGCAGAAGGATATTCAGAAAACTGTTGCTGATGTGGTTTAATTTACTTCTCTTTGTGTTTTTTTTTTTTTTCAAGCTGCTGCATATCGATTACTACAACCTGACTAAATTCTACGGCACAGTGAAGATTGAACATGGTGTGTTTGGCGTGTTTGAGCTGTGCCAGAGAGGCTCCCTCAGGGTGATGAATTCATGACACACACAAACACACACCCACACGCGTTTAGTCATTTAGAAATTTAGATTTTTATTGCTATCAACTTTGTGGAGGAATTATTTTCCTGCTTTATGAGCGACAAAACAAAAATGAAAGGGACAGTTACAGACTAAACCTAATTTGCCTGAGATTAGCAATTGAGCACAAGTTGTTGCAATAAGGACAACACTGGCATGGCTATCAGTGTATGCAAATGTGACTCATAGTGTGATTACGTTGTTTATGGCTATTGATGGCCTCCTTTTTCCATTGCACACTATCATTTTATTGTTCATTTGTTATGCTTGACACACTTTAGGAACACTAAAAGCCTTGTTTAATCGTCAAGCGATAACTGCAGTGGTATGAAAAAGTATCTGAACATTTTGGAATTTCTTACATTTCTGCATAATATCACAATCAAATGTGATCTGATCTTTGTCAAAATCACACAGATGAAAATACAGTGTCTGCTTTAACTAAAATCACCCTAAAATTTATAGGTTTTCATATTTTAATGAGCATAGCATGCAAACAAGGGCAGAAGGGGGAAAAAATGAAAATAATAAATTAATATAAGTTAATAAAAATAAACATAAGTAAAATGATACATAAAAGTCATATTAAATCACTCAGACTTCAATGTTTAACATTCAAAGAGCCATTTCTACCCATTTTTGGCAAAATATTCATCACTGGGAGCTGCATGCGCATAGGCTAGGTTCATACTGCAGGTTCATACTTCATGCACAATTCCGATTTTTTCTCATAGACTATCTGTTTGTTTTTGGCGTGCCCGTTCAGACTCGGCAATGTAAGCAATACTGAAATATTATATATTATATATATTATATATATATATATATATATATATATATATATATATATATATATATATATATATATATATATATATATATATATATATATAATATAATATATATTATATAAAGAAAACCGAGCATTATCAGGCTTATTTTCTTCATTTTTTTTTTCATGACTGTGGTCAAGCCCGCGTACTGCACACAGCTATCACTGCCGTCCTGCCTGCAGCTCTCGCTCTTTGCTGACGTAATGACGTACCGCAAGCAAATGTCACTTCCGCTCATTAATATTATTCATGACGTTAGCTACTACTGTTGCTAAGGGGGACACACGCTAGCGTTTGTCCCCAATGGGAAATGAATGCAAATCGTGTACGAAGGAGATGTTTACAGAGCTAAACCTACCAAATTTGTCTGAAAATGATTTTCCTGGTGCCAAATTCACTGGTAATGATGTGGAAGAACATACAAATGTTAAGTTAAAGAGATGGCTTGAGTGTCGAGGGCTGAAAAAGACGAAAGAAACAAGCCAACTTAAGCATAGCCTTAGCTTTTTTATTGACACCTTTTTCTTACGTGACTGACAATGACATTCTCCTGTTTCAACAAGCTATCCTTTATCACCAGCCCTGTCTTTCTTATATATTATATCCTCTGGTTGTCCTACGTCTCTGGCCATTCCTGGGGGTAATTTATATTGTTAGTTTTGCGTAGTGTTTGCAAATGCTACTCAGTGACAGCCAACGAACACATCTAATTTTTTCATTAATAACAAATCCTAATTCTATAATTTATTTACACTTCCCCCTTACTAAAGTTGTTTTTTTTACAACAGAAAAGGTAACAGTGGCAGTCAGATACGATTGAATTCTTTTCAGATAATTCATTGTCAGACAGAAGCAGCACGGCACAACGTGACGCTAAAAAATAAGTTAAAAATCAAAATGGTTTACCTCTTTGTCCTATGAAAGACCATGCCAACCCAACAAAATCTTTACTGCATATGAAATGTGAACGGATTCACCTGGCGTTAAAAGTCCGCGCAAGTTGATTCATTCTTCACATTTTTTCCTTTGAGGTTTTTTTTTCGGGAAACGTATGAATAAAACATCCTTCATATGTCATAATGTCGAGAGTCATTTCTACAAGTTCCATAAAAGCAATGTTTGATCGGCATGTTCATTTTTGGGAGAAAAAGTAGCAGAAATAACATAGCTTCTATGAGAGGGTGGGTCTAAAACGTCCCACTTCCGCTTTACGATGGGACTTCACGGTCTAAAAATAAGCAAGGGTGGGTCTATAACGTCCCACTTCCGCTTTATGATGGGACGTCACGGTCTAAAAATAAGCATTTGTGCGGTACGCTTTTGCTGCATGAATTCTGATTTGGGAGACTTGACAGTTGAGACCGCCACATTCTGGAAAAATGTGACTCAGATCAGATTTAAACCACATACGAAAGTGACACAGATCGGAATTGAAATGGTCCACTTCTTTGGGACTTTTCCTTTTCAGACCGTCAACTTAATGCCTCACTTCAGTCGAAAAAACACGAAAAAATCTGAAAAGTCTGAACCTAGCCATAGTGACCTTTGAACTGATTGCGTATATACTGTATAAAGATATACAAGCATATTCTCTGGTGCATATTTGACGTAACAAAAGTTTTATCCTCCTTTAACCATTTGGTATTTCATAAAGCCTTTGCGCCTCTGAATAGAGCAAAGACTTGTGGGTACAACTTCTCAGTGGCAACCGTGACTTTACATAATTGGTGAATTAATGACTTTTGTGAGTCTTCTGTTAAGACAGTAATCAGTGATCCTGGCTTGATCTGCTTATTGAGGGGAAGTTAAACTTCTTTGTTAAACCTCGCAAGTCCTGGGATAAATTTTAATCAAATATTCATTTACCGTATTTTTCGGACAATAAGTCGCTTTTTTTTTTTCATCATTTTGCTGGGGGTGCGACTTATACTCAGGAGCGACTTATGTGTGAAATTATTACCACATTATTATATCATTTCACATGTTATTTTGGTGTTTTGGAGTGACACTGATGGTTTGGTAAACTTGTGAGCATTTTCTTTATGCTATAGTTATCTGAATAACTTTTCAGAGCTATGTTACGTTAACATACCGGCCACCTTCGCATTTTATTGTTCATGCATCATGTAACATTATCATACTGTACACTTATTCAGCATGTTGTTCTCTTCTGTATTCTTTTTGTTTTAAAGTGTCTTTCAAGATGACATATCTGTTCTATGTGTTGGATTTTTATTAAGTAAAATTTCCCCCCAAAATTTTTCCCTTATACTCCGGTGCGACTTATACTGTATATGTTTTTTTCTTCTTTGTTGGGCATTTTATGGCTGGTGCAACTTATACTCAGGTGCGACTTATAGTCAGAAAAATACGGTATTTAATATAAAACTGAGCCACATCAGAAGGTTCAAAGAGTTGCATGTGGCTCCAGAGCCACGGGTTGCTGACCCCTGACTCAGACAGTTAAAACCTAAAACAATTAAACCAGAAAAAAAGAAATAAAAACAAACAATTGGATAAAGAGCAAAACTGGTTTGATTGGGTATTTCAATAGTCTAACAAAAAAGACACAGTCTTGTGAATTCCTTCTATATTGTCTGAATTGTATTCCCACAGACAAAGCCCACCCCCCTACATACAGTGCACACACAACTTAACTGTATTCTGTTTATCCTTCCAGTACATCCTGAATGACAGAATCTCCTACCCAGATGAAACCTTCATGGACATGGAGTTTAAAATATCAGTCATGTATGATATAGCAAAGGTAATGTATTATAAAAGCACAATGTGTTGCAATCTAGCCACACATTGAGACCTTCAATTTTAACCGCTTACCTTCCTATGCCAGGGCATGTCTTATCTCCACTCTAGTAACATTGCAGTGCATGGGCGCCTCAAATCCACCAACTGTGTCGTTGACAACCGTATGGTGGTAAAGATCACCGATTTCGGCTGCCACACCATCCTGAGGCCGGGACGCGGTGAGTGGTCTGGGCGATTGAAATTGGAGTATAATTATTGTCAAACTGAAACGTAGCAAGCCGGCATGACTCTAGGCATATACAAGATACATGGCAATTCAGTCTAGTCTTCTGTGATTTCATTTGGAATTTCACTCCGGTCCAATCTCGATTGACAAATGACAGCACGCGAGGTTTGGTGTGTCATGATCAGTGTTGTTAATCTTACTTTAAAAAAGTAACAGTTACAAATTGCTTCTCCCAAAAAGTAATTGATTTAGTAATTCAGTTAACTCATTGTCAGAGTAATTAGTTACTCAACAAAGTAATTGACGTTACTTTTCATGTTCTACACGTTATTACATTATACATTTTATAACATCTTTCACATCAAATATGTTAAATTAACTTATTCAAGAAGAAAAACACTATCTATTGTACAGTATTTAGGAACATTTGATTGCTTGATTTGATTGATTGCTCAATAAGCAGAACTCACTATCCTTAAATATTCCGTAAAGTAACAATATTACCGTAACTTTCGGACTATAAGGTGCACTCGACTATAAGCTGCCACCAACCAAATTTGACACAAAACGGTATTTGTTCATAGATAAGCCGCACTGGACTATAAGCCACAGCTGCCCTCAATGTATTATAGGATATTTACAGCAAAAGATATTAACCAGTAAGACTTCATTTGACAGCGGCATCATAAGACTGTCATAAGACCAGATAAACCCCATGAAGCTTTGAACTAATTGGCTGCAAAGCTTCATTTCTTCAAGAAGCTTCATTTGGCCATCACTACTCCCTTGGGGGAGACAGTCAACCTCTGCTGCCACCAGCTGTCAACACTGTTGTTGTCCAACATGCCTCCTAACATGCATTGCAGCGCTATAGATGTAAATTGCAATCAAAAAGTTTCTGCGCTAATTATTTCTTCAGTTACTGTTCTAGTTATTTCAAAAATTGCTAGTGATGGTATTTTGTAACACTTTATTTGACAGTGGCACCATTAGACTATCATAACTATGACATGACACTGCCATGGGCATTAATGAATGCTTATGACAGATGTCATTTTGTGTCATCAAGCAAATTATCTCACTTTTGAATGGATGTAAAAGAGCCGAACGAGACATTAACAGAGTTAGTGTCATAATTTACAGGATGACACAAAATAAAATGACAACCGTCATAAGCATTCATTAATCCCCATGATAGCGTCATGTCATAATTATGACTTATGGTTTTATGGCAGTCTTATGACGCCGCTGTCAAATAAAGTGTTACCTATTAACTCAAATAAATCAACAAATAAGCTGCATGATTCAAAATTAGGGAAAAAACTAAACTACAAAAACGGCAGTTATCGCAAATGTTTTTGGGCTCCCGATACCGATTCTGACACCCTGCTGTGTGGTGTTGGCCGATGCCAATACTGTACTGATGACATGTTTTTTGAAAGAATTTTTTTTTTTAAATATTAAATTAATGCATACCCACTTGAATGTAAAGTATAGACACTGCTTAGCTCATTGTCTGCAATTGACAGCACTAGACGTCCAATTCATTTGAAGCAGGGGCTGCCACCCTCCCACTTCAAATAGATTGATGATATACTACTGATAAACTCATTTCAAATTAACAGCAGAAGGATGATAGGACACCACACAGAGGCCATTTTAGGTAGGGTGAACACCAGTTGGAAAATAAATCTCAAAAAGGACATATTGCACAGCATCAGCATGTTATTTCTTAGTACTCCCTGATACCGATGACGTCATTTTAGTGCCGAATCGGTACTGATATTAGTATCTGACGGTATAACAGATAATAGGATCGGTGCAACACTAGTTATTGCCATGATTCGACAGCGTGAGTCGCATTGCGTTTACCTCGCAACCGTGCCGGTGATTGGTTCTTTCTGATTCAGTCTGTTTGTTAGCCCTACCTCTAACATTGATTTTGAAATCCAGCCCAAACCACAGAAGACCAGGCTGAATTGCCATGCATCATGTACGTGGTCAAAGTCAGGATGGCTTGTCAGGCTCGTAACTCTGTGCTGAGAGCTCCTCTGTTCTACCTTCAGATGTATGGACGGCTCCGGAACATCTCCGGAAAGACGGGATTTCTCAAAAAGGAGATGTATACAGCTATGGCATCATCGCACATGAAATAATTCAGAGGCGGGCTCCTTTCTACACACCGTGCGGCTCCAGTCGTGCAGGTATAGAGCTGAAGTACGCAAAAGAACCTACACTTGAGCCCCAGGGCGTAGGTTTGGTCTCACATTGGTAGGGACGATATAACAGCATAACCTGCATGTACACTTTTTGCTGGGGACATTAATAAGACCAAACGGATTATTGAACTGGGGTCAGGGCTACATTTTCACGAATATGAACCTAATTATTTGATAGGCTAAATGATCAATACAAAAAAAAAAATCTGTATTGAGTTTTACTAACTTTCATGCGTGTTGTTTCAGGTGATACAACGTTCAATTCAAACTTTTGTTTTCAAAAACCACTAAAGAAACATTTTGAAACGCAAGTACCTTCATTAAAAAAACAACAACAAAAAAACAAAAACGGGGAGCTATCCCAGAATGGGTCTACTTCAGGGGGAGATTGGAGCACCCTTAGACTCAAACTAAAGTATTGTAATATAAAACTGATTTGGGAAAAAAATAATGAAAAAAAATCTGAAATATCCAAGGACCGATCTACATCTGAGGCATACTAGACTAACCAAAGTACTCTAATGAAATTCTGATGTGTGATTTCATTTCACAGATTTTTGTTTATATCCGTTCATGTTCATGTCAGTGTCACCCTGAAGTGGACCTATTCTTGGATAACTCCCCATTTAATTTTTTTTTTTTTTTTTTTTAACAAAGGGACTTGCACTCTAAAGCCACCGCGTTGCATTACCATAATGCACATAATGCAAACAATGATCCAAATGAGGGATGGCTAGCTTGACTTCGTTTATCCTTGTGTAATCTGGCCTGACCGCAGTAGTTTTGCAGGTTAGCAAGTTCACACAGTGTAATGTTAACTCTGATACAGGTCGGACTTTCAGTAGACAAAATTAGTGGTGTTTTCCACACCTCCACAACATTGACGTCTTTTTACATTACTTACAGTGGCTGCTGCTGGCTGAAAAAACTTCTGATATACTACCTCTTCGAAAGGGTTGGAGGAGGCTGCATATTGTCGAGATGAATCTATCGGGGCTGTGTGAGTGCGTGTGTGTCTGTGGGGTGGTTGGGTGGGTGTTAAGTGATCAGCCAATTCAAACCTGCATTCGGGGGTGGGGGGGTCCTTACAACATATGGGAAGACAATCTAAATTACCTATATAACTGAGCGCATTATATAATGCAAATAACATTGCTTAAAAGTTGGTGAGGACAATCCCTACAGTCCCAATTCAAACCTACGCCCTTGCTTGAACCCCATCAAACACCCTCTAAAATCCGAATTATTCTTCCAAGACAAAAAATAGAATAGACGTAATCCAACTTCCATTTTCACTTCTTGTATACTGACCATTATGTTTCTCTCAATGTTATCTCATCCCTCAGAGAAGATGTATCGGGTGCAGTATCCCAGTGGGTTGGGAGTCTTTAGACCAGAACTCAGCTTTGATGGTGTGTCGGAGAAAGATATTGAGGTGAGTGCATGATTCATGTTAAGGAGATAAAACATGAACTAGTTCTTGATACTGTCCACGAACATGCGTTTTGCAGTTGCACATGCTGATAAAGAACTGCTGGGATGAAGATCCAGAACGGAGGCCAGATTTTAAGAAAATCGAGTTAACCCTGGGTAAGATTTTCAGGTATGTCACCATTCACGTCAATGTTATGGGGCTCTTTTAATCCTTCTGCTGTGAATTTAAATGAGTTTATCAGTAGTAGTATCGCTGTAAGTGACAGCCAATGAGTTGCCAATGGCAACTACGATAGGTGAAAATTAACAAAAGATCAGTGTGCAATTTCAGCTTCGTTTTGGTTTTGAATGGCCTACAACGATTAATGGTTAAGTTGATAGTTAGTTATATGACAGTTTTTAATTTCCCCGTGTCCAATGTGTTATATGTAGCACTAAAGTTTTAAAAGTATTAATGATTATCTTCAACTAAAAGAGTATTTGAGAAAATGTTGCAATTTCCTGAGCCACAATAAGTCCTTCAAATCTGTATTGAGGATTGCCAAACAAAATGAACCAACCCATTCTATTGTGAATGAGTTGAAAAGAGTTGATAAGAATCAACAACTTCATTTTTAAGGTTTCTCTGTATATTTAACAGTATAATTCTTGTAACTAGGGCTGTCCCAAATGACTAATTTCCTCCCGATTAGTCAGCCGACTATTTTTACGATTAGTCGACTAATCTAATAATTAAAAAAAATATATATATATTTTTTTACTACTTTAATAATGAAATGTTTGTTCAGGCTTATTAGTTCACAAAAAATTTTTTGGAACACCTAAATTCTTTATTAACGTATAAATCAATAACATAAATACCAAATATACATCACAAACAATGAGGTCAAATGCTGCTGGCATTAACTAGTGCAAAAAAATGTAAACGGAAACACTGTGACTTCACCTCTTTAACAGGAGTCAAAACAATTCTTACTCTTTTTGTGGTATGTCATTTTCTATATTGTTCTAAATGTTAAAATGAATTGCAATGTCCCGGACAACCATTTTCAGAATAATTTGTGTGAGTTCAGATGCTTTTTCTGGTGAAAATAGATGAAGTAGAGGGCGGACTGAAATATGACCACAATTATTTTGAATGAAAGGCACACATACCAACAGTAACAAAAATTATAATATGGTAAAATAGATAGTCTTAATTTTATAGTAGTACTATAAGTAATACTTTATAATATTAAGTAACTAACATTAGTGCAGTCATGGATCACAGTAAGCAGGCCGGTGCTGTTTCCATATATATTTTTATTATGTATATACATATTTTCCCCAAGTGTGAGCTTCCATGATCCTAACAAATTTAATAATAATTTGAAAAAAAAAAAATACTGTATATAATTATATATATTGATTATTTTATTAAATAAAAATGCACGTTGATACGACGCACATAAAGGCAACTTCCAAAAAAAAAAAAAATCGTTAGAAAGTTGTATGGACTTACAATCCGCTAGCTTGTTGTTTCTTGTTGTCTTCGAAAATTACACTTGAGTGACGGCGCTTCAAGTGTTCGTTCATAGCTGACGTGCTACCGTGGTATGCGAGCTCAGTTTAGCAAAGAGTACACAAAGTGGCACCCTCCATATTTTCCTTGAAATAATTCCAGGCTATTCTGGTCCGCTTTTTTGGCTTTATGCCGCTTTCACGTGTTACCAATTCTGCCCTTTTTGGTAATTGGCAGTGTTTTCAACTCCTCGCCATAGTGAGGCGTGAACCGGCTCACTTCACTTAGCTCGTTGTCGTCGGTTCGTCCGGGTTCGTCTGATTTCCTCCTCAGGAAGGTGGCGGCGTGCATAAAAACACCGAGAGGCGTCGGATGGCTCTTTAAGGATACTTTTATCGACCAAAACAAAAACCGTGGGGGACGCAGCCACTCAACTCGGCGCTACCCGCGCACTTTTCCAACTCACCGATCTCGCTCCCACTCTCTCGCTCGCTCGCCCACGTTCTTCCTCTTTGCTCAATCTGACAACGGCGGTCACATTGAAATAACAGCGGCCCCCTTGGGGGTGCCAGGAACAACCACTTGTATCGCGAGCGCCCGCCATTCTAAACTTTATCCACATGTAATTTTTTAAAACCCGTCATTACCCGTCGTCGACGGTATGTTTTACCCGTCGACGCATTTACGTCATCGATGACGTCGACAACGTCGACTAGTCGGGACAGCTCTACTAGTAACCACAGCTGCTAGTATTTTACCATCAATCCTAGTTTTTTTTCCCAATTAAGGTGGAATCCATCATTTATTTATTTTTTATCTTGTATATATACTGTATATAATAATATACAGTAGTTTTATAGTGGCATCAATAATGAACACATTTTTAACGGGGGTAATCACAGCAACCTGCACAATCAAGCCACAGAAACATACATGGACAACCTCATCCGCCGCCTCCAGATGTATTCCAAGACTTTAGAGAATTTGGTGGAGGAGAGAACATCTTTGTACAAGGCTGAGAGAGACAGAGCAGATCGTCTCAACTTTATGCTCCTTCCTGGGTGGGTTGATTTCACACCTGCTCCTATAAGGCTGGAAAATGAGTGACAGAAGGAGTCATTTTTGTAAACGTATTTCCTTAGACCGGTGGTGCGGTCGCTGAAGGAGACAGGCCGAGTGGAGCCGGAGCTCTATGAAGAGGTGACGGTGTATTTTAGTGATATTGTGGGATTCACCACACTGTGCCACTACAGCACTCCCATGGAGGTGGTTGACATGCTCAATGAGATCTACAAGAACTTTGACAGCGTCCTTGACCACCATGATGTTTACAAGGTGTCTTTCTTTCCTATTTTGAGCCTCATGAGCACATTTTTTTCTTGACCGCATCTTCAGACGCTGACCACATACTCATTCTCAGGTTGAGACCATCGGGGATGCGTACATGGTAGCGTCAGGTTTGCCTAAACGCAACGGCGACAGGCACGCAGTTGACATCGCACACATGGCTCTTGACATTTTGTCATTTGTTGGGACGTTTGAGCTGCAGCACTTGCCCGGAATTCCTCTGTGGATACGTATTGGTGTGCATTCAGGTAAATGATCACCACAACAAGACATTTTACTGGTTTTGCCTAAATGACATGTCAGATTGTAGATGTACACTATACAGGCGGGCAAATAAGTATTTAGCCAACCACTAAGTTCTCCCACTTGAAAATATTAGAAAGGCCTGTGATTGTCAAAATGGGTAAACCTCAACCATGAGAGACAGAATGTGGAAAAAAACCCAGAAAATCACATTGTTTGATTTTTAAAGAATTTATTTGCAAATCATGGTGGAAAATAAGTATTTGGTCAATACCAAAAGTTCATCTCAATACTTTGTTACGTACCCTTTGTCGGCAATAACGGAGGCCAAACGATCTCTGTAGCTCTTCACAAGCTTTTCACACAGTTTTGCTGGTATTTTGGCCCATTCCTCCATGCAGATCTCCTCTGGAGCAATGATGTTTTGGGGCTGTCGTTGGGCAACACGGACTTTCAACTCCCTCCACAGATTTTCTATGGGGTTGAGATCTGGAGACTGGCTAGGCCACTCCAGGACCTTGAAATGCTTCTTACGAAGCCACTCCTTTGTTGCCCTGGCTGTGTGTTTGGGATCATTGTCATGCTGAAAGACCCAGCCACGTCTCATCTTCAATGCCCTTGCTGATGGAAGGAGATTTTCACTCAAAATCTCTCAATAAATGGCCCCATTCATTCTTTCCTTTACACAGATCAGTCGTCCTGGTCCCTTTGCAGAAAAACAGTCCCAAAGCATGATGTTTCCACCCCCATGCTTCACAGTGGGAATGGTGTTCTTCGGATGCAATTCAGTATTCTTTCTCCTCCAAACACGAGAACCTATGTTTCTACCAAAAAGTTCTATTTTGGTTTCATCTGACATAACACATTCTCCCAGTCCTCTTCTGGATCATCCAAATGCTCTCTAGCGAACCGCAGACAGGCCTGGATGTGTACTTTCCAGCAGGGGGACATGTCTGGCAGTGCAGGATTTGAGTCCCTGGTGGCGCATTGTGTTACTGATAGTAGCCTTTGTTACTGTGGTCCCTGCTCTCTGTAAGTAATTCACTAGGTCCCCCCGTGTGGTTCTGGGATTTTTGCTCACCGTTCATGTTATTATTTTGACGCCACGGGGTGTGATCTTGCATGGAGCCCCAGATCGAGGGAGATTATCAGTGGTCTTGTATGTCTTCCATTTCCTAATAATTGCTCCCACAGTGGATTTCTTTACACCAAGTGTTTTACCTATTGCAGATTCAGTCTTCCCAGCCTGGTGCAGGTCTACAATTTTGTCTCTGGTGTCCTTCGACAGCTTTGGTCTTGGCCATATTGGAGTTTGGAGTGTGACTGACTGAGTTGTGGACAGGTGTCTTTTATACCGATAATGAGTTAAAACAGGTGCCATTAATACAGGTAATGAGTAGAGCCTCATTAGACCTCGTTATAAGAAGTTAGACCTCTTTGACAGCAAGAAATCTTGCTTGTTTGTAGGTGACCAAATACTTATTTTCCACTCCAATTTGGACATAAATTCTTTAAAAACCAAACAATGTGATTTTCTGGGTTTTTTTTTCTTCCACATTCTGTCTCTCATGGTTGAGGTTTACCCATGTTGACAATTACAAGCCTCTCTAATCTTTTCAAGTAGGAGAACTTGCACAATTGGTGGTTGACTAAATACTTATTTGCCTCACTCTAAATCTGCACTGTTCCCAACAGTGCCATTCTAATTAATTAAAAATAAATTAACAATACATTTTGTTGACTTAAAATAAAAATTACGGCTGTCAATCGATTAAATTTTTTTAATCGAGTTAATCACAGCTTAAAAATTAATTAACCGTAATTAATCGCAATTCAAACCATCTATAAAATATGCCATATTTTTCTGTAAATTGTTGGAATGGAAAGATAAGACACAAGACGGATATATACATTCAACATACTGTACATAAGTACTGTATTTTTTTATTACAACAATGAATGAACAAGATGGCATTAACATTATTAAATTTCTGTTAAAGAAATCCATGGCTAGAAAGACTTGTAGTTCCTAAAAGATAAATGTTATTACAAGTTATAGAAATTATATATTAAAACCCCTCTTAATGTTCTCATTTTAATAAAATTTGTCAAATTTTCAAAAAAAACCCAAAAAAATAGTAGCTCGCCATTCATTGTTGATGTCAATAATTACACAATGCTCATGATGCTGAAACCCATAAAATCAGTCGCACCCAAGCGCCAGCAGAAGGCGACAAAACACCAAAAAACACAAGTAAGAAATGGACATGACACTGTGCTGTCATTTTAATCTGTTTGATCGGGGCATGTGCGTTAAATGCGTCAAATATTTTAACGTGATTAATTTTAAAAATTAATTACCGGCCGTTAACGCGATAACTTATACGGTCCTAAAAAAAAAAAAAAAAAAAAAAAAATACAAAATAAATCATGCAAGTACAATATTTACACATGTACACTAAATAATTGACAATATCTGTCATTAAGGTGCAAATAATAACTACTGATAGTACATTTTGTAACTGTAAAACACTGCTGGACAAAAAAGAAAACGTGTACAGTAAATGTTCACTTGTACAGAACATAAATGACAAGCTCTGTCATTAAGGTGCAAACATAATAATTATTGACAGTAACTTTAATTGTAAAATACTGCTGAATGAGAGAAATGGCTTTTGGGGGTCACAAAGCTGTTTACTCACATCATCAGCCAGTACTTCAGTGCTTCTTGTGGTTGATGAAACTGAGAGTGAAATTTGTTTGATTTTTGTTGTCATTTCCTGCTTTTCTTTTCCTTTGAACACTGCTGCCATCACTTGAGTCGTACACAGTTTTATTATTTCTTCATCAGAGAACAGCTTCTTATGTTTGGTCAACACCCACGACACTCTGAGTGAGCACTCCATTGCAATTTGTTGATGTGTCATAGATAAAATTCTTGTTAATTATTGCTGAAATCCCAGAATTCTTTATAGATATGGACGTAAAACAGTCTCGATTCTTGGTTAAAGGAAAAAGAAGCCGTGCAGGTAGCATTTATTTTACGTAAATATTGCGAACTACGATGCCATTGCCTTAGCTGTTAATTTCTTCATTTTTTTTCACAATGTTTCAAAATGGATGCATGGTACGAAAAATATAATTACCTTGAATCCTTGAACAAATCACTCCTGAGACAATCCTTCCTGTTTGTATGTGGTACAGCTTTCGTACTTTTTGAACTGAATCCGCGTGCGTATGTTTGTGAATAGCTCCTCTTTATGTGGGCAGCCCCCTGCTTGAAGGAGTTGCGCAGTGCATGGCCGAGCTGACCCGTCAATAATAATGATGTCTATGATGCTGTTTGATATTATGTGACCGGATACGTCATCTTGACATAGCAAACAATTACCGAAGTGAAGTACAGTGTATCATAAAATTAAAATAAATACAATAAACCAGCGTTTCTTCAAACCTTTTACACCAAGTATCGTCCTCAGAAATACTCCAAGTGCCACCATATTTACCAACATGAAAATAAACTTGTGTTGAAGACCCAAGTATTCATATACAGTACAGTGGCACCATAATGGCAGAGTAGTCCACATGCGTCTCATTTTCATTTAATATAGATTATTTATTACGAAGGTTGTTATCTTACTAAGTGTTTAAAATGCACCCATTTTCTGCCTACTATTTTAATACAAAAAACTTTGGGCTTGATACTTCAAGTGAGCTATCCTAAAGGAATGTAAAACACTAGTTAAAAGTAGTGAACTACGTGTTTAAAACACACACAAGCATTTTAAGAGGCATTTTTAGTGGAAGAAAATGAAAAAATTGACAAAAAATATTGGTCATAATGATGGTTCAGAGTAACATAGAAAGCTTTGGCCAGCTGAGTCTACAGTGCTCCCACTTGAAATGGATTGTATGTCTATCACTGTCAATGACAGTTGAGATCTAATTTGCTTTTGTAGGACCTTGTGCTGCTGGAGTGGTGGGGAACAAGATGCCCCGCTACTGTCTGTTTGGCGACACAGTCAACACAGCATCTCGAATGGAGTCTACTGGGCTGCGTAAGAAACACAAACGCGCAACTACGTTACACACAATGTTGTCACACAGTCAAGCATAGATTTCATCTGTTGCAGCTCTAAGAATCCATGTAAGTCAGTCCACCATCAAAATCCTACAGAGGACTGATTGTAACTTTGAGTATGAGCAGAGAGGAGAGACGTATCTGAAGGTGAGTAGCATCCGTGTTTAGCTTTTTTGAGTCACTTTTTCATCTAGAATTGCAAATTTTGTCCATTACTGGCTCACAGGGTAAAGGCAAAGAGATGACTTACTGGTTAACTGGAGTGACTGGAGGCAAATATAATCTACCCATACCACCAACAGCGTGAGTAAACCAGTTTACTCTCCAATTATGTGTTTATTAGTACCAATTAGTGTTGTCGTGATACTAACATTTTCGACTCAATATTGATACCCCCCCCCAAAAAAAACATTTTTTATATTACATACATTTTACTTTTTTTTTTTTTTAATGAAGTCATTCAAAGCCATTGACGATGATGTCCAATCATGAGGCCCTTAAAAACAAAATTATATCTCTTTAGATAAGTTTGTCATTAGTTGACGTCCAATCCATTAGAACTGGTGGGGTTGACAGCGAATGAACGTCTAGCGCCGTCGATGGCAGCCAATGAGTTAACATGGAAAATGCAAAAAAAAAAAAAAAAAAAAAAATTGTTCATTAGTATCAAGAGTAAGGCAAGTCAAATTCACCCCATAACATCCAATGTCTGGTTGTGCAAAACAAATAAGTAACTGTGTATCGATACTTTCGCAATCAAATATTGTATCCGGATTATGGATGTCCCGATCGCATATTTTTGCACCCGAGTCTGAGTCACCTGATTTTGAGAATCTGCTGATACAGAGTCCCGATCCCATACTGACTTTTTTTTCAAATTTGAACAAAGGTTCCAAACATGTTACAGTGCAGTACATTTTACAGTACTTCCCTTTCCGCTTTTTCCAGGAGTGTTGCAGAGCATAAAATGTATATTTTTGTATCTTTAGGCAATGCCATTGTATTTTTGGATTGTTTTATTTCTTTTTAGCCCTTAAAAAGTAAAAAAAAAAAAAAAAAAAGATATAAATTAGGCCTGAACGAACTTTTTTCTGAAGGTGCACTGGCACAAAATGTAGGTGCACCCTCATTTTTTATTGCATCACATTCAACACCATATTTTAATCACCCTCAATGATATTTATATAATTCATATGAGTGAGTCCACTCAAATTCACTTAAGCTTTGACACTCACTGTGCCGACAACAGCCTCTAGACAATGAAAATTGACTAAACGATGAGTGACACATACGCAGTGTTGTTAATAACGGCATTAGAGTATAACGTCTTCCCTAACGGTGTAATTTTTTTCAGTAGTGAGTAATCTAATTAATTAGTTTTCTCATCTTGGCAAGGCCGTTACTGTTACTGAGGATGTAAAGGTGTGCGTTACTATGCATTACTACGTTGGTTGAATGACGTGAGAAAAGTCTTGAGGGACACGGACTCACAGAGACGAGAGAGCAGAGCTGGAGTGGGGAGGAAGCAAGGGAATTGTGACGCCATTGCAGACGCGATGCTGGGTGGCACCGATAATACCTGGCTGTAGCAGATACCCTACAAACTACACCCACATGATGCTACGGTAGATATCACACATATATAGAACTAGATGCGAAATGACAGACACGGCAGCATTAGCACATGTGTAGGGAACTAGATGCGAAATGATGGACTCGCCAGCATCAATAAACAGTCGCCATCTTAAAGCAGTAGACTTCTCAGGAAGGCTCTCTTGTAGAGAACCTAACTTTTTTTTATCTAAAATACTACTAAATCGGAAAAATCTTGACTTGAATCTATCTTTAAATGATGAAACAGTTTTTTAAAACTTTCACATGTCGAAAGTAGACAGAAGGGAAGTAATGCAATAACGGGAGCAATTTTAAGAACTTTAACGGTTGATTCACAACAGTAAATGACTCTCAAAAATAGTTAAGGTTACTATCTAGTTATCACATCATCTGCAATACCCCTTTGTCTAGTTAAGTTTAGAGTAAAGTATTGGGGTAGGGCCAATTGTCCCAAAAACCCTTTGAACTCCGCAGTGTGACCTATGTTTTTTTTTTTTTTTTTTGGGGTGGGGGTGGGGGGTGGGGTGGGGGGGTTGGAAAAATATAAAAACATAAAAAGTAACACCTGTTACTTTGCCAAGTAACTAATTACTCCTACATTCAGGTAACTGAGTTACTAATGCAATTTTTCTTTAATTCATGAAATTGAACATAAGCTGTCACAATATTCTATTATATCTGCCTATACTCTTTACCTACCAAAAAGTTTACTTCCGTTTTGACGCACAAGCAAAAACCAGGTCAAACATAAACATATGTTTTGGCTTTAATCTGTTCTACATCCTTCCAAAATATGAACAAAAATACATTTTTATAAAGAATAAATATAGTTGAATATACAGGAATCAAATTTAAAAAAAGATGGTACTGGTAATATTTGATAAGGCCAAATGGACCTTCTTGGCTTGACATCCTTACTCCCTTTATGTTGATTTCAGGGAGAACTTCCAGCGACTGCAGCAGGACCTGGCAGAGATGATCGTATCCAGTTTGGAAAAGCGTGGTAAAGGCAGAGAGAGCTTCGAAAACAGGAAAACTTTGTCCACCAGAAGGAGAGAAACCAACACAAGCCTTCAGGGGGAGAGCTCCCCGGAATACTTCCACCTGGCTGTCACTGATAATCCCAGCACTTATCTGTGATGACATAGTAGTCATAGTTTCAGATACTAGCATCCACATCTGTTTGAATGAACGCTGCTAAAATTCTTTGGACAGAGCTGCAGTGACTCACATAGGCATGTGGAAACCGAGACTCGCAATATGCCGATGCGTTGAAGTTGTGGATTTTTCAACCGCCTTCAGCACGATCCTTCCTTCTTTTCCATCAGGCAATTATTAATATATTTCGTTTTTGCGTTCGACTGCATTGTCTGCTCTAATTGGTCATTTGCCATTTGCTTGACTAAAGGATTACTCAGAAACGGCGGTGGCCGCCGATTCGTATTTGGGATGGGCGCACTTGCAGACGGTACTGATGCAAAACATTGATACTCAGATATTTATTTGTTTTTGCACGACCACAGGTCACCAGAAATTTGTTGTCATGAGGTACATTTAATATTGCACTACAATTGATATTAACTGAGTGTATTTTTGCATTTTCCTTGGTAACTCATTGGCTGCCATTGACGGTGCTAGATGTCCAATTCAATGGAAGTGGGAGGGTTGGCAGGATTAGGTTCAAATTGATTATATGTGTGATACTACTAGTAGTGATAAACTCTATTAAAGACATGTAATTTAGGTTTTAATAACTATATGATTGGAGGTTTATCATTGTATATGGCACTCAAAAAGAGTGCATTAAAAATATTTAGTTTGGGTTTTTTAAAATTTATGTAGTATCGGAAATGATATCGAGTAATATTTTGGAGAATATCAATATCGAGTTGCAAATTTTAGTATCCTGACAACAGCACTATACATGCTACCTAGCTATGAATGACATTAAAAGCACATCACGATATCATTTACCGAGGGGACACCATGTAAGGAAGGAGTACACAAGTATGACTATCACTACTGTTAATACTACTTTTGAATTTGTGCTATTATTGCGATCTAAGTTTTTTAATCATTGTGCAGCCCTACTACCAAATTTTTCGGACTATAAATCGCACCTGAGTATAAGTCGCACCAGCCATAATGCCCAACAAAGAGGAAAAAAACATATATAAGTCGCACCGGAGTATAAGTCGCATTTTGGGGGGAAATTTACTTGATAAAATCCTACACATAGAACAGATATGTCATCTTGAAAGGCAATTTAATATAAAAATACAATAGAAAACAACATGCTGAATAAGTGTACAGTGTACAGTGCATGAACAACAAAATGCGAATATACTGTCCTCACCAGGAAGCTACGGCTCAGTCTTGGCTATACAGTGAGCTAAACTCCCAAATGACGATGATGGACGTCCGTATAATTTGCTGAATCAATTTCGTCCTCGATACCAAACAGGTTCGCATCAACGTAAATAAATGATAATCAGTTGCTATTACAGTAATGACACAAACGGTTAGCATGCGTTCGCTAGCATTAGCACATCGTTCAAACAACCACACAAGTGGTCGATCGCGGGTGGAAAGCACACAACGACAACAGAAAAGATGATACACACAGGCGCTGCCTCTGTAGAGATATTTTACAAGCATAAACAATGAACGTAGGTTCGCAGCCGTGTATCTCTCTCTCTCTCTCTCTCCGCCTCTCTGTCTCTTGCCCACTCGCTCAGAGACGCTGCGTAGCTGTCCGTCTTCTTCTGGCGTGTGAGCGCTGTTCTTTGCGTAAACAAGTGCGAGTGCGCCCCCACTTGGGCGTGAAAGCACCACAAACTAAAACCATGCATTTCAATATAAAAAAGTCAATAATCAATTGAACACACATTGCCAAAGGCAGACCGCGAACGTGGCCATAGCTATTAAGTTATTCAGATAACTATAGCATAAAGAACATTCTAACAAGTTTACCAAACCATCTGTGTCACTCCAAAACACCAACATAACATGTGAAATGATATCATAATGTGTTAATAATTTCACACATAAGTCGCTCCTGAGTATAAGTCGCACCCCCAGCCAAACTATGAAAAAAACTGCGACTTATGGTCCGAAAAATACGGTATACATATTTATATGAAATAAAATAGCCACTTAAAGTGATCCTCTAACTTTAATACATGTAGGCTCTAATAAACCACAATTGTTCTCTTGTACTAAAATATGTTGTTAGAAACACATACAATGTTAAATCAATGGCAATATTTTATAATATTTAGTACATATTTTGACTGTTAGTTGGCGCCATGGTTTGCGGGCTCGCAGTGATGAAGTAATTGGGATCTTTCCAAATGTGTAGCATGTTCAACAATTGCTTATTGCTGCCTAAACTCGCAAAGTAAAATGCCACGATGTGCTGCTTTTGGATGCAATTTCCAGTCAAATGGAAACAAGGGGAGTGAAGTGAGTGGTCAATGTGTAATTATTATTTTTAGTGAATAAATGTGCATAAGTGGAAGCTTCTCCCCCTTTTTGGTCCCTGTATGCACATATCCTACCCACCACGCGTTACAACTGGTGCCCGAACATTTTCCGTGGATCCTCAGTCAAGTAAGGGATCCGTCTATTTTCTGGATCCGACGGTCCCACCGTGTCTGCAATGTTGGTTTTGGTTCTGTCCATTTTTTAAAATTCTATGGTGCCACAGCGGCTTTTCGGATCAGTCTATTTTGTGGAATCGACGGCCTGATCGCGACTGAGACATTGCCATGGGATCGGTCTAATTCCTGGATCTTCAAGTGAGTAAAAAACGCGGATTTGGATTACTATTGCTATCTTTATTGTTGACCTTTCTTCGTGGGAGTTTTCCCCAAATCATACTAGATAATTAAAGCACTACGGCACGCTACAGTAACGACAGTGACTCTGACGTTGACCTTACAACAATGTTGGAATTCGTCAGGGAATGCGTGTTTGCATACTGCTGAGCTCCCGAGTGAAGAGTGGTCAAGGTGGAAATATTATTTTTTGTGAATAAATGTGCATAAGTGGAAGCTTCTCCCTTTTTGGTACTTTTATATACGTATCCTACCTACCACGCGTTACAATGTACAAGACATGGATTACACGAGGTGTGCTCTTTGGCCTGTACTGTATGTAAAGCACACGACAGCTCTGGATGCTAACAATCTACATAATTATATTGGGATAAGTTTGAAAACGCACTATGCTTACCTTGAATATCTGCTAATAAAACCGGACAGCATACACTCTCGCGCCCAACCGGAGTTCCCAACAGCATACACTCTCTCTCTCTGTTGTCATTGAGACTTTTGCCCAACTTTTGTCTTATCAGGTATTTGCTGCACGCTTTTTTTCCTGAAGCTCGTCTTGTGAACGACCGACAGTGCTGTCCTGCTCTTCACTTTTCAGATCTGGTTCAAATAAGTAGGGTAGAACTTACGAAATGTTGGGGCAGCTAACGAGTGACACGCTGGAATTTCGGCAACGGGCCCGGTGACGTCACGCACGGCGACGTAAAAAGAATGGCGTCCTATCACTTAAAATAATTTTACAAACTTTATTAAAACAAAAACATTAAGAGGGGTTTTAATATTAAATTATTATAACTCATACTAACATTTATCTTTTAAGAATACTTGTCTTAAAAATAGAGGATCCCTTTAAACTCAATGCCAGATCGGCCCGCCGTGTTGTTTTGTGCAGACCATGAAAGCAAATCATGTGCACTGACTCATATTTGGCAAACTATAATGACGATGTAATCCACGACACCCCTGTACTCCATTTGCAGTGTTGTGAATTGGAGTGATGACGAAAAAACTTTTGGGATTCCTTAGAAAACGCCACAGATTGAATTCAATTAAATTACGGCATTGTAGGTTATTTCATGAGTTTCTTGGATTCTTTTTCCGAGGCACTTGTGTTTCTTGCAACATGGATAAGATGACCCCATCCACCCTCCCGAACTCAAGAGGTCACTTTCTGGATCTCACTGCGAGAGTTGATGCGACTTTTTCCGAAGTTTGAAGCTGACTAGAATCTATACAGTTTTGGTTGTTACCAAGGCGGTGCCACCCAGTTCTGTGGCAGGAAGTGGAAGTCTGTGTTCTCTCATCGCATTGCAAACTGGCAACTCTCCAAGCTCCTCGGTGCTGTCTGTTTCCCCTCTGCCTGTTGCCTTTTGACTTTTTGAGATGTCGTGGGGTCCTTGCTGGTAAAAAGAAGCTGATGAAGCTCTCTGCGGGTCGGACAAGTGACTTTTATTAGGCGGCTCAATTTTCTGTGGAGGCTCCGGTCCAGGCTCCATTTCTTCTGCAATAAAATGAATAACAATAAATCAGTCAATCATTTTTCGGTGGTCTTCAGTGCTTCTATTTGGTTATTTTGAAAATAAAGTTTTTCCTGTCTTTGTTGCTTTTTTTTTTTAAGTCACTCTACCTTCTGTTACATAATAACTTGGTGACACAACAGGTGAAAACATGTTTATTATGGTTCTTATAGTTTACAGTGTAGTAAAACTGCAATGATTGTCTAGTGAGCAAGGGCGTAGGTTTACATAGGGACGGTAGGGACTAAACACTAACTTTTCAGGATGCTCAAATTGTCCCCACCAACTTTTAAGCCACCTTATTTTGATTATATAATAAGTTCAGTTATATAGGTAATTTATGTCGTTTCCCCATATTTTCTAAGAATAGAATTGACCCTACCATTATTAAGGGAATTACTGTATTTTCTTTATGTGCAGACTTACATTTATCGTATTTCACTTGCTGAATGAGGTGGTCCATTTTTTTTTTAAACGCACGTTTTATCGGCTGATGGCTAAAACCGCCAGATTCTCACAATCCCGCCAGAAATACATGTCAACTTGTCGCCTCTTCCGCCCCCTTTGAAGAGGAGGAATATTAGAAGTTAATTCGGCCAGCAGCAGCAGCAGCCACTGTACATAATGTAAAAAGATGTCAATGTTGTGTAGGTGGGGAACACACCACAAATTTTGCTACTGAAAGTCCGACCTGCATCAGAATTAGTATAACAAAAAACTGTGTCAACTTGCTAACCTGTAAAACTCGAGGAGGAAGCTGCTACCGTTCATTCAACTGTGCATTATGTGCATTTATTCATTATTAAAATGTGATTATTTTCTACATAATTTAAAAAAATATATTTTTATTGCAGCCTATGCACATTTTTAACCCCCCCCCAAAAAAAAAACAACAACACAAAAACACAACCACTGTACATTTCCTTTAAAAGAAGCAAGCATTTTGAAAAATGACTTACTCCCATGAAAATAATTTTAACTTTTTTCAATTTTACGTAGGAACCAGCTATTTGTTTGAAATTTCCCTAATCTATTTGGTCTTATTAATGTCCCGTCCCCAGCAAAAAGTGTACATGCAGGTTATGCTGCTATAGCGTCTCGACCAATGTTAAGACAAAACCTACGCCCTTGCTAGTGAGTTTACAGTACTTATGCTGTCATTTAAAGGGTAACGCAGTGTCTGATGCGTTGCATCCATAAAACACATGCGACCACCGTGACTGTGTTCGATGGTATTTATCCAATCTTGATGCGATCGGGTGTACAGTGCTGGCCAAAAGTATTGGCACCCCTGCAATTCTGTCAGATAATGCTCAATTTCTCCCAGAAAATGATTGCAATTACAAATGGTTTGGTAGTAATATCTTCACTTATTTTGCTTGCAATGAAAAAACACAAAAGAGAATGAAAAAAAAAATCAAATCGTTATCATTTTACACAAAACTTCTTAAATGGACCGGACAAAGGTATTGGCAACCTCAGCCTAATACTTGGTAGCACAACCTTTAGACAAAATAACTGCGAACACCCGCTTCCGGTGTCCATCAATGAGTTTCTTACAATGCTCTGCTCGAATTTTAGACCATTCTTTGGCCAACTGCTCCAGGTCTCTGAGATTTGAAGGCTGCCTTCTCCAAACTGCCATTTTCAGATCTCTCCACAGGTGTTCTATGGGATTCAGGTCTGGACTCATTGCTGGCCACTTTAGAAGTCTCCAGTGCTTTCTCTCAAACCATTTTCTAGTGCTTTTTGAAGTGTGTTTTCGGTCATTGTCCTGCTGGAAGACCCATGACCTCTGAGGGAGAGCCAGCTTTCTCACAGTAGGCCATACATTATGCTAAATTTTTTGGTAGTCTTCAGAATTCATAATGCCATGGACACGGTCAAGTAGTCCAGTGCCAGAGGCAGCAAAGCAACCCCAAAACATCAGGGAACCAATGCCATGTGGGGACCGTGTTCTTTTCTTTGACGGCCTCGTTTTTTTCCCCTGTAAACTCTATGTTGATGCCTTTTCCCAAAAAGCTCTAATTTTGTCTTCCAAAACGTTTTTGGCTTTCTCAGGTTAGATTTGGCAAACTCCAGCCTGGCTTTTCTATGTCTCTGGGTCAGAAGTGGGGTCTTCCTGGGTATCCCACCATAGAGTCCCTTATCATTCAAACGCCGACTGATAGTACGGGTTGACACTGTTGTACCCTCGGACTGCGGGACACCTTGAACTTGTTTGGATGTTAGTCGAGGTTCTTTATCCACCATCCGCACAATCTTTCGTTGACATCTCTCGTCAATTTTTCTTTTCTGTCCACATCTAGGGAGGTTAGCCAGAGCACCATGGGCTTTGCACTTACCAATGACACTGGGCACGGTAGACACGGGAACATTGAGGTCTTTGGAGATGGACTTGTAGCCTAGAGATTGCACATGCTTCCTCACCGTTATGCTTCTCAAGTCCTCAGACAGTTCTTTGATCTTCTTTTTTTCTCCATGCTCAATGTGGTACTCACAAGGACACAGGACAGAGGTTGAGTCAACTTTAATCCATCTTAACTGGCTGCATGTTTGATTTAGTTATTGCCACCACCTGTTATGTGCCACAGGTAAGCAACAGGTGCTGTTAATAACACAAATTAGAGAAGCATCATATGATTTTTCAAAGGGTGCTAATACTTTTGTCCAGGCCATTTTTTTAGTTTTGAGTAAAATGATAATGATTCAATTTTTTCCCCCCATTCTCTTTTGTGTTTTTTCATTGCATACAAAATAAATGAAGATATTACTACCAAGGCATTTGTAATTGCAGTCATGTTCTGGGATAAATTTAACATTATCAGACAGAATTGCAGGGGTGCCAATACTTTTGGCCAGCACTGTATATTTTCGAGTCGGAAAATGAATGAAAGTCACTGCAAATGACATCGGCACATCAACGTGTGAGTAGACACAAGCAGTTAACTGTTATGTTCCACTCTTGCATGAATATACCATGGTTATGCCTCAGACTTTGGACTTTTCACTTCCAGTTTGTAGATACCAATGAACTCAATAAAGAGCCACATATTGTTTACATTGCTATCATTTCTGCCTTCACGTGGCATCTTGTATGTATTTTAAAAAGTATGTTGTTTTCATTGTGTATGAAACAATGAAGCATTTGGCACCAAATCACGCTGAATTCTTTCACTTACTAACCTAATTGTATATGCATTCCACTAGTTAAAAAAATTGTGACTACTCAAAATAGATTTGTCCTAATACTGGGTTCCGACACTAGACATGACTAACATTCTTTGTGCGCTCACCCGTGCACACGCGTCTCACTGTCCTATCTTCTCTCTTTCTGTTAGTGTCCCCTACCCACATGGTGTCCACTATTGAAGAGAAGATAGCAACAATAGTTGTATTAGGTAGCATATACAGGATATTTAATGTTTTTTTGTTTTTTTTGTATCACTTTTCCCATGAGACTCAGATTCATTGCGTTTAAGCAACAAACAGGACATGTCTTGAAAAGCTGTCCAATGAAAGTTTACCTCAGCTTGCATCGCTTTGTCTCACCAATGGGAAAGTTGAGTTTCTCATTTTATATTTCGGTATCATGCACAGAAAGGCTGGGTTTTGCTCTTTAAATGTTAGATTTAGGCTTTTGTTCACTTTTTTTTTTTTTTTTTACTAATATTTGACTAGTGGGACATGTCTTGACGTCACCTTTAGTGTTACTTGCTCTTTGGGTTTCTTATTTTCACTTTGTCGGAGACCTCATGTGCTCTCTTGCTCATATTCGAACTGGAGTCACAAGCAAGACAGTGGGGCTCACCCATGGGATGCCCGAGAGAAGAACAGAAACTAAACAGTTACCATCCAACATCGGCATCACACATCAGCACTTGCAAAGCCACTTCCTCAAAAATACGACTGAGACGAGTCATTTACATGTACAGTGCCCCCATAATTATTGGCACCCCTGAAAAAGATGTGTTTTTTAGCTTCTAATATATATATATATATATATATATACATATATTTTTCAAATAATATGGGACCTTAATGGGAAAAAAGAGAAAAAGCCAACCTTCAATACAAGTGCATTCATTCAGTGGGGAAAAAAATCCCATATAAAGAAAAAATTATTTGACATCAAATAATGTGTGTCACAATTATTAGCACCCCTGGTGTTAATACTTTGTACAACCCCCTTTTGCCAGCTAAACAAGGTCTGCGGACTGAGATGGCCATGGGAGGAGCTTGATTTTGTGTCTGGTGAACCATTTCTGTGTAGATTTGGCCATATGTTTAGGGTCATTGTCTTGCTGAAAGACCCAGTGACGACCCATCTTCAGCTTTCGGGCAGATGGCAACAGATTTTGATTTAAAATGTCCTGGTATTTCAAGGTATTCATGATGCCATGCACCCTAACAAGGTTCCCAGGGCCTTTGGAAGCGAAACAGCCCCACAGCATCACTGACCCACCCCCATACTTCACAGTGGGTATGAGGTGCTTTTCAGCATGCGCATCTTTCATGGCACGCCAGACCCGCTTAGAGTGTTTGTTGCCAGAAAGCTCAATCTTGTCTCACGCAAAAATACACACGGTCCCAGGCTTCAACTGGGACCATGTGCTTTGGTCAGATGAGACCAAGACTGAGCTACTGTACTGTATGTTAAATACTTTATTTTTTACGTTGCTTTAAAGACATCACCACGTGAATGAACAGGCATAGAACGGCAAGCTTGAGTCTGTTTGGTATAATGGAGTCATGTGATTATTGTTGCTACGTCTCATTGATGACGCTGGTAGAGCTACTGTTGGCATCACTGGCAAAAAAATAAAAACTAATGTGTAGAAATAGAACGGCAAGCTTGAGTCTGTTTGGTATAATGGAGTCATGTGATTATTGTTGCGACGTCTCATTGATGACACTGGTAGAGCTACTGTTGGCATCACTGGCAAAAAAGTAAAAACCAATATGTAGAATGAAAAGGAAAAAAATAACAACTAATGTAGCTTAAAGTAGCTGAGTAAGAGAAGCATTTCTTCTTCACAAATCCACTCAAGTAAAAGAAAAAAGTATGGCGTAGTGAAACTTTCAGAAGTACATTCTTCTCAAAAAGTTAAAGTAAATGATGTAACACATTTCTGTTCACTTTTGTATAGTCACGTATATAAAAATACATATATGGCCTTTACTGATTGCCCCACTCTGCAATCAGGATTTGTACCAACAGCATCATGTTAGCTGGCAAACGTGCTAACTACTGAGCTACTGCATATCAGTTGCTGTGTGTGCAGTGCCTGTAGAAGGTTAGAAAAAATATGAAAGCATTAAATAAATGGCAGCTATCCTGCTGGCTCAGTAGTAAGCACACCGGATTGCTACAGTGACAGTGTGCTTTCAAACTCCTGTTGGAGAAGGGGGAGACTGTTACACATACAGTGGGGCAAATAAGTATTTACTCCACCACCAATTGTGCAAGTTCTCCTACTTGAAAATATTAGAGAGGTCTGTAATTGTCAACATGGGTAAACCTCAAGCATGAGAGACAGAATGTGGAAATAAAAAACAGAAAATCACATTGTTTGATTTTTTAAAGAATTTATTTCAAAATTAAAGTGGAAAATATTTGTGGAAAATATATGGAAAGTATTTGGTCACCTACAAACAAGCAAGATTTCTGGCTGTCAAAGAGGTCTAACTTCTTCTAACGAGGTCTAACGAGGCTCCACTCGTTACCTGTATTAATGGCACCTGTTTTAACTCATTATCGGTATAAAAGACACCTGTCCACAACTCAGTCAGTCACACTCCAAACTCCACTATAGCCAAGACCAAAGAGCTGTCGAAGGACACCAGAGACAAAATTGTAGACCTGCACCAGGCTAGGAAGACTGAATCTGCAATAGGTAAAACGCTTGGTGTAAAGAAATCAACTGCGGGAGCAATTATTAGAAAATGGAAGACATACAAGACCACTAATAATCTCCCTCGATCTGGAGCTCCATGCAAGATCTCACCCCGTGGCATCAAAATGATAACAAGAACGGTGAGCAAAAATCCCAGAACCACATGGGGGGACCTAGTGAATGGCCTACAGAGAGCTGGGACAACAGTAACAAAGGCTACTATCAGTAACACAATGCGCCGCCAGGGACTAAAATCCTGCACTGCCAGACGTGTCCCCCTGCTGAAGAAAGTACACGTCCAGGCCTGTCTGCGGTTTGCTAGAGAGCATTTGGATGATCCAGAAAAGGACTGGGAGAATGTGTTATGGTCAGATGAAACAAAAATATAACTTTTTGATAGAAACACAGGTTCTCGTGTTTGGAGGAGAAAGAATACTGAATTGCACCATACCCACTGTGAAGCATGGGGGTGGAAACATCATGCTTTGGGGCTGTTTTCTGCAAAGGGACCAGGACGACTGATCTGTGTAAAGGAAAGAATGAATGGGGCCATGTATCGAGAGATTTTGAGTGAAAATCTCCTTCCATCAGCAGGGGCATTGAAGATGAGACATGGCTGGGTCTTTCAGCATGACAATGATCCCAAACACAGAGCCAGGGTGCTTGGTAAAGAAGCATTTCAAGGTCCTGGAGGGGCCTAGCCAGTCTCCAGATCTCAACCCCATAGAAAAATCTGTGGAGGGAGTTGAAAGTCCGTGTTGCCCAACGACAGCCCCAAAACATCACTGCTCTAGAGGAGATCTGCATGGAGAAATGGGCCAAAATACCAGCAACAGTGTGTGAAAAGCTTGTGAAGAGTAACAGAAAACGTTTGGCCTCCGTTATTGCCAATAAAGGGTACATAACAAAGTATTGAGATGAACTTTTGGTATTGACCAAATACTTATTTCCCACCATGATTTGCAAATAAATTCTTTTAAAATCAAACAATGTGATTTTCAGTTTTTTTCCCCACATTCTGTCTCTCATGGTTGAGGTTTACCCATGATGACAATTACAGGCCTCACTAATATTTTCAAGTGGGAGAACTTGCACAATTAGTGGTTGACTAAATACTTATTTGGCCCACTGTATGTCATTTCTAAAAGAAATACATGCATAACGACGGTTTTTATAGCATATACATATAACACACCTCTTTTTGTGGTAGTTTGTTGTCAATTTGACATGGAACTTTTAAGGCCCCCCCCTTTTTTGGACGGTATAATTCTGGCAACCACAACTGCCAGTATTTTACAATAAATTCAATGTTGCTGTTGTTGTTTTTTTACAACCCATTCATACGTACCTGAGGTTGTATTGAGTCTGCGTTGCCGTCTGTATAAAATAAACCAGAGAGCCAAAGCCACGATGGACCCTAGAGTGGTCAACACCACAGCAATCCACAGAACTGGACTCAAAGAAATTGGGTCTGACCAGGCAGTAGGAGATGTTGTTCTTTGATGGAAAACTGGGGTTGGCTCTGTTGGAAATACATTAACAATATCGATATGGGAAAAATGTCAACAACAAAAAAAAAAAATATATGAAATGTTCACCTGTTTCAGGTTCAGGTCTAGTTTCTTTCAGGTCTTGATTTTGGATGCAAGTGGTGACAACGTTGTCCCATTTGCTGCCGGGAGGACAGTTCCTCTTGGTCATAGCTGCAAGCAACAGGAGTCACTTTTACAGATGAGAATAGAAAAACTGTGAGACCTCGTGGATGAAGGCACTCATTTATATTAAGTAAGACTGAGTGCCTCACAGATGTTTCAGTTCCTCCATTTCACAGGAAGGGGTGAATTACATGCACAGCCTCTTGGGACAAACAGCTCACTCTTTAAAAGTTCCTGCACTCACATCTGTCAATGGCAGGGAATGAGTTAAATACAGCAGTTTCTCTACAGCATACAACTGTCACCATGTACCTGTGAATGGAGGTCCATGGATATGAAGTACAGTAAGTCATTCATGCAAAATAAGACAGGACACCGTAGGGATAATTTTAAAATTTATTATAAACTCATTTGGCTGCCATTAATTAATAAATGACATTCATTCATTCACACCCTCCCAGTCAAAATATATGGACGTTTAGTGCAGTCAAGGCGCTGAAAAATTAGCACTCACAGCCAGTTCTCCCAGTTTAAATTGGATATCTACCGTTGTCAATGGCCGGCAACTAGTTAAAGTACTATATATGTGCAGCACTGCATCAAAACTAAAGCTGAAAATGCGATCATAAAATCTTACAACCCTGAAACAGGCTGAAAATAAGAGTCGATGCAATACTTTAAATGCAAAAGAGCCCTGAGAGGTGATCATGGACCGATGGCTTTGTTCATTATGAAAACAACTTGAAAGGAAAATATTGATGATTTGAGCGCATACATGACGTTTCCTCTTAGTGCAATGTTTGAGCATTTTATAAATTCATTACATTCATTTAAAACTAGAGGTAATAATTCAAAGTTGAAGGTGTAAAAGATCTTAACTCACTTTACCCTGAGATACTTTTGCATTGTGTGAGACACTTTGCTGCTCACATTGCTTCAATAACTGAAATCTAAAGCTGAAAAGAAAAAAAGGATAAAATTAGAAGATTTGTTGTGTGCATGCTGGTTCGTGCCTTCCGTAAAATTTCAATCTCATACAAGTATCGTCCACAGTTTCACTTATGACTTTTTCCACAAACAATATAAATGATTCATGCATGCATTTATAAAGATCATTACATAATTGTTTGTCATTCTTTTTTTTCATAGTCAGAATTGTTATTTCTTGATTGTCTGGTAGTAATCAAATGGTTCACAGTGAGGCATTGTATATTTAAAATGCCTTTTAATAGCTCCAGGTTTCCTTCCTTGCTTGATATTCAAGGCTGGAAGAGGAGAGGCTTCATCCTGACAAAGGTGAAGTTGTAGTACAGTGGCAAACCCTGGTGGCTGATGTTGCTGAACTGATCCCAGGTGAACGGTGGGAGTCCATCCTGTGTCGTTGGCCCGTTCACTGCTTCCGCGCGGAACTCCCCCGCCATTTGGAAATCTGTGACCTGCTCACGCAGCAACATTGAAAAACTAATGAGCTTAAATGTCAACATTGCATTATCTAGAAGTGTTCTGTGAGACCTGCCTTAGTGTCATAACAACCCCCCGGTTTAGCTCCTTCTGTCTTCAGGTCGTTTCGACAACAGATGGACTTGCAGGGGTCACCTTTAGAGTATGGATCCTTCTTGTAGTCTGACAACAACAAAAATATAGTTAGTAAGACACAACGAATCCATTAATAAATTAGCTGCCTGCGAATTTGATAATCGACTTCTGTTTGGGTCCTTGTTTGTGTGAAATATGAGGCTGCATGCGGCAGTGATTACAGCTAGAGAGAGAGAGAGAGTTCACTGCTACACTCAGGTTGGGTTGCTGAATCAATAATATTATGAAGTGTCGTGTGTTAGATTGTCTTTTGTGTTGTCAGTAGGGGTGTCAAACGATTAAAATTTTTAATCGAGTTAATTACAGCTTAAAAATTAATTAACCGTAATTAATCGCAATTCAAACCATCTATAAAATATGCCATATTTTTCTGTAAATTATTGTTGGAATGGAAAGATAAGACACAAGATGGATATATACATTCAACATACGGTACATAAGTACTGTATTTGTTTATTATAACAATAAATCAACAAGATGGCATTAACATTATTAACATTCTGTTGAAGGGATCCATGGATAGAATGACCTGTAGTTCTTAGAAGATAAATGTTAGTACAAGTTATAGAAATTTTATATTAAAACCCCTCTTAATGTTTTTCGTTTTAATAAAATTTGTAAAATTTTCAATCAAAAAATAAACTAGTAGCCCGCCATTGTTGATGTCAATAATTACTTACACAATGCTCATGGGTGCTAAAGCCTATAAAATCAGTCGCACCCAAGCGCCAGCACAGGGCAACAAAACTCCAAAAAACACAATTAACAAGATGACATTTCACTGTGCGGTCATTTTAATCTGTTTGAGCGGGGCATGTGTGTTAATTGCGTCAAATATTTTACGTGATTAATTTTAAAAATTAATTACCGACCGTTAACGCGATAATTTTGACAGCCCTAGTTGTTAGATCAACTGTGACTCCGTTATAGGTGAGTAAATTAAGCCAATTGTATTGTTTAAATTCTTTGTTGATGAGACTTTACTACTTAGCACGGACCGCTAAGCTAGTTAGCGATTATGCTAAACAGTGTCTAAAGTGTCCGTTTGAGTTTTGGAGAAGCACACACATAAACCCATTCATATAACAGTTTAGAGCAGGGGTGGGCAAACCGGTCATCGAGGGCCGCAGTGGGTCCTGGTCTTTGTTCAAACTTATTCAGCACAGACAGTTTAGCCAATGAGGTATCAGTGGAAACAAGAAGCACCTGACTGAAATCTACTGATTGCACTTGTAAGAAACCGGATTGGTGAAAGGTTGTCCTCATGATGGGTATGAACAAAAACCCGCACCCACTGCGGCCCTATATGGAATAGTTTGCCCACCCCTGGTTTAGAGTCTCCTTTCAACACAAACGCCAGGTTGTAAATTGTCATACAAGAGAGTGTGCTTTGAAATTGGATTTGGATTGTATTTATGAACAACTGTTTAATAAAGATTCTGATTCATTACAGTCTGCCTCTAATTTCTGACTAATTTCGTTTCGTTTTAGTCGCCGGTAACTCAAAATGTTTATGTATGTAAAATTCAAAGGTTTTTGTCCAAAAATGAACAAAGGTTTCCAACAACTTCAAAATAAAGGTTTCCAACAATTTTGAATGTCCATTGACGGATGAGTACATATTGTAGCATCTACAAGGACACTGCCAAATTGGTGATAATTCACACTCAGCAGAAAAACAGTACAATATTTTCAATTAATTATGTCCAACTGACCACCACGAATTAAATGTAAAAAAAAAGCTGTCCGAGAGTTCCGTTAGCATTAGCCTAATGCTCAAGCGAACGTATATGCTATGCTAACGCTACAAGTTACATTTAGTGTGTGATAATGACTCAGCACAGACCTTGAAAGGCTAAAGCAACATTGTATATTCTCTCTTGCCAAGATACGAAAACAAATCTTACTGTGTGTGTTTCAAAACAAGAAAGCATGGAGAGGACACTGGTGAGTTGGGAGGGGTGGCAGCATGTCACATGAGTGACACAGCTAGCCCCGTCAATGGCATTGACTCATTGATTCACTGCCAGTTGTTAATATGGGGCGAAATTCCCATGTGAAACAAAAACCCACCATTGAATCTCATGATGTGCTTTAAAGAATCCAAGTCCTTGACAGCAGCTTGGTCACGCCGGAAGATCTTGGCTCTGGGGCAGAGATCATAGGAGAAGTCCTCTCCATATTCTTGCCACATTAGCTCATATCCACTCAACTTGTAGATCTTCTGGTGGAAGGGAACGTTGTAGGATGGCCAGTAACCTGTAGTGGTAAACGAACACATCAAGTCTTCCAATGCCAAAATCAAAATTTGTCCATCAGGTTATGTTCTCACCTCGGCGCAGCACTTGTGTCTGGTCTGAGTGCTCCACCAACCCGGGGATCTGCTCCACTACAGTGAGAGCTCCGTCAGCAATACTGTGGCCCAGCTTCACTTTGCTCCTATCCAGCACCATGTACTGGTTGTTGTAAGTACCTGCAACAGTTGGATTAACAGCAGAAGATTTTTATACAACGTGCTCCTGCTAATGTGTGTATGTCTCGTGAAATGCTTTGTTCTCTTACCAGAGTTGAACTGAGAGAAGATTTTAGCCCACTCCTCTCCCGTATGAGCCAAACTGTGAGCCAGTCGAACCCTCTGCCAGGCTAGAAGGCTTTTAGGGCTGATATTGCTAAAAAGGGAGGCGTTGAAGACATTGTTGGTGGTCTGGGTCATCATGAGACCACTCCCCAAGAGGTAGAAGTCATCCAGGGACACCAGAAAACCTGAAAATAACATCACCCTTTATAATAATTCACTTAACACATCATAGAGGACTCATTTAACTTTTTAGCTGCCATTGACGGCGCTACTCATTTAACTTTTTAGCTGCCATTGACGGCGCTAGAGGTACAATTCATTTTGACTGGGAGAGACTAGCAGCAAGTGATTGAGGTGAGACATCCAAGTCAAAATGTATTGGACCTCTCGGACTGTATATGGCACTGAAAGATGGATATTCACAAACAGCCCTCCCAGTTTTAATTGAATTGGAGGTCTGTCAGCACTGATTTTAAGTTTTGAAGTATGCTCTTAGTGGTCTTTGATGTCCAATTTATTTATTTATCTATTTGATAGGGAGAGTGCACCTTAATGAACATCTATTTAGACACATCTAAAAGATGTAAATATGCCGGATTATAGCCAAAATGCTTAATCCGACATGGGAGGTGGGGCGAGTCCATGCAATACATTGTACATCAGACAAATAATTAATTTTTTTTTTTAATTCTCAAGGCTCAATAAATTGTACTTTTTAAAAATGTTACAAACATGGAATGTCATTGGCTTTCTGGCATAGACCTTTAACATTTTTTAATAGAGCGATTCTATGGTATTGCATGTATTTACACCTATCAGTTGCCAACAAGTAATGCAATATTCAATCATTGAATGCAGAAACATTCAACCAGCCCAAAGTGTTATGAAAGATCATATTTGTTTGAAATTGTTCAGGTTAAATTTCACTGTATTACATATTCTTTAAATGCGTCTCTTAAAAGACAGTGTGGAATCAAGTGTGTTCTCCTATCAGTTCCATCTTTATTTCAATGGTAAGCATCATCTTTTTCCTTTTTTCCCCACCTGCACTAACCTTCTTGGGACCCATGTTGATTTCTCTCACGAGAAAATCCGCCGTGCATCCGGCTTACCGGAAAACAATGAAATTGCGACACTGTCATTCACTGTCGTGTTTCGAGCATGTCGTCATATGTCGAGGCAAATGACGAACAATTTTTACGTCGGATGTTGAAAGGATCGTATGTCGATGCGATCGTATGCAGAGGTACCACTGTACATATAGAATAACCAAGTATTGAACTCTGAGGCAGGCCAACAGGGACGTTTAGAAATGTTGATTTGACACTGTTATGCAGACACACTGTTTCCTAACATACTGTTTGTCTATTGTTTGTTTATAGACCCTACCCACCGACGTCACAAAACCACGGGCTCGCTGTATGGTTCCGCCCACTTGTCCGTCATTTTGTCTCTGTATTAGCATTGGTTTCAATTGATCGAGGAATTTAAAATGCATTTCATGGAAGACCCGGTGCTTTCTGATGCCGTAAACTCACTGGATGTGTTGCATAAAAGGCGTTATGTGGAAAAGTTTCGTTCTATACAGTCGCCAGATCCATATTTGATGCCCAAATCGATGTTTTTCGACCCACTGTCTTCGCCCTGTCTGCCTGACATCTGCTACGCTGATATTTACAATTATCTTGTCCACACAAAATCAGCCTATTCTCACGAAAATTTGAAAAACTTCAAGAGCTTGGAGGCTTATAAATACTTCGTTGCTGGTTGGGTGAAACAGGTCCTCGTCCACGAAAATTAGGCAGGAATCTATCTTGTGCTTGGAAAGGTGAGTTACGAAATTTTCAATTCAAAATCTTTTGTTATTGCTAACATCCACTGTCAAGTCTAATGTATTTCATGTCGTCTGTCAATGGAGTTAAGGCTTTTAATGTTTATATGGTTTAGCGATAGCACTCTCACTACATACATACGTGTATGTTGTCGGCGATTAGCCTAGCAATGATCTTAATTGTGGTTATTTGTCAGCCCAAAACCCTCTAAGTATATCTTAAATGCATCTTACCGGATATAAAATGACTACTACATAGTCTGTGGTGATTTTTTGGTGCCCAGTTTTCACGTCGAATTGCAGCCGTCCATTTCGCTCTCCTCTTTGGATCCCTCGGAATACGGTAAAACTTCAAGTCTCTCCTTCCATCTTCTCTGTTAGTGCAACCAACAGCCACACATGCCTTCACCATTTTGATTATTAATGTTAAGGAGCAGAAAAACACGCCGTAAATAGGAGGAATGTACGTAGCCGTAACAGGTTAACACTATGTTTTGACGGACAATTGGGCGGTACCATTCAGGAGAGCGGAGTTGTGACGTCACGTGGGTGGGGTCTATACAGTCATTCATCTTTTATTCCGCTTATCCTCACAAGGGTTGCGGGGGTGCTAGTGCCTATCCCAGCTAACTATGGGCAGTAGGTGAAGTACACCCTGAATTGGTTGCCAGACAGTAAAAGGAGACAAAAAAACAATCAAGCAAATACTCATAGGTAGGGACAATCTGAAGTGGAGAACATGCAGACTACACACAGGAAGATTGACCCCTGTGATCTCAAGATTGATCCCTGTGATCTCAGAACTGTGAGGTGGACGCGCTAACCACACTTCCACTGTGTCTCCTTGTTTGTTTTCTTGTCTTTATTTTTTGCTTCATTGATTTCATTTGTATTAGTCATTTTTCCTGAACTACCAAGTACATGTATTATTCATTAATATGCACTGTACCTTTAAAAAAAAATGGACAGCGTTTGTTGTCAAAGGCAGGCAATGAGTTAAATACGATTAAAAAAAAAAAACTCCAATAACAAAAAAAAAAAAAAAAAAAAAAAAAAAAAAAAAACTTTAGTGTTATTAGTAGTCATAGACAGACTGTATTCAAGTTTGTATCTATTTTAACTATTGCTGTCAAATTTATCGCGTTAACCGGCGGTAATTAATTTTTTAAAATAATCACGTTAAATTATTTGACGCAATTAACGCATGCATGGAATGACCCGTTCATGCGTTGCCTCACATAGTTTACGACGCCGTTTTAGCAAACTGAGAGCGAAAAGGCAGAAATGCGAGTGGACACAGGCATTCATTGGACCGCGCCTTTTATTGGCATAAGCTTTGGCAACTCTTTCACAATAAATATAAGTATTGTGGCAAACGACATGGGGAATAATGACAGAAAACGATCTTTTTCTTAACACGCTTAATTGAACACAACGCAGATCATACTGTATACCATTTGCAGCCACCACGGACAGTCATGGTTGCCCAACTTCCTATTGTGCATTTGGGCGGAACAGTTAAGTCGCTACAGTATCATTTAGTGAAAGCACAACAAAAATAATATTCCTATCGCTCAAAAAAATAATGTTCACAAAAAGAAAAGCGCTCAATGCAAAGAGAACTGGCATTCCCAATCAAAATAACTATGCAAAATACACATAAAACTTACTCAGACTTTGCCTTGGCTAGATCTCTAATTAACTTAAAACTAGCCATTGACACCTTGTGGTGTATTTCAATCACTACCTTACGTATTAAAGACACTGTGGAAAAACGGCAGGGAGCCCGATGTGACGTCATCGCTTGGCATCAACAATGGCGAGTTACTAGTTTTTTTTGTTTTGTTTTTTTTAATTGAAAATTTTACAAATGTTATTTAAACGAAAACATTAAGAGAGGTTTTAATATAAAATTACTATAACTTGTACTCAAATTATCTTTTAAGAACTACAAGTCTTTCTATCCGTGGATCCCTTTAACAGAAAGAATGTTAATAATGTTAATGCCATCTTGTGGATTTATTGTTATAATAAACAAATACAGTACTTATGTACAGTATGTTGAATGTTTATGTCCGTCTTGTGTCTTATCTTTCCATTCCAACAATAATTTACAGAAAAATATGGCGTATTTTAGAGATGGTTTGAATTGTGATTAATTACAATTAATTAATTTTTAAGCTGCGATTAACTCGATTAAAAATTTTAATCGTTTGACAGCCCTAATTTTAATAGTATTAATTGAGACCTGGCATCCACCTATAAGGCCACAATCTTAATATTTGGAATACAAGTGTGACCCAAAATGTGATGTTCATGTGTGTGGACGTCAGGTCTTTACAGTTTTTTTTTTTTTTTTGTGGCACTGAAAGAGTTAGGCAATTACCAAAAATACACACTTGCCCAATAAAGGGTTAGAGGTACTTGAAAATACCTGTTGCCTACCAGGGTAGCTGCTGAATGATAGTTTCCCAGTGGCTGTGTTGGGATCAGCAATATGGAAATCCCAATGTTTGTAGATCCGCATGGTTGCTGCGTATGTGTACCAGCTGGAGTGGGCAAAGAAGAGGTTCTCAAAGCCTGGGAGAACCTAAAAAGGAGATAATAAAGTATTTAGAAAAAATGTAACATGCAATGACATATGGAGTTGTGTCTAAAGTATTGTTCATACCATACTAAAATGTTCAACTTGATATCGATACTCCAAAAAAGACGATACAATTTTCGATACTGCATAAATAAATAAATAAATTTTAAAAAAATTTTTTAATGTTTTTTTAAAGGAACTCTTTCAGTGCCATTGACAATAAAATTAAAACTGTTTAAATGAGTTTATCACTAGTCGACATCCAATCCATTTGATCTAGGAAAGGTCGAAGCGAATGAACCAGAGGTGCAACAATTAATCGATAACTAAGCGATTAGCAAATTAATAGACAACTATTTTAATAACTAATTAATCATTTAGGACTTTCTTCAACTTAAACTCTAAATTTTTAAAATTATAACATACATATAACGTATCAGTTGTAAATATTATCAGATTTCTTAATTATATTTTTGTTAAGTTAAAGTAGGACATGAACAAAAATCTGCTTTTACTTTGGAAAACAACACTTGACATTTTTGACAGTTTTCAAGTTTCTTAATCAGGCTGCAACAAATAATCGATTTAATCGATTAATAAATTAGTTGCCAAAGATTTCGATAATCGATACAGTTGTAGACTACAGTTAAGTCAGGAAGCTGTCATAAAATATTATTTTTAAAGGAAATAGTCATCCATTTTTCCTTCATTGTTATTAACAACATGCCTAAAATAAATTCATGGTAAATTGTGAAGGTAACTGAAAAAAGTGACATTTATCTGATTAATTGTTTAATTAATTGTCTGATTAATCGATTATGAAAACAATTGTTAGTTGCAGCCTAGAATAAACGTTTGTTCATTCGCTGCCACCCCTTCCATTTCAAATAGATGTCTAGCACAGTCACTGACATCCAATGAGTTAAGAAGGAATATGGAAAAATGTCCTTTATTACTGTAAAGAGTAATGCAAAATCAAGTTTACTCCATGACAACAAATTTCTGGAGATCTGTGGAAATGCAAAGGCAAGTAACTGAGCACCGATACTTGTGCAATCAAATATTGTATATATATTAGGGCTGGGCGATATGGCCTAAAGTACGTATCACGGTAAATTGAGCAGATTTACCTCGATAACAATAAACGACGATAAATTCGCCCAAGCGGACTGTTATATAATTTGAAAATCTGAATCAATGCATGAAATACAAATTAGCCGTTTCTCGTTTATTTATTTAGAAGATTTCAATTTAAGAATTGTACATGCAGTCTAAACATTTAAGTATATAAAAAATTATTGTAAACAATAATTCAAGTATGAACATTTATAACAGCTTGTATGACTTGAACAATGTACAACATTATAAAAATCAATACGACGACTGTGCAAACATGTCATTGTATTTGTAACACAAATGAGTTACAGCTTGAACAGTACACTTCAAACAGACAACTTATTGTTAATGTCTGCTGTGACATAATTACTCAACACAAGTGTTTACTTCAAGGTTTCAGGTTTTTTCCTCCAGAGGATTTTAGAATAGAATAGAATAGAATAGAATAGAATAGAATAGAATAGAATAGGTCTTTATTGTCATTGTAACATTGTGGACAACGAAATTGGACGTGGCACTCCAGTATAAACATATGTATTTGATGAATAAAATAAATTAATAGAAAAATATATGCTGTAGAGCTATAAGTGCATAATTATAGCTTACTTACACTGAAATATGTACTGTACATGACGGAAATAGTGCAATGCTGTCCTAATTTTAGCAGCGTCATTTGTGCAAAGAACAGAATATGAATTTAAAAAAAAATTCTATAAATAGAATTTTTTTTTAAATACATGCACCCCCCCCCCCCATATATTAAAGCTATATTGCTCTTATGCCAATGAAACATTTAAAGATTTTATGATGGCAGTAATGACCCGGAATTAAGCAAGCACATACAGAAAAATAGCTGTGAAATTTAAATGGTCATATTATAGGTTTCACTGTTGGATTATACTTTATGCTGAATGCTTTACCATCATAAAAGCTATCAGAGAAATCACACACACAGATATACAAAACAACGCAACATACTGATTACTGGATGCAGTCCATGCCCAATACCCTTATTTAGTTCAGTCGTTTCGACAAGGTTAGAGCCGCTATCCGACTCATGTTCACGAATCACGTTCATTTGTAGCATTAGCCTCTAGCGTTAGCCTGTGGCCTGGCTACCAGTAAAAAGCACTGAAAGCACCCTCTCCTGAAATCGTGAGAACCAGGGAGGACAGCGGGTGAACGCCCGTCTGGAGGCCGCCAAGAGTCTACTTAATGTCAGGTGAAAGTTTTGGCGAAGTTCACTTAAGCCCGACTCCATCATGATTGCTTGTAGCGTTAGTCGCTAGCGTTAGCCTATCCGGCTTCTGTTTGTATGATTTCCTGATAACCATGTGACTTCATTAGTAAGCACAGACTGCTTTCTTAAAGGGGAATGAACATAGCCGAACAACACAGAGTTGAAGCGGGATGAAAAGACCATATTTTTGAGTTTTATTAAATTACCGAATTTACTGACATGGTCAAAATTACTCCAGTCATCGTTAAGAATTACGGTAGCGGTAAATTTTCGGTGTACCACCCGGCTCTAAAATAGATTCAACATCAGAAACAATACGTCGATACTTTTCGATACTTCTGACAGCCTCGAACGTAATTGTAGAACCTTCTAAAAACTGAGATGTTTCTCCGACCGTTATGAGTGCTGAGCAGTGTCCCATCCCTGGAAGTTTCAAGTGTTTGAGTGGCGGCGAGGTGGGGACCAAGGCCGGGATCAGATCCAGCAGGTCGCCCACTGCATTTAGGAATTGAACGGCAAACAGGGACAGGGGCTGTGGGAATGAAATCAGATTTTCAGCTTTTAGAAAACAAAGCAATTAAGGTCACTCAAATGAATCAAGAAATGTAAAATAAACACAAAATGTGCACAGGGCAAGTTTCATAACCTAATTTGGTTATACAGTATATGATAATAATTGTAAATAATATGGTCCTAAAGTCAAGGATGCTTCCCATGCTTCCACAAAACACACACACGCAAAAAAACATGCAAGCCAGTACTGGTTCATATTTTTTTTTCCAGATCAGCATTTCTTCTTCCTTTAAACAGTATCCGAAAAATGATGCCACTTGATTTGGTATAGCTAGTTTCTTCCTCCAAAGAAGCCTCAATGAATTACTACATTGACTGATAAGTGCCAAAAGTACAACAATATGATCGTAATACCTTTTTCCCTTGTCTCTTGGCCCATTCTGCAACTCCAGCTTGCAAGCCGTCCATCTGGGCCACAATGAAGCCCACGTGTCTCCACATAGGATCCGAACTCTTATTGTTTTTCACTTGCAATCTGGTCCAAGAATCTTGTTGCCTTAGACAGCCAAGCAGAGTCACGTGTTGTTCACAACTCAGTGTTGTCATCCCAAGCATTCGAGGGTCAACATTCCAAAAGGTACATGTGGAGGAGATATTATTACAGACTCACTTCATGAAGTTCTGAACTGGACCAAGGATGGTGGGGTCATGGATGAGCTGAGGGTACATGTTGGTGTAGTGATCTATCATCTGTCTGGACAGGAAACATATAACATAGGAATGATAAAGGAAATAGAGGGATTTAAATAAATAGAGGGAGAAATAGTGTTGACTAGTGCTGAACAATATGACGATATATAACGCCAAAACGATATAAAACTTTCTATCAAGAGTAGGCATTTGACGGCATGAGATTTTGACGGTATGATAACCTTAAGCAAAAATACCGCGGTTTCACGGTATTGCAATTATAGCTCTGAAGTAAAATGTGTTATTTGGAGATGCATGGCTTCTAAAAAAATTTTTTTTCCATTGAACAGGATTTTTAATTTTTCACAACATATTTGCAAATTGGAACATGTTAAAATAAATAAATAAATTAACAAAAAATAAATGAAATATTTTAAATAAAAAATAAAAAAATTAGAATAGAATAGAATACACTATACTCACCCATAGCAAAAATTTGCTAACCCATCTGTTGCTTAATCTCGCCTCGTGAGACGAATTTGATCATCTCAAATGTATCTCATTCTCTGCTTATTTGTTCTTTAGGAGCAAGTGATGAGTAAAAATGAGCAAAGATATCACTGAGACAAAGGAGGTTGATTTGAGAAAGCCAGGTTGGGGGAATATTTGAGAAGAGAAATTCTCTTAATTAAAAATGGAGTTATACTTGTACAGCACCTTTCAGGCACTCAAATATCCTCATCTACCTGCTGGTGACACAACAACATGGGGTTCAGTGTCTTACTCAAGGATACTTAGATGAATTCATCAGGACAGAGAGCTGAACTTACAACCTCTGGGTTGGGGAACAACTTCTCTACCACTGAGCCACGCACAGGCTCAGATGCACTGTGCTCAATGTGACATGGCACATCAATGGAAAGCGACTTCAGAAACAGCCTGTAGCAGCGATGAAGAAAATGTATTATATTTTGGTTCATTTATCAATTTATTTATTTCTTTGATATCTCAAAAAAACCTTCCAAATCGCAGAAATGTTGCCTATGAGCCAGTAGTTTTAGCAAGACAGCGTCAGCCAGCGTGTTGTCTGCTTTGATTCCGTCATCAAAAAGAGGACTAAGGTTCTTCACACTATTTTGTGGTAAACTTTCGGTCTTCGAAACCAAAAACCGATAATGCATTTGTAGTGGCCGATAGTTTTCGGCGCTGAATTTTCGGTCACATCTCTAATTTTTACATTAAACAAATGAATCAGATGTTATTTAATTATTTGACCAATCATAATATTTTCTCGGATTTTGGCATGAGATGAATTAAGATGTGATTGGACATGTCAGAGCAGACACTACTCTTTCTTACAATTAAAGAATCTTGAAAACCCGGGGTGGGGAGGAGTTGGGGTGGGGGCCAGGGGGTGTATGCGGCGGCCATGGTTCCCTCCCATGTCCGCCCGGCCGGAGCCGCGTCTCCCTGTACCGGCTGCCGGGGAGGTTACCGATATTATTCTTAACTTAATACACAGCAGTCTTAAAAGTCAAAACCACTAGTCACATACATTAACAGATAATTAAGTATCTTTACACTTTAGAAAAAAATTGTTTGCAACGCTGTTGCTTCTGTTTACGCTGGATAGTTTTAGGTTGCAGCACTACTTAAATATATATATATGGCAGAAAACACAGACAAGTCTGAAAAAGCAGTTTCTGGTCTTGCATCCCTCTATAAAATAAACTGCTGAATTTTAAGCCAAAAGAACTGTTGTGTTTGATAGAACAATATGTCTATATGCTGCCATTGCAGAATCATGGCGCATTAAGTCCCTGAACTATTTTTAATTTGTCCATTTTACCCTGTTTACAGACGTCGTGCAACCGCTTTTGTTTCAACCCAGCCGTAAAAAGAAGCTCAGTAAGTATATTATTCAAAATGTCTGTCATTTTTAGCTTAGAATCATTAATTGATGTCTAATATTTAGTTTTGAAAAAAAATAAATAAATAAAACCACTTTATAAAATAATTCCCCTCGCATATTTTAAACTTTTAAACCAATGACGTCACAATGAAAAAAATGGTGTCTGTAAAAAGGTCACGGATATCTACCTCATAACTATCGCTTAATTGTATTTTTTTGTTACTGTCGCATTTTCCCCAATATTTTTGATTATAAATAATCGTTCCAAAAAAAAAAAAAACCCAAAAAAGTTTAAAAGGGTAAATACATGAAAAAGAAAATCTTGACCACTCCTCGATGTCTGCGATTCCTGCATCGCGACCCTTGTTATGGGTCCATGCTTCACCCATAAAATCCCCCAAAAATCTGTCTGTGGCCATTCACAGCTGTGTCTTCACACTCAATGATACATGATACATGTAAGTGCGCGATAATATCTCGTTAAAATCGTGGCATCTTTAATTATGCTCTCTCATGCTCTCACCTCCAGTTAGGGTTTTGCTGTTAATAAAAAAAAAATTAAAAAGCCCTCCTGTTCAAAATTTTTCTTCCCCCAGAAAATTGAGATTTTAAGCTTTCCAACGATGTACCACACATGCATGTAGGACAATTTAGAATTTTGGCCAAATTGGGGGTCTCAGAGCGGAACTTCAAGTCACCTGAGTGTTTTCCACCATATATAACATTTGTGGCAGGTCAGTTCAATGTCAATTAAAAAATAAAGTCAGTGGGGGAGAAGCTATAATTTTCAACACACAACACAAAATATATTATATGGTATCATATCGATATCATGATATAAAACGGCCCATATCGTGATAGATTTTTTCCATATCGCACAAAACTAATATGGATTAAATTAGTGACCCTCGGATGAAGGCAACAGCACTCTACCATCACATGTAATATGTTTGATTTAATAGAATGGGTAGCATTAACTAGTAAATGGGCTCATCTCTATTACACTGTACTTACTGGGCAGTGAGGAAGCCTTCCAGGTAGCCCGCTAAGAAAAATGTGACCTCATCTGTCTCGGATGTTTCTCCGTATCCAGCTCGTATCTCGAGGACACTCCAACCTGTACTAGACAGGGTATCATTCAGGAAGCCATACACGTCTCCATTTAAATCTAGGACCCCAGCCTTTAGCAGTGGAGACTTTTGTTGGGCGTCCCAGTATACTGTGGCTTTTGTCACCTCTGAAAAAAAAAAAAAAAAAAAAGATATTTGCAATTATATTTTATGTATTCAAAATTTGGGATGGTGGATGATGATGTAGGTTTTAAAGTGTGTCTTTTTACATGAATGTTTATATATTACAGTGCCTTGCAAAAGTATTCGGCCCCCTTGAACCTTGCAACCTTTCGCCACATTTCAGGCTTCAAACATAAAGATATAAAATGTTAATTTTTTGTCAAGAATCAACAACAAGTGGGACACAATCGTGAAGTGGAACAAAATTTATTGGATAATTTAAACTTTTTTAACAAATAAAAAACTGAAAAGTGGGGCGTGCAATATTATTCGGCCCCCTTGCATTAATACTTTGTAGCGCCACCTTTTGCTCCAATTACAGCTGCAAGTCGCTTAGGGTATGTTTCTATCAGTTTTGGACATCAAGAGACTGACATTCTTGCCCATTCTTCCTTGCAAAACAGCTCGAGCTCAGTGAGGTTGGATGGAGAGTGTTTGTGAACAGCAGTCTTCAGCTCTTTCCACAGATTCTCGATTGGATTCAGGTCTGGACTTTGACTTGGCCATTCTAACACCTGGATACGTTTATTTTTTAACCATTCCATTGTAGATTTGGCTTTATGTTTTGGATCATTGTCCTGTTGGAAGATAAATCTCCGTCCCAGTCTCAGGTCTTGTGCAGATACCAACAGGTTTTCTTCCAGAATGTTCCTGTATTTGGCTGCATCCATCTTCCCGTCAATTTCAACCATCTTCCCTGTCCCTGCTGAAGAAAAGCAGGCCCAAACCATGATGCTGCCACCACCATGTTTGACAGTGGGGATGGTGTGTTCAGGGTGATGAGCTGTGTTGCTTTTACGCCAAACATATCGTTTTGCATTGTGGCCAAAAAGTTCCATTTTGGTTTCATCTGACCAGAGCACCTTCTTTCACATGTTTGGTGTGTCTCCCAGGTGGGTTGTGGCAAACTTTAAACGAGACTTTTTATGGATATCTTTGAGAAATGGCTTTCTTCTTGCCACTCTTCCATAAAGGCCAGATTTGTGCAGTGTACGACTGATTGTTGTCCTATGGACAGACTCTCTCACCTCAGCTCTAGATCTCTGCAGTCCATCCAGAGTGATCATGGGCCTCTTGGCTGCATCTCTGATCAGTTTTCTCCTTGTTTGAGAAGAAAGTTTGGAAGGACGGCCGGGTCTTGGTAGATTTGCAGTGGTCTGATGCTCCTTACATTTCATTATGATGGCTCACACAGTGCTCCTTCAGATGTTTAAAGCTTGGGAAATCTTTTTGTATCCACATCCGGCTTTAAACTTCTCCACAACAGTATCTCGGACCTGCCTGGTGTGTTCCTTGGTTTTCATAATGCTCTCTGCACTTTAAACAGAACCCTGAGACTATCACGGAGCAGGTGCATTTATACGGAGACTTGATTACACACAAGTGGATTCTATTTATCATCATCGGTCATTTAGGACAACATTGGATCATTCAGAGATCCTCACTGAACTTCTGGAGTGAGTTTGCTGCACTGAAAGTAAAGGGGCCGAATAATATTGCACGCCCCACTTTTCAGTTTTTTATTTGTTAAAAAAGTTTAAATTATCCAATAAATGTTGTTCCACTTCACGATTGTGTCCCACTTGTTGTTGATTCTTGACAAAAAAATTAAATTTCATATCTTTATGTTTGAAGCCTGAAACGTGGCAAAAGGTTGCAAGATTCAAGGCACTGTATATACATTTTTTAAGTGTAAAAAGCGACTTGAAATATAATCCTCACAAACACTAGTAAAGACCTCCTAGCCATTTGAACTGGTAGGGCTTTCAGCCGTATCAAACTCACTGATATTTACAGTGAACTTTTCTGAGGTAAGAGTTCATTCCTGTTGCCGTCAATAATGGCAGCCAGAGATTTAACTTTTTTTTTTCCATCCAAAAACGCAAGTATCAAGTACTATCATGGATACTTTTGCTACATCTACTGTTGATATATAACAATATAATAAACATATGCACATACATGAACCCTCAAAGTGACACAATATGTTGTTTGAGAAGCCTGACAACTTAACGGTAGCAATTAAAAACATTATGTTTTAAAAGTAGTTGCACTATACTGTAAATACATGTAATAACAACGTGTTGTGCTGACGTAAAATATAGTTTAAAAAAAACTAAAAGGAAGGAGGCCTTCCTTACATTTCAGTATTATTCAAACTTATTGTCACGTGAACACAAACGTTTTACACAAGAACGTACTGAAGTATGATTTGTATGACCTACTCACCGCCAACTGCAGAGGGGACTGTCAACGACGCAGTGAGTAACACAAAAACACACGAATTTTTTAAAAGCATAGCTCCTCCACTAAGTTAAGCAGTTAAGAAAACAATCGTCCTACTCTGAATGAGGAGCAAGGAAGTGAAGTCGGGAAAGTCTTAGGTAAAGGAAACCCCCAGACTGGTTGACGTGATTTCGGGTGAGAGGGAGACCCCTGGCGGTGAAAGAGGGAAAAACATGTAGTGATCTCGTGGCTACACCCTGCGCTGAGGAAACAGTCGGTAATATTACAAGATGGCTAGAGAAATATAGATGGAACAAAATGGATACAGTCACCGGTTAAAAATGTGGCCACCCCAGATGGGACTCGAACCCACAATCCCTGGCTTAGGAGGCCAGTGCCTTATCCATTCGGCCAAAAAAGGGGCATAGTGGACTGCCTGCGAGGGGGAAGGAGGGGGAAAAGAGGGGGAAGAGGGAAAAAGAAAAGGAGAAAAAAAAGAGGAAATTCTGCACTATTTGCATTTTTTCTTGCTTTATCATCTCAACAATGTTTATAGTCAATTCATCACTAGGTGTTTTGGCACTTTAACAGTCATGTTTCTTTTGGGATTTGAACTCACAACCAACTGATCCAGTGCGGCACATTAGACCTACCAGTGCTTGTACGACCAAAACAATGTGTGTGTACATATACGTAAATGTAGATGGCCCTTACATAATATATCCTCTCATCTTTTCAAAAAGTTTAATTATCTGCAAGATTATTTTATGTTTGAATGATTATTAGGTATGTCTTCTCAATGAAAATAAATTCAGAATAAAACAAATTACCAAGGAGAAAACAGTTAATAATAACATGACCACATAGTAAGGACAGCAATTCTTTTTATTTTTTGCATGAATATTCATAATATATATTATATTATATTATAGTATTAAAAAATAAAATATAAAAGATACCGAAGTGCAAATGAATGTGTGCAAACAGGATGTGACAAATAAAGTTACGAATATTGGTGACACCTACTACTGCAAATTCCTCCTCCAGTCATCCATATAAATAAAAGAGAGCAAAGTACAAATGAATGTGTGCAAAAAGGATGTGACGAACAAAGTCACAAATATTGGTGAAGAGCTTGCTGTACTGGAGGAGCATTGTTAAATAGAGGAGGATGCTGCGCTGGAGGAGCATGTGTAAATGGAGGATAATGGGCAAACTGAGAGTGCAGAAATAGATGATAAAATGAAGGATACTGGGACGGAGGAGATGGCCCGTACTGTGGAGGGTACAACACACAGGTTCCTTCTAGGATGCCAGAGTGCGCTGGCGGAGGAAAGCTTCTCCTTCATGGTTTTCAGGCTCTTCAAAAGTCATGACTTAATGTGCGTGTTGCACAGGGGCAGCCGGGAGTGTGTTCACTGGAGGAGAGGCTCTTTGGCCAGGTGCAGCTGTTTGGGAAGTACATTGCCTTGCAGCAGCATGTCCCTGTCCTTCCTCTTATCCCTCCTAAGCAGCCTACAGGACAAACATACATGCATAATATCATACAAAGTTGTTTATATTAAGTTATTCTACATTTTCCTTGCATGTGTTTTTTTTAGGTTAAATCATTATAAATTGTCATGACTGCTTGCAAATGAAATAACACATACCATTAAGAGACAGCCTGTTGTGTGCTTGCTCAAACTCTTCGACAAGTGTGAGGCAAACACTCACTGACTCTGTTGACTTCAGGGTCTTAGGCTGCTTGGCCGTGAGTCATGTAGAGTCTGTAAGAGACAAAGATAACATAATTTGAATTGAACACTTTTCACGGAGACATACACTCCCTCTTATTCAATGATTTGTATTGAATAAAGATGATAGCAAATTGTGGTCAAGCACCTTTCTGCCACCTGCAATCCAGGAGCAGAGCCACTCAGCTACCTGGATGCTCTCCATGGTCCTGCTGAAACCCATGCCTTTGTTCTAGCCTTCTGGGGGTATCTAATGAGTGAAAGAGACATCGAAATGTTTTATTTGGTTTTCCGGACCAGGACCCTGGCCTGTACTATAAAAGAAGTAAAAGGAATCACTATTCAATATATCTTTATGCAACCAATGAGCAGGAGGTGATGAATACTGCATTGAAGCGTAAAAGTAAGCTGTCCACCGACTGTCATGGTATTGACATGTTTCTTGTCAAAAAAGTTATACATAGCATAGCAACGCCCTTCACCTATATTTGTAATTTATCGTTTCGATCGGGTTGTTCCCAAACCAAATGAAAATTGCTAAAGTAATTCCAATACACAAAAATGACAGTAAACACAAATGACAGACCGATATCACTATTACCACAATTTTCTAAAATCTTGAAAAAACTATTTACCTAATAAACGCACTAATAAACGAAGTGATGTCATATCTTGATGATAGTGCACTCCACACTTTGTACTGTTCCTTAGTGCTCCCATATTTCACCTATTGTATTGAAGTGTGGGGAAACCGTTATAAATCCACCATCAACTCATTAGTCATACTGCAGAAACAAGCAGCACGAATTATACATAAGGTCGGATTCTTGATCACACTCATCATTTGTTTGCTCATTCTAAAACTATAAAAAAAAAATCAAAAAAAAAATCAAAGATCTTGTCAACTATCATACAGCTATAATGTTATTTAAAGCATATAATAAATTACTGCCATATAATATACAAAACCTTTTTCAGGTTCGTGAGAGTGTGTATAGTTTGCGAGGCTCTGGAGATTTTATGTCACCGAGATTTTGAACTACTCACAAACGTTTTTGTGTGTCTGTATGTGGAGTGAAACTTTGGAACAATTTAGACAATCAATTCAAGCATTGTCAAAATTGTTGTATAAAAATATGGTCTGGCAGTAGTATCCCACAAAGTAAAGATGTTGGACAATGTGATCGGGGTGGGATAAAATAAGTTGTTTCTTCTTCCCACTCCCTTTCGAGTACAAATAATTTGTTAAATTATAAAGTATTTCTGTTTCCTGTGCATGCTCAAAATAAAAAAGCATCATTTCATCATCATTTGTCCCATGGAATGTACATATAATTATGGCAGGGTGGCAACCCTGGTCCTCGAGAGCCGCAATCCAGCTTGTTTTCCATGTCTCCCTCCTCCAACACACCTGAACCAAATTATCAGGATTGTTATCAGGCAACTGCAGAGCTTGCAGATGAGCTGATCATTTAATTCAGGTGTGTTAAAGGAGGGAGACATGGGAAACAAGCTGGATTGCGGCTCTCGAGGACCAGGGTTGGCCACCCCTGAATTATGGTGTACAAACTAGTGACTATTTTGTACCTTGAAGCAAATGTACCTGGAACAAAAGTGCGCTGGTGTCGGTGAAAGCCGTTTTCCATTTCTTGGACCCTGGCTGTTTACCAATTGAAAAATGGAATTGGCCCCGGGCATATTTGAAGCAGATGTCCTTCCAGTAGCTACTCGGCTTCCATGTTTTTGTCATCTGTAAAAATTAAATAAAGAGCAGGACAGGTTCATGTAAAATTTTACATTCCAATATTAAAAATAATTTTAAGAAGTGCCTTTTTTTAACCACATGCTTAGACTTTATGGACACCCAAAGTTGACTTTTTAATTATAGTACTATGTATACAATGAACTCTAAAGTGTTTATGTATCATTTATTTAAAAATTGTGATATAGAAGATGAATGAATTAATATACAAGACCCCTTAAAGAACTTGGAGAAAAACACATACGAGTCTAGAGATTATATTCTTTAAGACGTGTCTCTTTTTACCGTATGCTTAGACGATACTATATAATGTGTTAATGCATTATTTTTTTAAATTGTGAGATTCAATATTAATGAATGAATATACGAGACCTCTTTGAAGAACTTGGAGAAAACATACGAGACTAGAGAATGTTTTTAGCGATCTGATTGTTTCGATCGTCCATACACGACAACAGGGCGGAAAACTAAATAGTCATTGTTTTATCTCGCGGTTTTCCATTCGTCTTGCATGTTTTGTTGCCTTTATTTTCACTTACCTTTCTCCGATTGTTTCTTCATTGCGGCGGAAAACATGGCTGACACGCGAAGCCTCCTCCTCCACGTCACTGTGCGCCGGCTTGCTACATCCGGGTCTTTTTCTTCATCCGGGTCTTTTTCGTTCGGAAGTGTTCGGACCTTCGTTCGGAAGTGTTCGGACCTACGTTCGGACCTTTTGTTATGTCGCCGTTCGGACCTTTTGTTATTTGTTCGGACCTGTTCGGAAATGTTAGGACCTTAAAGCAGCCCAACTGCTAGCGGGTGAGGCCAAAAAAGGGGCATAGTGGACTGCCTGCGAGGGGGAAGGAGGGGGAAAAGAGGGGGAAGAGGGAAAAAGAAAAGGAGAAAAAAAAGAGGAAATTCTGCACTATTTGCATTTTTTCTTGCTTTATCATCTCAACAATGTTTATAGTCAATTCATCACTAGGTGTTTTGGCACTTTAACAGTCATGTTTCTTTTGGGATTTGAACTCACAACCAACTGATCCAGTGCGGCACATTAGACCTACCAGTGCTTGTACGACCAAAACAATGTGTGTGTACATATACGTAAATGTAGATGGCCCTTACATAATATATCCTCTCATCTTTTCAAAAAGTTTAATTATCTGCAAGATTATTTTATGTTTGAATGATTATTAGGTATGTCTTCTCAATGAAAATAAATTCAGAATAAAACAAATTACCAAGGAGAAAACAGTTAATAATAACATGACCACATAGTAAGGACAGCAATTCTTTTTATTTTTTGCATGAATATTCATAATATATATTATATTATATTATAGTATTAAAAAATAAAATATAAAAGATACCGAAGTGCAAATGAATGTGTGCAAACAGGATGTGACAAATAAAGTTACGAATATTGGTGACACCTACTACTGCAAATTCCTCCTCCAGTCATCCATATAAATAAAAGAGAGCAAAGTACAAATGAATGTGTGCAAAAAGGATGTGACGAACAAAGTCACAAATATTGGTGAAGAGCTTGCTGTACTGGAGGAGCATTGTTAAATAGAGGAGGATGCTGCGCTGGAGGAGCATGTGTAAATGGAGGATAATGGGCAAACTGAGAGTGCAGAAATAGATGATAAAATGAAGGATACTGGGACGGAGGAGATGGCCCGTACTGTGGAGGGTACAACACACAGGTTCCTTCTAGGATGCCAGAGTGCGCTGGCGGAGGAAAGCTTCTCCTTCATGGTTTTCAGGCTCTTCAAAAGTCATGACTTAATGTGCGTGTTGCACAGGGGCAGCCGGGAGTGTGTTCACTGGAGGAGAGGCTCTTTGGCCAGGTGCAGCTGTTTGGGAAGTACATTGCCTTGCAGCAGCATGTCCCTGTCCTTCCTCTTATCCCTCCTAAGCAGCCTACAGGACAAACATACATGCATAATATCATACAAAGTTGTTTATATTAAGTTATTCTACATTTTCCTTGCATGTGTTTTTTTTAGGTTAAATCATTATAAATTGTCATGACTGCTTGCAAATGAAATAACACATACCATTAAGAGACAGCCTGTTGTGTGCTTGCTCAAACTCTTCGACAAGTGTGAGGCAAACACTCACTGACTCTGTTGACTTCAGGGTCTTAGGCTGCTTGGCCGTGAGTCATGTAGAGTCTGTAAGAGACAAAGATAACATAATTTGAATTGAACACTTTTCACGGAGACATACACTCCCTCTTATTCAATGATTTGTATTGAATAAAGATGATAGCAAATTGTGGTCAAGCACCTTTCTGCCACCTGCAATCCAGGAGCAGAGCCACTCAGCTACCTGGATGCTCTCCATGGTCCTGCTGAAACCCATGCCTTTGTTCTAGCCTTCTGGGGGTATCTAATGAGTGAAAGAGACATCGAAATGTTTTATTTGGTTTTCCGGACCAGGACCCTGGCCTGTACTATAAAAGAAGTAAAAGGAATCACTATTCAATATATCTTTATGCAACCAATGAGCAGGAGGTGATGAATACTGCATTGAAGCGTAAAAGTAAGCTGTCCACCGACTGTCATGGTATTGACATGTTTCTTGTCAAAAAAGTTATACATAGCATAGCAACGCCCTTCACCTATATTTGTAATTTATCGTTTCGATCGGGTTGTTCCCAAACCAAATGAAAATTGCTAAAGTAATTCCAATACACAAAAATGACAGTAAACACAAATGACAGACCGATATCACTATTACCACAATTTTCTAAAATCTTGAAAAAACTATTTACCTAATAAACGCACTAATAAACGAAGTGATGTCATATCTTGATGATAGTGCACTCCACACTTTGTACTGTTCCTTAGTGCTCCCATATTTCACCTATTGTATTGAAGTGTGGGGAAACCGTTATAAATCCACCATCAACTCATTAGTCATACTGCAGAAACAAGCAGCACGAATTATACATAAGGTCGGATTCTTGATCACACTCATCATTTGTTTGCTCATTCTAAAACTATAAAAAAAAAATCAAAAAAAAAATCAAAGATCTTGTCAACTATCATACAGCTATAATGTTATTTAAAGCATATAATAAATTACTGCCATATAATATACAAAACCTTTTTCAGGTTCGTGAGAGTGTGTATAGTTTGCGAGGCTCTGGAGATTTTATGTCACCGAGATTTTGAACTACTCACAAACGTTTTTGTGTGTCTGTATGTGGAGTGAAACTTTGGAACAATTTAGACAATCAATTCAAGCATTGTCAAAATTGTTGTATAAAAATATGGTCTGGCAGTAGTATCCCACAAAGTAAAGATGTTGGACAATGTGATCGGGGTGGGATAAAATAAGTTGTTTCTTCTTCCCACTCCCTTTCGAGTACAAATAATTTGTTAAATTATAAAGTATTTCTGTTTCCTGTGCATGCTCAAAATAAAAAAGCATCATTTCATCATCATTTGTCCCATGGAATGTACATATAATTATGGCAGGGTGGCAACCCTGGTCCTCGAGAGCCGCAATCCAGCTTGTTTTCCATGTCTCCCTCCTCCAACACACCTGAACCAAATTATCAGGATTGTTATCAGGCAACTGCAGAGCTTGCAGATGAGCTGATCATTTAATTCAGGTGTGTTAAAGGAGGGAGACATGGGAAACAAGCTGGATTGCGGCTCTCGAGGACCAGGGTTGGCCACCCCTGAATTATGGTGTACAAACTAGTGACTATTTTGTACCTTGAAGCAAATGTACCTGGAACAAAAGTGCGCTGGTGTCGGTGAAAGCCGTTTTCCATTTCTTGGACCCTGGCTGTTTACCAATTGAAAAATGGAATTGGCCCCGGGCATATTTGAAGCAGATGTCCTTCCAGTAGCTACTCGGCTTCCATGTTTTTGTCATCTGTAAAAATTAAATAAAGAGCAGGACAGGTTCATGTAAAATTTTACATTCCAATATTAAAAATAATTTTAAGAAGTGCCTTTTTTTAACCACATGCTTAGACTTTATGGACACCCAAAGTTGACTTTTTAATTATAGTACTATGTATACAATGAACTCTAAAGTGTTTATGTATCATTTATTTAAAAATTGTGATATAGAAGATGAATGAATTAATATACAAGACCCCTTAAAGAACTTGGAGAAAAACACATACGAGTCTAGAGATTATATTCTTTAAGACGTGTCTCTTTTTACCGTATGCTTAGACGATACTATATAATGTGTTAATGCATTATTTTTTTAAATTGTGAGATTCAATATTAATGAATGAATATACGAGACCTCTTTGAAGAACTTGGAGAAAACATACGAGACTAGAGAATGTTTTTAGCGATCTGATTGTTTCGATCGTCCATACACGACAACAGGGCGGAAAACTAAATAGTCATTGTTTTATCTCGCGGTTTTCCATTCGTCTTGCATGTTTTGTTGCCTTTATTTTCACTTACCTTTCTCCGATTGTTTCTTCATTGCGGCGGAAAACATGGCTGACACGCGAAGCCTCCTCCTCCACGTCACTGTGCGCCGGCTTGCTACATCCGGGTCTTTTTCTTCATCCGGGTCTTTTTCGTTCGGAAGTGTTCGGACCTTCGTTCGGAAGTGTTCGGACCTACGTTCGGACCTTTTGTTATGTCGCCGTTCGGACCTTTTGTTATTTGTTCGGACCTGTTCGGAAATGTTAGGACCTTAAAGCAGCCCAACTGCTAGCGGGTGAGGCCACTGGGGCTAACGAAACCACATTGGTAGTGAAATGTGCTATATGACGAACGAATCACCATCAAGTCATCAACAACTAAACTATTAAACAGTGGTATCGTGCTGGCCGTCAGGGGATCGGATCCGGCCCATCACATCATTTTGTATGGCCCGTATGTAACTCATGTGCATGGTTTTTCTCTAAAGGAAAATTTATGTAAATAAATTTCCGTAGTCCAGCAATCGGAGAATGTTGATTTGATTTGCAGCTTTGAATCTGACAACACTTTGTGTAATGACAATAAAGGCGTTCTATTCATAAGCAGATTTTACGGAGGGGCCAGGGGAGCCAGGCCCCCCCGGTGGCAGAAAAGTGTCATTACATGTAATTGACTTTCCTATATATGATTTCTGAATTAAGAATTTTCTGGTAAAATATTGTCTTTAAAAATTGTAAAGCAATAAAATAAACAACAAAAATGAATGAAATGAACAAAAAAAAAATTATAATGGGTCAAAATTATTTTTCGAACAGATCATGTGACTCTTGTAATGATAGTTGCAAATCGTAGCTGCATGTTCGATTAGTAATGTCTGCTTGTCACAGCACACGGAAGTCAGAGATACACAGCGAGCTCGAGACAGCTGCCCGCAAGTGGACAGTTAATATTGATGATGCCTCTCTTCTGTTCTGTAACTAAAGATCTGTCAGTCAACCATTTCAGTAAGTTGTCTTATTCAAGAAACCCACAAAGTAACACAACTAGAACCTTAGACGGTCATTTGCTGTGCTTAGCCAAAACCACTAGAAGAATGAAGAGGCAAGATGGATATAAGTAATTTTTTCAAACCTAAGCTTTAAAAAGCGACAGCTACTGAGCAAGAACCAAGGATTGAAAATGTGGACCATGAAAAGCCAGAGAGCACCGCCTGAATGGTGAGTGGAGTTTCAATTTGCCCCACGAAAGATGCTAATTGATAACATATTTGGCACCCTTATAATATCTTGCTCCCGACAGCCGCACGGGTGAGGTTTCCCATGTTGAGTCAATATAAGCGGCAGGCTCTCGGATGGGGGCGCGCGCCTCGCATCAAGCCTGTTGTCCACCGCGCTATTTTCAGTTGTTACTGACGGCTCGGGCCAGCCCGACGATTGGTGGGCATGATTCTTGCTTCTTCAAGTTTTTGATAAATAGGCCATTAGTGTAGCCACTTGCCACTCAAACATGTCTGACCAATAGCGAAGTGCAACATTTGTCTCGAATAAAAAAAGTGAGTTCAAAACCTTTTGCACTTCAATCAAAAACAATAATTTCAAATAAAAATAGTATTTCCCCCCCAAAATTAACGATTATTTTGGGGGGAACAAATATTTTAAAAATTAAATATTATTTTTTGGGGAGGGCAGTTTTATTTTTGCATATAATTTTTTTTCTTTGAAAATATTTTTTGGGGGGTTGAAGCACCATGTTGTTCCTTTTTGAGTCTTCAATTTATTTTTGCATTAAAACACATTTTTTTCTTATTAAAATGACTTTTTTGATTGAAAATGTATATTTTCATTGAAGCAACATTTTTTGGATTGAATAATAAAGACAGAAATCTACCTACATAGTTATTGAGAGAGAAAGAAATTAAGAAAGCTTTAAAAAATAAAAGCAACTGAGGAATCTGAAATTTTTAATTTAAGATTTCTATTTCATTATGTAGACATGCTTCGTAAGGAAAGGATGTTAAGGGATTCAAAAAGAAAAAAATGAGCTGGATGAGGCTGCTAAAGGTGGTGGATACCTCATCAGCTGGGTGAATAGCAAAATTGGTAACAATAACACAGTTTGCAAGGATATTCAGGTATATAATATAACAATTATGAACACAACTACAATGTTATTGTTCCTTAACATTTTATGTCATTACTTTATTAATTATTAGGTGCTAGAGTTTTCAAATATGGATAATAATGAAATAATAGTTTTGAAAAAACTGTGTTGATGCTGGCTCAATGACCACCATCTGATGTGATTTGTTTTCAGATGAACAACAAGTTGAGGAAGGAAGTTTTGATGTAAAGGTTGAAGGAAGAAAAGAGGCAAAGACTGACTGAGTCACAGTCAGAAAGTGTTGATTTCTATTCACTACTCCCCTCCCCCAATTGAAGTCCGTCACAATCACAGCCAATATACTGTGAAGCTGGTTAATGGAAGTTATGTTGTTTTAAGGTGTATTAAATACTTGTCCATGTGCCCCTTATGATCTATAAGCACATTCCCCTCCATCTGTCTCTGCACGGCCCTGTTGCTAAGCCTGTCGCGATATGCAATGAATCCATAAATCGCACGGTAAGTAAAAATGAGGGCGGTAATTTTCATGGCTGTGTTTTATCGCTGCGCGCCCGCGTGCACTCATTTGTGACACCAGTTACGGTGGCCGAGAGGTGTCAAGCGAAATGCGAAGTCCAAACACTTTGCAAATAGAAAAAAACACGAACCCAAATTGCAAACGCTTTGCAAAAGAAAAAAGCACGAATGCAAATTGTCACAACAGGATCCCCAATTGCTAAACCGCGATTGCAAATTGGCCAAAGCACGAATCCCAAATGCCACAACACGACAGCAAATAGCTCGTAGCACAACAGCAAACGGCTCACAGCACAGCAGCAAAATCACGCAACACAACGGCAAGAGGATGACCCGGAAGTTTAAAAAAAAAAAAAAAAAAAAAAAAAAAAAAGGACGACACTTTATACACTTTAAATGTGCTTTGTGACCATCTATACGGACCTCCATGAAGTTGCCCCCACCCCGCATATTTATATAAAAATTATGTTAATCGTTTGTGCTGCAACGGTTTTGTTGATACAGTATTATGCTTTTGTAGAGATATTAATTTCGAGTGGTGACGTCACTCGTAGCTTTTCCTCAGTTTAGCTCCCCGCAGCTAATGAAGCGTACCAACTCTCTCGATAACAGGGGGGTGTCGTAAAAACTAGCTAGCAGGAACGTAGCACAATCGAATGGCACCACTTCGGAACCATTTTTCTGTAAATGAGGGGCTTAGAGGGATGTCAGCACTCGAAATTAGTATCTCAAGCCCGTAATTTACTGCAAAACGGACCCGAATTTGTGTTACGATACCCCTCTGTTATTGAGAGAGTTGGTACGCTCCATTAGCCGCGGGAGCTATTTTTTTTTTTTTTTTTTTTTTAATTTTATTTTTTTTTTTATTATTATTTCAAATAATAACATACACACATGATACAAACTGTGCAAGACAAGCATCAAAACCTACATGAGAAAAGAGGAAAAAAAAAAGACAACAAAAAAACTGAGGCACTTTGTACATAGTGTACTACTCGTGAGTCGTGGCAGAATGCTATCACAAACATAAGGCACTTCAATTGCCGTATTCACAACATTATTACAAAAAAAGATACAAACATTAAGAGTCAGCCAATGACAGATCCCTGAGATATTGTAGTGTGCAAATACTCTTCTTGTTCTTCATATGTTTAAGCGTAACTATATAAGACTCAAAGTCCAAAAGAAATAGTCGAAAATATGGCACAGACCTTGAAAATCTCACTTTGTGCAAGTAAAATTTACCAAGCAGCAACATCAAATTAACTACAAATGATAAAGGTTTAACATCAGATTTATACCCTACAATTAACACACTTAGTTCAATGACAATCGTTTGTCCAGTTTTTACACCAAAAAAATGCACAAGATCTTTCCAAAATGCAGTTGTCACAGGACAGAAGTAAAAAAGATGTATAAGTGTCTCTGGTTCAGATTTACAGAAAGAGCACTTATCGTCAATGTCCATGAATTTGGCAATCACACTATTGCAGGGATAGATATTGTGGAGTACTTTGAATTGTAGTTCTCTTATTTTATTTGAAATGCAAAATTGAAAGGGGCACAACCAAGCTTTTCGCCAGTTAACCACATCAAAAAATGAATTCCAAAACGATTTTCCTCTAGGATAAATTTTTTCGTAACTATGGAGAACATTTCTAATATGCTTGTTTGTACATTTTTTATCACGAATATCAACTCCCGCAATTGTCAGAGATGGCATTTGAAGCTTATTTTTCTGATATGTAAGATGACATTTCATCAATTCAGCTATACCTTGAGGAATAGCTTTCACAACAGAGTTGTATTCCTGAAACTTCAGAGGAAAAGATTTCTCTTTCATAAAGTTTTCATAAGTATAAACACTACCCTTATTATCAAACATATCTGAGATATAAATTATACCCCTGTCTATCCAATCTTTATTGTATAGTGTTTTACGCCGAATAGTAATATTTGAATTGTTCCAGATTATTTCTTTATGCGGTGAGAAATTATGAACATGACACAATTTCCAAGCTAATAAAGCTTGCTGATAAAATTTTGATAATTTTACAGGTAACTTTGCCACAGCAAAATTGCATTTCAAGAGAAAATCTAAACCACCCACAATTCTAAATACATTGTGTGGAATAAAATTCCAGAGTGACTTCTGTCTTTCCATACATTTCTTAAGCCATTTAATTTTGAAAGTGGAATTGAGATGAAAAAAATCCAAAATTTCCAAACCACCTTCTGCCCTTTCTAGCCTAAGAATTTCTTTTTTCAGAAGGTGACGTTTATTTTTCCAAACAAAATGAACAAACAAATTATTGATCTCCCTACAAAATTTTTCATTTACAAACAGTGAAAGAGCGGGATACACAAATCTTGACACACCCTCTGCTTTGGATAGTAAGACTCTTCCGTAAATCGAAAGGTCTCGTTGCAACCACAAATTGAAAATTGATTTCGCTTTCTGAATTCTAGAGGAAAAATTTAGGTGCTGTCTCTGAGAAGAGCTTTTGGTTATATGAACACCTAGGTATTTAATGGTTTGTTTGACCGGAATACCAGATATAAATTGCTCAACAGTGTCATACAGACACATTATTTCAGATTTATTGATATTAAGCTTAAGACCTGAGGCGTCAGAAAAGTCCTGAGTTGCCAGCAGTGCTGCACTAATTTGAGATTTGTCTCGCAGAAATAAAACTGTGTCATCTGCAAGCTGTGAAATCTTTACCTCCTGTTCAAATATACATAGGCCACGGACATTTGGATTCTTTGTAATGTGCAAAAATAGGAGTTCCGCTGCAATAATAAATAAAAAACAAGAAATCGGGCAGCCTTGACGAACACCTCTCGAGACAGAGAATCTTTTAGGCATCGTGGGATACAAAATAACGGAGCTGTTAATGTCATTATAGAACATGGCAATAATATTAATGAACTCGTTCCCAAAACCAAAGATTTCCAATGTTTGAAGGATAAAAGGATGTTCTATTGAATCAAAAGCCTTATAAAAATCAAGAAAAAGCATCAATGCATCAGTTTCTATTAAATCAGCATAATCTACTAGATCCAATACAAGCCTAACATTATCACAAATATGACGCTCTGCCATGAAGCCATTTTGATTTTCACTTATTATTTCCTTTAAATATTTTTTCAGTCGCCTTGCATAAACTTGAGCAATTATTTTGTAATCATTATTTAGAAGAGAGATGGGTCTCCAGTTTTCAATTGACAAAAGGTCTTTCCCAGGTTTTGGTATTAGGGTCAACAAACCTTGTTTCATTGTTGCCGTCATCTCTTTTCTTTTTATACATTCTTTCAACATAAGCAATAGGTGTCCACCTATTAAATCCCAAAAACAAAGGTAGAACTCACTAGTTAGACCGTCATTTCCGGGAGTCTTCCCTGGACTCATAGAACGGACAACTTCAGATATTTCATCGTAGGTGACCTCAGCATCACAAGCACTTCTAAAGTTCTCTGATATTGTAGGTGTAAATTCTCTAATTTGGCTGAGAAAAATTTCGCATTTGGCCTGACTAAATTGTGATTTGTACAGGTCATTGTAAAATGCTGTAATATAATCAGAGATTACCTTGGGTTCTGAATTTCTCACACCATTAATGTTGAGAGTTGTAATATTGTTTCGCTTCCGATTTCTTTTTTCTAATGCAAAGAAATAACTTGAATTTTTCTCTCCATTTTCTAACCATTTGGCTCTAGACCTAACGAACGCCCCTTTTGCCATGTTAACGTACATTATATCCAAAGACTCTTTAAGAGTATCTAAAGATTTCAATTCTTCTTCCGATAGGTTCTGCTTCGTAATTAACAGCTGAAGTTCATTAAATATAGAGGTCATTTTGCAGGAGCTTTCTTTTTTTAACTCTTTACTTCTACATATTGCTGTATGTCTAACTTTAAACTTGAAAAACTCCCACTTTTGAATTGGAGTCATTTCTTTTTTACCAAATATCTCACTTACAAGTAATGCCACCCTTTTCTTAAAGCACTCATCATCTAACAAAGTATTATTCAATTTCCAGTAACCTCTACAACTTACATCACTAATTTGACCTTTCAATCTTAATCTTATCAATTTATGGTCCGAAAACGGAGCATGGGAATGACTAACCTCCTTCACAAATTGCAAACCTGTAGAAGACATTAGCCAAATGTCTATACGTGATTGTAAAGACCTCGTTGAGTTTGTCCACGTGTACTCAGAACCATTCGGGTACATAAACCTCCACACGTCTGTGAGCAACAATGCATTTGAGAGAAACCTTGTGGAATTAAATCCCGTCCTTAAAAACCTCGGTGGGTGTCTATCTTTTTCATCATCAGAAGCATCATTGAAATCCCCTCCCATGACAACAAGTGCTTCTTTATGTTTCAGCTTTAACGTGTCAACAACTTCAGTCAGTTTGGAAAAAATAAGTTTTGCGTGGGTAACGTTATTTGGTCCATAAACATTTCCAATAATGAAGATCAAATTATCCATTCTTAAAACTACAACAACCCACCGACCATCGTCTGATGTTACAGTTTCCAAAACTTCGCCTTTACACTTATTATACAAAATCGCAACACCTGCAGAATGGTTAGAACCATGAGAAAAAAGTATAGTATCACCCCATGGTGATTTCCAAAACCTCTCATCCTCCTTATTTGAATGAATTTCCTGTAGGAATATAATATCTGCATTGCAATTTCTGGCAAATAAAAAAATAGCTTTCCTCTTAATACTGTCACGTAAACCTCTAACATTTAAGGAACATAAATTTAGTGCCTCAAAAATAAAAGACGACATTGCAAAAAAGACAAGACTCGTCTGCAAAACAAGTTGCAGAATAAACAGTACGCTAACTTTAAACCTCAACTATACGTACCATCATAACAATATCACATTCTAAACCATCCCTGAAACATTACCTTGCAATTCTACTACTGGTTGTAGAGTTCAAGGTAGTGTCTCTAAGTTATCTTCTTTCCTTCAATGTAGGCGTCGGGGCCACGGAAGCCTGCCCGTTTCCCTTGCTTTCTGGCCTTTTCAATCAAAGGCCACAGTCTATTCCTCTCCATCCTGTCAGCATGTGTCAGATCTTCTTTAAGATACAGCTTCCTCTCCCTCAAGACGACGTTGTCCTTTGCAATTCTCCAAATCTTGCTTCTGTAGGATCTCATGGTGAACTGGACGATGACAGGCCGGTTTGAGTCGACTCGGGAAACCCCAACTCTGTGCACCGTGTCGATAAGAAAACCCATTTTTTCCTTATCCTCTGGCGTAAGAAGGGCAAACAGAGACATTATTTCAGCTCTGACGTTTTCATCCGGCCTTTCCTTCATCCCGTGGATCCTCAGGTTCCAGCGCCTGCTGTACCGTCTGCGTCGTCACTTTTCTGCTGAATCTTGGCAATTTGCTCCGAGTTTGTTTTTATCCGATCTTCGTTGCATTGTACTTGCACTTCCACCGTTTTCAGATGGTTGTGCACATCTTCAATGAATTTGTTAGTGTTGGACAGTTTTTCATCAAATGTATCAAAACGGGCTGTTAGCTCAAGCACAGCATTCAATATGTCATCAGTGGATGCGCTTCTATTCATGTCTTTCACACGCTGTTTCTTGGATTCTGGGCTTTTCGTAGGTGTGATTGGTAGCGGAGTGAGTGAGCCATCAAACTTTCCAACGTCTTCGAGAAGCAGTGAAGCACTGCATTTCACATCTTTCGCTCTTTTCGCCATGCTGCAACAGCCGCACTCAGCACTGCGCCCAACGTAGTTTCTGCGCCCAACGTAGCTTAGCTATAGCCACTTGCAGCTTAGCTGTAGCGCCACGCAGCTTCACAAAGTAAGCGCCGCCGACAACAAACGCCTCACTCACAATGTCACCTGCTTAGCTTGTCCTTAGAATAGCCCCAGTTTGCAGGTATTGTCAGTACTGGTTTAATTTTTCTTTGTTGACGGGGTACATTATATAGCCTCGGAGCACCTCAAAAACACGCCTCGCTGGCCGCCATCTTGGCTCCAATCTTAGCCGCGGGAGCTAAACTGAGGAAAAGCTACGAGTGACGTCACCACTCGAAATTAATATCTCAATAAAAGCATAATACTGTAGCTACAAAACCGTTGCAGCACAAACGATTAACATAATTTTAATATAAATTTGCGGGGTGGGGGCAACTTCATTGAGGTCCGTATAGATGGTCACAAAGCACATTTAAAGTGTATAAAGTTAACTTCCGGGTCATCCTCTTGCCGTTGTGTTGCGTGATTTTGCTGCTGTGCTGTGAGCCGTTTGCTGTTGTGCTACGAGCTATTTGCTGTCGTGTTGTGGCAGTTGGGATTCGTGCTTTTGCCAATTTGCAATCGCGCTTTCGGAATTGGGGATCGTGTTGTTGCAGTTTGCATTCGTGCTTTTTTCTTTTGCAAAGCGTTTGCAATTTGGGTTCGTGCTTTTTCTTGTTGCAAAGTGTTTGGACTTTGCATTTCGCCTGACACCTCTCGGCCACCGTAACATTGAGGTGAATGGGGGGAAAAATGCAACCTACTTTAGCCTGCTATAAATTATTGGCAGTCTTCTCCAACTTGCGGTTAAAAGGTGACACTTCAAAAATGAAAAATCGCTGGTTACCAGCATTTGCAAACGAAAAAAAACGAAGAAACAAAAATCTTTTACTGACACCACATGCAATGACAAAAAGTGTGTTTTTTGCGGAGTGGAAAGTTTAAGATAGCTGTTTAGCGAACGTACTTCCGGTGAACATTTCAAAATAAAAGCATGTCATGTTCGTCATATATAAATAACGATTTCTGGAGTTTATCCCACATACGTACTTCGGAATTCAGATTCTACACTGAGAACACCTTTAAAATGACACCCTTTATGAAAAATCTGATTGGCAATGAATAATTATTATAATACTATTATATATAGTACTATACTATAATATTAATGTTAGGTGTTTTTTTAAGAATTGTTTTGAATCATGTTGGAAAGGAGAAGTCAGTGTTCTGAATCGGTTTACATTCCATTCTTTTGCACTAGTTAACTCTATCAGCATTTGAACTCATTAAGTGTGATTTATTATTGTTATTTACGTGTTTATTTGTACTTTAATAAAGAAGTGTTCCCAAATGTTTTTGTGAATTGATAAGCGTAAAAAAAATGTCATTGCTAAATTAGTAAAAAAAAAAAATGTTTAAATTATTAGATTAGTCGACTAATCATAAAAATAGTCGGCTGACTAGTCGGGAGAAAATTAGTCACACATGTAATTTATTGTTAAAAATATGAAAATGACTTCAAAAAGATACTGTCCTTAAACTTTTGTTTTTTAGGGGAAATAAATGTTTTTTTTTACTCAGAGGCTCAAAATAGAAGTAATGTTACGTTGTTTTTTTGACCGTCAAAATACTGTAGATGACAATTTATTTGCCAACCGATTAGTCAACATTCATGAGAACACCCTAGTTTATCTGCCATTGATGGTGCAAGACGTCCAATCTATTTTGACTGGGAGGGGCAAATGAAAGCCAAAACCTTCCAAATACTTCCTTTGAAATCCAATTTATTCTGCATTGATAAACTACACTTTCAACCAAAACACAGAAGCAAAAAAAAAAAAAAATCTAACAATTCATAAAATTTACCTGGTTCCCAGGAAATAGCAAATGACCTATGCAACAAATATATAACTCTCTCAAAATAAGTAGTTTTGGCAAGAGCACAACAAAAAAATACATGTAAAAGTTTAAATACTTGAGCAATATTTCCCTATAACATTCATAATTACAAGTAGAGTTTTCATCTTCATCATGTGTACAGCCAATATCTTTTCCCAGCGTGTACAAAACCTGAAAATACAAGTAGTGTATGGTAACAGATCTGCATTAAAGACTTTGGTCGCGAAGCTGTACAAGATATCCCTTGTCATGTAGACGAAAACAATTTTTTTTTTTTAAAGAGGTATACACGCTATGTCACCACTTCTCTTGGTCCAACTTAGTCATAAATAAAAATGAAACAATCACTAGTAAACATCACCGATACAGAGTATGTTACCCAACCTCGCCACGTTGACACATAATTAAATAAAAAAAGGCACAACTCAAATTAAATGAGTCCTACACTGGAGCAGCAAAATACTTTACCAACATTCAGATTCTTTTGACTTCTTGGTCAGTTATTTAGCAACGAATTGAGCAATAGAGGATTTTTAAAAAAAGGATTCAACAACCATTCAAAGAAAACAAAGGACTACAGCACTATCAGTAGTCTTCACGAGTGCTGTGCGATATGGAAAACAATCTTCGATACGGGCCATTTTATATAATAATATCAATATGCCAGGATATAGTACATTTTTAATCATTTGTTAAAAATTATACAACAATTACAACAGGTTCCACTCCCAGTCACCTAATTATTGAATTGACATCAAACAGACCTGCCTCAAATGCTAAATGAATCAAGAAGTACTGCAACCTAAAACTATTAATGAATATCGATACTGGGGCAAACGGTGTCGTCTGATATCTGTGTGGATTTCATGTGTTGCTATTTTCAATTGTCTTGCATGTATTACTCCCATACAGTTGGCCAACTATTGAGTTAAGATGGGGATATCTTGAGGCCGATTGGTGGTATTACTATGGCATATGGAATCCCAAAGTGCAGCAAATCGGTGCAAATTAGGTGCTATCTGCTGGCCAAAATGTGTATTGTGGGAACAGGTCTATTTATGGCGATAATGACGATAGACATGTAAAATGGCGATAGAAGTATAGACAGTATATATCAACATATCGTACAGCACTAGTCTTCACCCATCCAGTTGATTTCCCTTCTGAAGATCACTAAGTTATCAGCACATGATGGCAAAGAGTGAGACTTCTTAATGTCCACCATAACGATCGACAGTGATTATTCATTCATCATCGATTAGTTTCTCACTTCCGTTCTCCGCCTGGATGCCCTCGCACGTTCCTCCTTCATCGGCTCCTCCCACACAATCCTCCGCCTCTTCCTCATCGGTGTAAGTAAAAGACGGGCTGCTGTAGTTAATGGTGGTGCGGGAGAGGTCTACCTCGATAGGAAACACGTCAGCCTCTTTGAGCACAGCGTAACACTCGTCGTAGTAACGGGACATGCCTGACACGAAGCGCTGAAGCTGGAAAACGATGTCCTGGACTGGACAGGACAAAAAGGAGGATGGTAATTAAGTTCAAAGCATTCCAATCAAATAGATTGCCATTTACTAGTGAATAGAGGTGCTTTTGCCACCAGGGCTCAATCAAAGGTACCAAAAAGTTGCCAGTTACAGTACATGTTTATTACCGATCACTACATAACACAATTAGCAAGCGACAAAACACTAGGTCTCACACGTGACCTAATTTGCTTGATAAAGACTGTTTAACGCCTTGGTGCCTGAATTTACGTTTCACAAATATACAGTGGGGCAAATAAGTATTTAGTCAACCACTCATTGTGCAAGTTCTCCCACTTGAAAATATTAGAGAGGCCTGTAATTGTCAACATGGGTAAACCTCAACCATGACAGACAGAATGTTGAAAAAAAAAAAACAGAAAATCACATTGTTTGATTTTTAAAGAATTTATTTGCAAATCATGGTGGAAAATAAGTATTTGGTCTATACCAAAAGTTCATCTCAATACTTTGTTATGTACCCTTTGTTGGCAATAACGGAGGCCAAAAGTTTTCTGTAACTCTTCACAAGCTTTTCACACTCTGTTGCTGGTATTTTGGCCCATTCCTCCATGCAGATCTCCTCTAGAGCAGTGATGTTTTGGGGCTGTCGTTGGGCAACACGGACTTTCAACTCCTTCCTCATCCTGTGGCGTCAAAATGATAACAAGAACGGGGAGCAAAAATCCCAGAACCACACCTAGTGAATGACCTACAGAGAGCTGGGACCACAGTAAGAAAGGCTACTGTCAGTAACACAATGCGCCGCCAGGGACTCAAATCCTGCACTGCCAGACGTGTCCCCCTGCTGAAGAAAGTACACGTCCAGGCCCGTCTGCGGTTTGCTAGAGAGCATTTGAATGATCCAGAAGAGGACTGGGAGAATGTGTTATGGTCAGATGAAACCAAAATAGAACTTTTTGGTAGAAACACAGGTTCTCTTGTTTGGAGGAAAAAGAATTGCACCATACCCACTGGGAAGCATGGGGGTGGAAACATCATGCTTTGGGGCTTTTTTTCTGCAAAGGGACCAGGACGACTGATCTGTGTAAAGGAAAGAATGAATGGGGCCATGTATCGAGAGAGTTTGAGTGAAAATGTCCTCCTTCTCCTTTCTATGGGGTCTCAACCCCATAGAAAATCTGCGGAGGGAGTTGAAAGTCCGTGTTGCCCAACAATAGCCCCAAAACATCACTGCTCTAGAGGAGATCTGCATTGAGGAATGGGCCAAAATACCAGCAACAGTGTGTGAAAAGCTTGTGAAGAGTCACAGAAAACGTTTGGCCGCCGTTATTGACAACAAAGGGTACATAACAAAGTATTGAGATGAATTTTTGGTATTGACCAAATACTTATTTTCCACCATGATTTGCAAATGATTTTGAAAATCAAACAATGTTCTGTTTTTTTTCCCACATTCTATCTCTAATGGTTGAGGTTTAACCATGTTGACAATTACAGGCCTCTAATATTTTCAAGTGGGAGAACTTGCACAATTAGTGGTTGACTAAATACTTATTTGCCCCACTGTACATAAAGCATTGGAAGAATACATAAACACATATAAATAGCATTAAACAAAAATACTAAATATAGAAATAACTTGAAAAAACAAAGGTGATAGACATCCAATCTAATTAGACTGGGAGGACTGGCTCATGTTTCAATGCCACTGACGCTGCTTGACGTCCAATTCATTTTAACTGGGAGTAGCAAATGAATGAATGTTTTAAGAAAGAAAGAATATTTAAATATTAAATAAAAAGGGAGTCATTTATTATTAAGACCTTTTTATTTCAATTCAATATATATTTTAAATGTTTTCTATATTTTTTAATGATTTTTGTTAATTTAGTATTTTCTGATTTTTAGTTATACTGTATTTTTCAATTGGATTTTCTCTATTTTTTTCTCTAGTTATTACTATATTTACGTTATTATTCATTCCATTCCCGCAATGATTTTTAATGTACAATAAATATATTAAATTCAGGCATCAAGGGGTCATCCTTGGAGTCAATTTAAGGTTGGGGCATAAGTTCACATTGGACTAAATCAGAATATGACAAGGTCAGACAAAACTGCTGGCCTGTGATAAGAGAAAACAATGGTAGAAAGATAGAGCACACAACAGTACTGTGCATGTTCAGTCAAGATAGTTGATAGGACCTCCTTCCACGTGTAAAACAGATTAGCAACTACTCTGTACTCTGCCTTCATCTTATGATTGGAAAAAATGAGAAAAAGAACAACAAACCATGTTTCTGATCTAGAAGTTCTATCTTCTCCAGTACATCTTTCCTCATCTTCGCGAATCTGGCACGCGCTTCCTGTCGACACCGCAGCACCAAACGGTACTCGTAGTTGCCGGTGCATACCCGATACAGAGGTTCTCCCATAGCCTTTTGGAATTAACGTTAGTGCAATGATGCCAACAGTCCATCAAATCTACACATTGCTAGCATCAGGCTTAAACCTCCTTTGTCTACATTTGTTCAGGTTCATATTTTTCATAAATCTATTGGTCAGTCGTTTTGTAAAGTGTTGAAAATGACTTGCTCTTTTGAAGATACAATGAAAATAGGTTAACAAACATGAGCCCCATTCAGACATGTGAAGAAGTTGAGAATATTACCTGATTGCACTATATCTGAATGCAGCAGGTAATGTTTTGCTTCAAAACTGGGAGGTTGATAACCTAGCTATCAAGCGATTACAGCGCACTGCACTACAATCAAGGACGTAGGTTTGCATAGGGACGGTAGGGACATAACACTACCAACTTTTCAGGATGCTCAAATTGTCTCCATGGACTTTTAAGCAACCTTATTTGCATTATATAATGAGTTCAGTTATGTTGTAAGGATAGAAATTATTCAGTGAATTATTTAGATTATGTTCACTTACATTTATCCCTTTTCACTTGCTAATGGGGCCATTTTTCCCCCCTCAAACGCACATTTGATTGGCTGATGACTTGACCCCCCCGTCCCCTGCTCCCGCCACACATAAGCACACACATATTCACATTAACCCACCAACAGAAATACAACATGCCTCCTCCTCCACCCCCTTCAAAGAGGAGGGATATTAGAGGTTCTTTTCGGCTAGCACAAACCACTGTATGTAATGTAAAGAGACGTTAATGAAGTGGAGGTGGCGGGAAACACCACTGATTTTGCTACTAAAAGTCCGACCTGCATCAGTGTGAGCATAGCATTAATCTTTGTCAACTTGCTGACCTGCAAAACTACTGCGGTCAGGTCAGCCTCCACAAGGAACAACGAAGTCAAGCTAGCCGTCCTTCATTTGGATCATTGTTTGCATTATGTGCATTACCGTAATGCAACACGGTGGCTTCAGAGTGCAAGTCCCAAGAATGGGTCCACTTCAGAGGGACACTGACATGAAAAAAAAATCTGTCAAATGAAATCACACATCAGAATTTCATGAGAGTACTTTGGTTCGAGTCTTGGGGTAGTCAAGTCAAGTCTTTTTTTCATGTTTTATTTTTCCCCAAATCACTTTTATATTACAATACAGTGATACCTCAACATACGATCGCTTCGGCACACAATCTTTTCGAAATCCGACGTAAAATTTGACTCGCCATTTGTTTCTACATCTGTCATGCTCGAAATACGACAATTTTTGACAGTGCCGCAGTTTCTTTGTTTTGCCAGAAGATGGACGCACGGCTGATTTTCTTTTGAGAGAAATCAACACCCGATCCAAAAAGGTTAGTGCAGGTGGAGACAAAAAGAAAAGGTGACGCTTACCATTGAAATGAAGATGTAAATGATAGCAAAATATAAGGGTGATGTGTGCATCCATGAACCTGGTCGACAATAGGGCCGTAGAATGTCGATATTGGCCGGCGGTCCTCCTCCGTTCGCCAATCTTTATAAGTTAAGGTGACAATTCTTATTGTGGTAACATCGCCAAAGAAATCGCCAGCTTCGACAGGTCTGTAATCATTTATTCCGTCAACTTGTGCAACACTGTTGCCAGCATCAAAACCGGAAGTAAAATGCAACCGCGCTCTCATGAAGTCTACCACATTAAAACCCTATTCGTCAAATTATTACAGGTATTATTATTATTATCATTACTCTTATGATATTAAAAATAATTACACTTTTTATTCATAATTCATTTGTTTTACTCTTAGTAATTGCTATTTGCAATAGTAACAAGAGTATTTATTAAGAATTTAGTGTAGGTTTTTGGGCTGTAGAACGAATTAACGGAATTATAATGTTTTGTTATGGGAAAATGCTGCTCGACATACAACCATTTCGACTTACAAAGAAGGTCCTGGAACGAATTAACTTCGTATGTAGAGGTACCGCTGTACATTAGATTGAGTCTAGGAGTGCTCCAGTGTGCCCCAGAAGTGGACACAATCTTGAAGAGCGCCACATTTTTTTTTTTAACTAATGGGACTTGGACTTCAAAATATTTCTTTAGTAGTTTTTGAAAACAAAGGTTTGAATCGAATGAAGCAATACACATAAAAGTTTAAAGTATAAGTCAAAAAAGATTTATTTTGCTTTGATCATTTTGCCTATTATTTAATTACTTGCATTTTCTTGCGAGATGTGGTCCTGACCACCGTTCAATAATCTGGTCTTATTAATGTCCCGTCCCCAGCAAAAAGTGTACATGCAGGTTATGCTGTTATATCGTCCCTACCAATGTTGAGACCAAACCTACGCCCTTGACTACAATCCTCATTTTTCTTCAATCTAAGAACCATTAAAGTTCTGCTACATTTCCGTGTCTGACAGCCCTGAGCTGGACAGATTCCGGTTCACGTTAGTCGCTAATGTTCCAGTATTTTATGTCTGAAATCACCGATAATGTTGTAGTTTCCTGGAGGTGCAAGGATTCTTCCCGACGCCAGCAACATATTCATTTCTCTATTTCTGACTCTAACTTGAAAAACAACTTACAATGCTGCTGTATTCTTCATCATCCATTTCCTTCACCTTTAAACAGTATGACTGCAAGACAAAAATATTTATTGTTTCATGTGAAATAACAAAATGCTTTGGAAGTTTCCCAACTGGGCAGGATGTGGCCCACTCACCAAATACTCAAATTTCACATCGAGGTATTTGCGAATGGTGAGCTTTGTGTCTGGTATGGCCTTGTGAAGGTAAGTGTTCAAATCGTGGAGCATCTGCACAGCAAAATGTCATCAGTACAACATTGAAGACAATTTAAACATTTATGCAAAAATATAGTGAGCCCCTTCATATTTGCGATGTGGCATTTTTAACCCTTAGATGCACGAGCGACTGGACACCCACAATCTTCCAAAAGTGGGTCGAAAATGATCCGCATGCATTTTCTATGGAATACGAGGGTTTTTAACAAAGAAAACAAAGGTGCCCACCTTTGACTATTATCAACTGTGTCGATAAAAAAATAAAATACCAGGGGACCATATCCTATTATATCAGAAGTTTCTTTGTTATTTGTTGGTCTTGATCCATAAATGCCAAAATTGAAAGATAAATGCAATGAACATATAAATAAATGAAGAGATTAATTGAATATGAAGAGAAATAAATGAATAAATGAATGAAAATATAAAAGTGTATCGAGTCATGGACTTTTACTTTTTGCCATTGCAAATCCCAAACGGAAAAAACTGATAATTTTTGTCATTAACTTTTAATTTTTTCCATTGAAAAAAAAAAACAAACGGAAAAAAACAATGGCAATTTTTTTTCTTTGCATTTGCCTTTTCTATTTCACTGTCATTGTCTTTATCTTTACTTTTGCCTTGGCTTTTACCAAAAGGAATGGTCTGTCAATCAAATGGCATTTCCAAACAGGAAAGGGTTAGTTTTCGACGGCATTAAAATGATCGTCTCTGTGACGGGGTAGTTTGCTGAGGCGATCCATTCAGCCTAACAGCTGCTTCTTTCAGCAGTTGTGAAAATGAATTTTCCATCTCTCTCCAAATAAATGATGGATCAAAAATCGCAAGTGATACAGAGTTGCCCCGCCCCCACCCTGGTCGCACCGGGACATCACTTTCCTTCATGTAAACTAGGAGAAATCAGCTATCGACTACTATTCCTGCTTGGAAAGCCCCTCCCAACGCCATTTGATTGACAGACAATTCCTTTCGGTTAAAGCAAAGGCAAAGACAATGACAAGCGAAACAGAAAAGACAAAGAAAAACATTGCCATTGTTTGTATTTCTGTTTGTGTTTTTCAATGAAAAGCAGTACAAGTCAATGGAAAAAATTGTCAGTTTTTTCTGTTTGTGATTTTCAATGTCAAAAAGAAAGTCAATGACAAATATTTTTGGCACGGTGTTGGCGGATTGGGATGTGTGCGTTTGTTTCCATTGTTTTGCCAGTACAACGTATCAGTGACTGTTTGTGGTTTGGGAAGATGGAGTTAAAGAACAAATCGAGCGCTCCCTTTCTGTGACGTAACGCTTAAGTGACGGCAGTGTGCAGCAGAGCTGGCTAGTACACAACAATCACGGCATCGGTTGTGTGGGACTTTTTTTTTTTTTTTTTTAATTGTCAGTGGAGAACGCTTCTCTTGCAATTTGTAACACATGCAAAGCCTAAGTTCCACGAGGAGGGGAAAAGTTGGCGAGCTACAACACATCTTAATAAGCCACTTAAAAGATCACAATCGCTTCGATGGTGTTTTAAAAGTGTACGAGGACGTGCGAACTGCGAATGAAGCTGCCCATCCCAGGTCCATCATTCCAAGCCGTCGCCACTTTTCAGATGAATGTTTACCGGCAAATTATAATGAGATTGCCACACTCGTCCAACGCGGCAACCATGCACCATAAGTTTCACCACTGACATATTGACGTGTAATGTTAGTCCTGTCAGCTTGCTTGGTCTGACAGCGGCAGTGGCTGGATAAGGATTTCGTACTGTACGAAGAAGAAATCTCATGCTTCATTGAAAATGGGTTCACTCACTGTGGTATTTATATGGATTATTATAAGGCAAGCCATTAATGTTTTTTGTTCTACCATATTTGATCATGAGGAATGCGCTTTCACTAAATTTATAACTTGTTTCAGTGTCATAGTTATTTACTTTTGGATAATGTGAAGAGTCTCAATGCACTTTTTGTTTCAGTTAAAAGTATCAACATTTACCTGTAAGTATTTGTTTACTTGAATCCTAGCCTTAACTTATGCAAAGTTTTGTTACTGTTCTAGAGGCCTTATTTTTCTATCATTGAGTGATGACTCTTACTATGGCAATGAGCAAATGTTTGCATTTTAAAGTGTTATTTTTACAAGTTATTGAGAGGTCTTATGGTTATTGATAGGCTTGCTGTCCCATAATTGCCAGGTTAAGTTGTTTAATGGACCAAGACCACAACTGTCTCCTCTCCTCTAGCACCAAATGTTTTTATCTGATGACAAAGCACAATACCTGTTGGGTTTATGTTTTAGTTCAGTGCTCATTGTTCAGGGAACACCTCTTCAATGACATTGACTAATTGACTGTGATTGACTCAAATTATATTTTATTTGAAAAAATAAATATTGGCACTTTATTTGAAGTCGCGACTGCTCTTGTCTTTGTTTTGTTCATTATAATAATTTTTTAACCTCTAGGGGTTCAAAAACTGAATATACATTTAAAAATTATAAATTCACTATAGGTTATTGATATCGGTATCGGTTTTAAAAAATGGATATCGTGCACCCCTACTACAATGCCATGCAGCACCAGAAGTCGCATTAATGGTAAGAAATTGTCATCATTGATTAGTAACAGCATAACAATGTTATTAACTCATTCACTCCCAGCCATTTTCCCCAGAGCAAGGCCCTTCGCTCCCGGCCGTTTTTCTGGATTTTGACTGATTTTGCAAGGCCGACAGGAAATTCTGTTCTATTACTATATAAACATGGAACCCACCAAAAGAAAGATTATACTCTCTTCTTTCAGCAGAGAAAAAAAGTAAGTTCATATCTTTTTCCATTCTTTAGAAATCAGCATTAGAAAATAGCTTAGTTTGAGCAATTTTCCAATTTCTGATGAAAAAAACGGAGAAAATGAGTTTTTTGTAAACGCATACATTTCAAACATAACTGACGTTAACACAGCTATTTTTTGCATTAGTTACATCCCAAACATCTGAGTAATGTTTTCCTTTTACAAAATATAATGAACAAGAAAAATAGAGCTTTTGATACCAAAGTAACAATTTGTTTACACATGACTACTGAGAAATGACGCCTGTTGTCGCCGAGATGACGCCGTTTTAGCCGCGTCTGCCATGTAAACATTTCCCTCATCGTTGTTTGTCCCACAAAGATGGATTATTTTTGAAACTCTGCGGGGTCTGCTTGGCGAGCCCGCTGCACGGTGGTCTCAGTCGTTTTGCTCCGTCGTCCGCTGCCTGGCATTCCAGGCGTCCTCTCGGTTGTTTTGTTCGGTCGTCCGCTGCCTGGCATACTGCCGCCGGCGCTCCGACCGTGCTGCCCGGCCTTTCACTGCTGTTGAATCAGGTTGCGGGTCTTTACAAAATGCGCTACTGCCCTCCAGTGGCCAGTTTTATTGCTTTAAAATGGGTTTGGAGCCTTGTTTTTTGTTTCTCAGATAGATCGCAAACTATAGATTCTTCTTATAAAAAAACCCACAAAACGTTTTAATACGTTTTTGGGACAATGAAGCATTTAAAAATAGAACGTATTTATACGTTTGTGGGAGCAAATGAGTTAAAAAGAATTCAGAGACTTATTGTACTTTAAAAGTGTTGAAATTACATAAAATGCACACATTACTTGTATTTTTAGTTTTAAACATATTGTATGGCTCTCACGGAATTACATTTAAAAATATGTGGTGTTCATGGCTCTCTCAGCCAAAAAGGCTCCCGGCCCCTGCTCTTAGGGTTAAAGGCGATTTGCTGGTAAAAATTCAATCTACAGTGGGGAGAACAAGTATTTGATACACTGCCAATGGTACTTGTTCTCCCCACTGTATAAGAAGTTGATACGGTACTCACAGGCTTGATGGTCTTTAGTAACTGAATGCCGTACTTCTCAATGCTGCGGTGAGCATCCGCAAACTTCACAAAAGCTTCGCTCGCTGCGGCTTGGGGCTCTCGCACTCCGATGACAGAAAAAACGTCTCCGAATCCTGCGAGTTCAATCAAGTGAGGCATTAGACAATATTTTTAATTGGGGGGGGGGGGGGGGGGGGGGACCAACAACTCTGGTTATCACCTCTGTGGGTTTGCGAAAGCTCAAAGAAGGCTCTGAGCAGTCGCTTGGTGTGCTCCATCAAGCCTGTTGGAGAACAGAGAGAATACCTGAATGAGTATGACAAGTAACTTAACTCTTGGACTGCCATTGACAGCACTAGACATCCAATCCATTTTGACTTGCATTGGATGTCTAGCGCTGTCAATGGCACCTAGACATGAGCTATTACAGCTAGTCCTCCCATCTAAAATAAATTGCACGTCTTTCGCTATCAACGGCAGGCAATGAGTTAAAACAAATAACACTCCGATACGTTACCTTTATAAAGCTCTGCTGTTTTCTCTAGTTCTTCCAGTCTTTTAACAAGTCCATCTGCACATTAGATATGTTATATGTAATACAGTCATAAAACTATGTTTATTGTTCTATGAGTTCATTCATTGTCTTACCGTTGCATAGGATAGCTCGACTAAGCCCGAGAGCGTCTGCAGTGCCGGAGCTCATATTTTCCACGAGTCGATGTTTGACTTTTTTCAGAACTGAAATAATGAAATAAAATGTCTGCTCTTAATGCAAACATAAAATTGGATGTATGTTTGAGTGCGTCACAAACCTATATCCAGAGACTTTCCCTGTTTTGGGTCTGCTTGCAATTTGTTGTAGTGGATAATTGCTTCACCCTGACAAATCAGATGAACACATAGACCTTAGATATTCAGTAGATGGTAAAAATTGTGATTTGAAACAACTAAAATTCTAAAAAAAAAAAAAAAAAAAACTAAAATTCTTCATGTTTCTTTCAATTAGCATGTTTGTGTCCTTTCAGCATTTTTTCTTATCTCACTACTCAAGTAAACAAATAGCATGCACTCATTAGACAGTAACTACATGATACAATCATGAAATAAACAGAAACAATTGTATTGAATCGGCAACGACAGGACAAGGTAATCCTTTGTTTCGCACACTAAACCCGTCTTTATCCGAGCATTCCGGAAGTCCTGAAATTCCCTGGCCACCAACAATGGATGGTAAAAACAACACAGCAACTCTGCAGATATTGTCCTGAAATGCTTTCCACTGCTGAGTTCTGTGAAGTCATTTGGCACTGTTGGATCTATTCTCGCTTTGCAGTCGAACCGGACTCTGAACTGTAAGTCATTTTTCGTGCTATATTTATTTCTGTAGCTTTAATTTCTAAATCTATACTGTACTCAATACCACCTTATACAGTTTTCATTGTTACTATACACCAAAATAAAGTAATTAATAGGATACCGTCATAGTATACCTGTACAGCTTGAATCATCTTGGCCACTTCCACTTTTGTCTTTCCCTTTACTGGTTTGCCATTGACACCAGTGATTTCATCACCTGCTGCAAGCATCCCTTCGAGAGCTGCTGGTGTGTTGTCAAACACCTGAGAAGCCAGAGAAAACATTTTAAAGGACCATTACACTGAATCTCCCTTTTGATGAAAAACACTCATTGTAGTAAATATCTTTTTAGACTTTATTGAACTGAACCTACCTGAACAATATAGAGACAGGGGCAGTATTGTGCCCCACCACCAATGCTGATCCCAATAAGGTTATTTGCATCTTTTTTCAGACAGACAGTCCCAGGTACTGTTGGTATCCCTCTGTGAGAAAAATAATTATTATCCAGTATGTAAACATGCAGTGCACATTTTTCAAAGAAACATGTTTGATTTGAAGAATGAGTTTAAAAACTACTAATGTTAAACCGCAGAAATGTATACACTGTTAAAGAGGAAGTTCAGATTTATTAAATTAATCTTTGAGTTAGCGGCGGTTTAATTAGTCGGTGGAGTTGATTTCACCAAATTCCGTGCAGTTTGACAGTTATTTGTTAGTTTCAAGGCTCCGGAGTGGCGAAGCTAGCGTGAGCCAATAGTTTTTGCTTAGCATGGGAATAAAAAACGATATTACCAGATCTAACATAGTCATATAAATTCAAAATGCAGATCATTGTTCGAAATACACATGCGGCCAGAACAATGTCACAGTAATTCATTTAATTCTGCAGGACTATTTCTTTTTAGATGCGTAATGTGACCACAATAGAGAGGAGTGCTTCGGCACTCGTGCTCAGTCTGCTGGGGAGTCTCTTTCGTTCCCACAACTAAAAAAAAAAAAAAAAAAAAATCAGCGGTGAAAAAAACTGTGATATCACTCCACCCTGCTTGCCCTAGGAGGCCTGTTCCCTGCGGTGCTCCAGGATTACAAATGTTGCTGTTCATACTACAATTATTGCCATGCAATGGTAAGTTTTAACAACTTTATCCTGAAAACATAGCCAACACTATTGATTGCATGGGTCATCATCAGTGATTCTCATGCGTGCATATGTTGTTATTTTATTGGTATGCTAATCAGGCACCATTGACTCGCGCTATCTTTGCCACTCCAGAGCCTTGAAAGTAACAAATTGCACAGAATTTGTTAAAAACAACTCCACTGACTAATTAAACCCTCGCTAACTCGAACATTAAGCCTTATGTCAACAATTCTGAACTTCCCCTTTAACAGGGATTTTCTAGTATACAAATTGGGCTACGAGCTTTTCAGTGCATATTAGTGGAAAAACAAGGGTAAGCCATTACTTTTTAAGAAATGACTGATCACAATTCAACGTCAGGTGAAAATCAATGTTAGAATTCAACAGTGGAACTCACAGCTATGTTTATTACATTAACTTGTTGGCTGTCATTGACGGCACTACACGTCCAATGAATTTGAAGTGGGAGGGTTGGCAACGTTCATTCACTGCCACCCTCCCTGTTCAAACGGATTGGACGATTACTAGCAATAAACTCATTTCTTCATTTTGTCATATTTGTTCATTCGTCACACCAAATGAATTGGAAGTCTATTATTGTCAATGGCAAGCAATGAGTTAATATGATTAATAATTGAAAATAGTCCAAACTGGTGGGCAAAGCAGGAATATGTATATATACTAGGCAGGTGCCGGTATGAGTTTCTGACGGTATGATAACTAGAGGTGGGAATCTTTGGGCACCTAACGATTCGATTACGATTCAAAGTCCACGATTCAATTATAAATCAATTATTGATTCACCCCCCAGCTATGTTTCGTACATTAGTTACAAAAAATGTACAAAAATCCTCTCAGGTTTAGATAATCGACTATTTCAGTATCAAGTTAACAATTCAAATCAGTAAATAAAATACTCAAGCTCCCATTCCGTATCAGCAGCTTTAAACTACGTTCATTAATTTAATGTTGTGAATCAACCGTTAAAGTTGTTAAAATTGCTCCCGTTATTCCATAATTTCCCTTCTGTCTACTTTCGACATGTAAAGGTTTTAAAACTTTCATCATATAAAGATAGATTCAAGTCAAGATTTTGTCGATTTAGGAGTATTTTAGATAAAAAGTTAATTAGGTTCGCTTGGAAAGTTTGCTACAACAGCCTTCCAGGGACGTCTACTGCTTTAAGATGGCGGCTGTTTACTAACGCCGGCAAGTCTGTCATTTCGCATCTAGTTTTCTATACGTGTGCTGCTAACGCCGCAGAGTCTGTCATTTCACATCTAGTTCTTTATACATATGATATCTACCGTAGCATTATGTAGGCATAGTTTGTATCGGCTGTCGACAGCAGTCAGGTATTATGTTTTTTTGTTTGTTTGTTTTTTTTATCTAGCGGCATGAGTTGAGGCAGAGCCGCGAGTTTAGCATTGTCATTACCCGTGTAATGACTAGCATGATGTTTACTCACGGTCTGTTCCTAATTGCGTCCCGAAGACCGCGCTGACTGTGTTTTAGTTACACTTTACTTGGTGTATTTCAATAATCAGAATTTGGATGTTTGTGAATTGTTCTCGAATCTTCCACGGCCGAATCGCGAATAATTAAAAAATCGGAAATTTCGTACACCTCTAATGATAACCTTAAGCCAATCAATGTATCACAGTATTGCAATTACAGTTCTAAAATGTGTTACTTTGAGATATCTGGGTTAAAAAAATCCATTAAACAGGATTTTGGAACATCAGTATATAGTTAAGTTTAAAAAAAAAAAAAAAAAAAAAAAAAAAAAAAAAAGATAAATAACTGGAATATTCTAAATAAAATTAAAATAAATGCAGTCCTTTAAGTGAGCCAAAAGCCACAGCCACAGCTCAACATTTTTACATCAGAACAAAATTATTTTCCATAAAAAGCACGTGTGTATGACTCGTATCATGTTTACATTATACACACACTTTCTCAACACAGAAATTTGCCAGAGGAAAAAAACACCACATTTTATCACCGCTAGACACACTAAACACGCTGGAGTTAACTCTCGGAACTGGTAGGCAACATTCATGACAGTGTGTACAAACCTTTAATATTGTATAAATGTGAAATCCCTCCGCAAACATGTTTTACATGTCGATTGGCCATTATCTAAGCCGCGGCCGTCAGTAAGCCTGTCGCAATATGCAATAATTACATTTATTGCACGGTAAATGAAAATGAAGGCGGTAATTTTTCCGCATCGATTTATCGCCTCGCATGCACGTGCATGAGCGCATGCGGCAGACGTGCTGTTAAAAGTTCGGCTTCCTTGTTACCAACTACGCAAAATGCATCTTCGTTCCGGGTCCGGCAAAAAATAGCGCTGGAGCCAATCTGTTCCCATTATATCCTAGTGTTCAATGTAAATGGGCCGCGTCAGTGCTCCGGATTGACTGCGGACCATCTCCGGCAGGATGCGATTAGGCTATTTTCTATTTTTGCCGGAGACGCATCCGTCAAACCCAGGCCTGGCGTCAACAGCCCGTTTCTTATTCAGAGCGAACATGGACGAAGAACGCTCCATCATGGAGGTGGAAAGTCACAAAGTTACCGTATTGGCCCGAATATAAGATAATGTTTTTTGCATTGAAATAAGACTGAAAAAGTGGGAGTCATCTTATATTCGCAGTCTAGACATTATACCCATTCACGACGCTAGATGGCGCCAGATATCATTGAAGCAAATGCTGAACTTGAGGAGTAATGTTTTGTCATGACAGATCTCAGCTACCCTCAAGTTTAACCAGTTTTCATTATTTTATTGCAATGTTTTTCCTTAGATTTGTTTCAAGACTAGTTACAGTTAGACCTCACTTTGATGGTTAATGCAGTTATTGCAATTTTGTTGTTTTATCACAATAGATTGGTTTATTTACATTTCAAAAACCAGAAGCCATTCATTTACGAATGTGATTGCACTTTAGTTTACATATTTAAATGTTCAGATATTAAGATTTGAATGAGGCAAAATAACATGCTTTTTCTCTCAAATATATTGTTATAATCATTTGTTTCAGATGTACTGCAATTATTTTCTGTATAAAAATAATTTGGTGTTCAAAAAGTATTTTTTCAAACTTGAGTCTTAAAAAAGAGGGGGTCGTCTTATAATCAGGGCCATCTTATATTCGGGGCAATACGGTATTTATGATGCAGCAGATGATCATTATAAGGACAACATTAAAAAGGAAGCTGTATGGTGTCCTATTATGTGTGTTTTTCTGACAATGATATCAAACACAAGGCGTGCTGACAACTTTGTTTTTTATTAACACAACACTTCCTCAACCTGTGGCTCTCGTAAGGCTGTGCCGCACCACATGAACAAAACAAGATCACCGTTGCGTGCGCTTCACGGTGCCTCGGAAAACATCCAATCAGAATATTACACATGGAACACCATAGCAGAAGCTATGAGGGGAAATGTTTTCATTTGCCTAAATGCTTAAGTTATTACATTTTATTTTTTTCTTGAAAAATACATTTTATGTATTCTGTGTTTCTGTGCGGTATTAATATTGTTGTCTTTTACTTAAAAGAGGCATGGTCTATTTTTTGTTGTTGATATTTCTTCAAAAGTATTTTTGAATTTAAGAGTAAAAATTTACTGCGTTTAAATTGGTGTACTTGATCTATTAATATATACTGTATTCTCACTGTGTTACTGTAAATTGGTTTTTTTTTAAAATTGGGGGGCTTATCGCAATAATTTATGAGATAAATTATCGCACACTAAAATTTGTTATCGCGACAGGCCTAGCCGTCAGTAACTTTTCTGTAGCCGAAGTATTTCCATACCAGCGATTTTGTTGTCTTCGATGGAGAGAAAAAGTTCAGGAGTTTCACCTCCTCCAGCCATCGTGTAGCACAGCTGACTCACTGACACTGAGCAACAACCGGTGGGGGATGGTTGAGCCTTGCATTTTTGGGACATAAAAAATAGCTAATACCGTAGGGAGGGTATGACGGAAAAATTTTGCGTGACGTTTTCATACCACGGTATACCTTGAAACCGGTACATGTCTAATTATCTGGTCTTTGCCTTTTTGGCAAAGCCAGATAATGTTATTCTGCGACTTTATTATTATTATTTATTAATCAACTTATTCTCCGCGTTTTTTCGGCGCGTCGCACAGCCCGTACCGCTGCACCGATCGGCACCGTTCAGGTATCGACACTTCCGGAATTTTCGTGTGACTGTGGCTTTTTGTCAAATGGCCCCGAAAAATTTTCCGTTTTCACATAAAAGCCGATTTTCAAAATTTTTTTCAAAACGCTACTTGTCCTACAATTTTTGACCAAATCACATAATTTGGACATCAGAAATAAACATCATTAAGATTGTATACAGAATTTGGAAAAAATTTACGGTTCCCCGGGAATTTGACAAAAACTTTCCCATTCATTTTTAATGGGAAATGTCCCATTCACTTTCAATGGGATTTCCAACAGAATCTACATTGCATTGTTGCCATTGACGGCCATGTATGTCAAATCCATTGATGCTAATGAACTTGAATTCTATCAACGCCTATGTAGCAATGCCACTGACGGACATGGACGTCCAAAATTTTTCCCATTCATTTTCAATGGGAAAAACAAACAATTCCCCAAATCAACAGCACATGACCAGATATCAATAGGACGTGTCCCCCAAACTTCCCCGATTGCATTGACGCTTTTGAAGGGTGCTGCCATAGACGTCCAAATTTCCCATTCATTCCTAATGGCATTTACTTTGTTTAATGCCATTGACGGGCATGTTTGTCCATTCTATTGATAGCCCTGGGCGGGGGTAAGATCTGTATCTCCACACGGCAAAGACCATAAGTAATTTCTCCAGAAATTGCAGTTTCTAGTATATACAGGTGTTTTAACAACAAGTGTAAAAGTTAAGAAAGAGTGACATCTATTTTCAAATGCAAAGTACAGTACAGGAAGAGAATAGATAGTAAACTTACAATTTATCCTCTTCTAATTCAAAATCCATGTCTGTGAACATAAGTCTCACACCTGTCCTTGTAAATACCTGTGAACGATTATAACAACAAAAGGGTTAAGAAAGTGTTCGATCCGACAGCACTCTGAGAGAGAAAAAAGACTCATATTAAGGTAATTAAAAAGAACATTTTGCGTCTGCGAGTACAGCTGATTAAATCCCTCTTACAATAAAGAAGACATTGCAGCAGGTGAATCTCCACAGCTGTCAAATAAGATTACGGACAAAACACTACATTTGAGTAAGTTGCTGTAAAAGCTAATAGTGCAAGAAAAAGCATGCAGCATTTTATAACCACAGGAAAGTTTCGTTGAGATGACGTAGCCAAATACGTGAAAATGTAAACCGTGGCTATTTAGCCGGCAGCTATTCCTTCGCGGCAGCCATCATTTTGTTTTGAAACAACTAACCTCTACAGAATGGACAGCTGTTCCTCAAGCACAAATCGGTGTTTCTTCCTACGCGTACATGGCAAAATGTTTACAGAATGTTTTAATTCTGTAGGAAACACAGTTTGTTCACCTGTCCCAACAGCAGCCGTTCTATTTACTTATTGACGTCATTTCCACTGTGTCGAGGAAGTCGGCCATGGAAATTCCTGATTCGTCACGTCATAATTCCCAATAAAATAAAAGACATTTAGCAATGATACAGGGATTTTAAAAAGAGTCACATACATTTATAATATACATTTAAAGTAAAATAAACAGTTGCGACTGATATCAAATGGATGCGGGGTAGGGACAATAACAGTTGCTGTCATCTACCGGTGACCACTAGAGGGAGGTAACGTATTACTGCTTATATTATTAGAGTGTAAGTTTTCCTGTAGCTTACCTCACATTTGTCTGTTCAAATTTTGTCTGGAACAGAAAGATATCATATATTTCGGTGAGTTTTGTTATATAAATTAATCGCTACAATGAACAAAATTGTCTCTGCAAATCAAATAATCATTAATTTTCCCATAATTATGTCAAATGTCAAGTGATGGTGGCACATATAACTCTAATTGCTGTTACATATTAAAAAAAAAAAAAAAAAAAAAAAAAAAAAAGCTCATAAAATATATTCATTTTTAAATGTTAAACATTTCATGAAATAAAATGATTATCCATTTAGTGGTGTAGCCAAATTAAAAAGCAAATTTCAAGTGTGTGTGTGTGGGTTTGTTTGTTTTTTTCCTGTTGTTGTTGGTTTTTTTTTTGCTATCATGAAAACGTACTTTTGACCCCTTCACTTGTTTAACCACCTTCTTTTTAATCTATTAACAGTCATGATTCAATTGAATTAAAAACGCTGATTGATTAGGATGATATAATCAGTGTGTGTCTCAGTATATAATCAGGATCTAACAATTCCCCTTTTGTATTGCAGGAGCTCCTTTTTTCCTCCTTCTTCCTCAGTACCTCAGAGGCTTAGCCAACATCCTAAATGACAATGGTGAGTTTATATAATTGTACTGTTTATTTATTTATTTTTTTAAATGTGAATAGACTTCACACAGCTGCCACCATCATGTGATTGTAATTGACTTATTTTATCGTATTTGTATTCATCTTGCTGACACTATTCACCCTTGTAATTTAGAAAATTGAAATGAGCAACATGAATCTGAAAGTTGGGGATCAGCTGAAAATAAAGGGTGAAATCCTCCATGATGCTCAAAGGTAAGTTCAACAGTAAATGAGTTATTCTATTGTGTATGTGCATTATGTTGACAGAATAACTAACACTGTCAGTATCAGGATTTATTGAGTACTTCTCTAGGAGTGTTGGGAATAACGCCGTTATAAGTAACGTATCAGTAACGGGGTAATCTAACTATTTTTTCCGCCGTTACGACGCCGTTAACGTTACTGACGGTCAAAAGCGGTGTGTAACTTACTTTGAATAAATTGAAGAAACTACCAGCCGTAGCGGGTCTACTCTGCTCTGTTTATTTGTCATCCAAGACTTGGGGTGCGTTCAAGTTCATGGCAATGAAAATACTAAACACACATAGCCTACCTTTGTAAGAACGATGAGTTGCTGTTTGATACGGTCATAATGTGCAGGTCCTGCACTCATCCGCAGCAAAACTGTTCGTAGCTTTGTAGCGATTTGTAATTTCGGAATCGCTGATGAGTTTAGTAACATACACCAAACAATAAATACAGCAGTAATTGTGGAAGCCCGTCGACATCTTTACTCCATTTGTCTTCGGCTTGCTCGTAAGGGTCAACATTGTTCACATCCTTAATAAGTTTGATCACATATCTGTTATTTGCCTTAGTAACGAGTTTGTCTCTTTATCGAACTGGCAAGTTAAAGTTTAATGTCCCGCGAGCCAGACCTGCTTCCAATATGGCTGCATTGTTGTCAAATCTCACGTGATCCCCCATTCTGTGACATAAACGCTCAAGCCTAATAGCGCATGTGTTTTTACACACAAACCGGAACAACGCGTGCGGCAAACACACACATGCAAAACAAATGCAGAGGGATATGCTGGCAGAGCATTCAGAGGAAAATTTGTCCTTTACGAGGTGGAGATATAGACACTATTTGAAGTTGGTCGAAATTAAAGGAAAGAACGTGCATGTAAAGTGTAATTTATGTCCCGGGGCAAAGCTTTTGTCGACATCTGTGGTAAGCAATTCAAATCTTTTGTTGCACTTCAAGTGTAGGACAAATCTGTTGCTGGTGAGGTGCAATAAATATTACAAGGTTCTATAACACAACTACCTGTCTGTTCTTCTCTATTCAACTGACTCGAATACTGCTCAGAAAGTTTCAAATTCTTTGAAATACAACAATTTTTTAAAGTAACGGAAATAGTTATTTTCTGTGGTAACTAGTTACTGTTACTATAGAATAATTCAGTTACTAACTCAATTACTTTTTGGAAGAAGTAGTGAGTAACTATAACTAATTACTTTTTTAAAGTAACGTGCCCAACACTGTTCACCAGTGTTGTTGCTTGTGTTGCGGCTGCACTGAAGTCTTTATTTCAAAATCCACTCAGATTCCAGATTGACCTTGGCTATGATTCAGAAGACTTGGCTTTGCATTTCAACCCGCGCTTCCACGATGACACAGATGGAGCAGTTATTGTGTGCAACTCAAAAATGGCTGGTTCCTGGGGCGATGAGAAAAGGGAACTACACAACCCCTTGCACAGAGGCACACATGTTAAGGTTAATTAATGTGACATAATTATACAACATTTAGACTAATTTGTCTAGGACGTATTGAAAAATCTTTTTGCAAAATACATATTGTTTTTTAGATTAAAAACATCTCAGGTTAACTTGATGAACATTCTTTCTGTTGTAGATTGTGTTCAAGCTGACTGGTGACATGTTTGAAGTAGAACTTCCCGATGGACATGAAATCCAGTTTCCCAATCGTGTGGACATGGCGGTGATCAACTTTGTCCGAATCACAGGAGACTTCAAACTGACTTGCTTAAAGATCTGTTAAATTAAACAGCAGAAGTTCATCTCTAAGCCACAAATGAATGCCCTACCCTTCTCATTTCTTCTAAACTGCATTGGCTAAATAATTTATGTCAAGCTACTGATGTCATTAAAATACGAGTTCAACTTCACATATCGCATCTGTCTTTGGTATTGGATTAAAATGTGTTTATGGTGCAAGTATACGAACAATATGTACAAGTACTGTTCCTCATTCATGAGTGAAACATGAGGTTGAAAGTCACAAAAATTAGTTTGTAAACCGCTTAGCCTGATTGTTGCCTATCCCAGCTTACTTTGAATAAGTGGATCTCAAACAAAAAAGGCTTGTCAAGTACTCCTATAACGACATCAAGTCATTTTTATGAATCCAAATTTCACAAGAAAAATTTTGAATTAAACATAACGGAAGTCATTTTATGACAAGATTGTGATTTGGACCAAAAACAAAACCTCCCAAAAATCTGAGGTTAAAGACAGAATACTAACGACAAAAATCAAAGGAAATTACTAATGAAGAAATCAAAATTGAACAAAGGTTATACTGTATAAGATGAGAAGCATCTGTAATTCTTGACAATAGTCAATGTTATTTTTGAAAAAGTGTATAATTTTAAAGACAGAAAATCAAAATGTTATAAGTAGAGATGTCCCGATCGATCGGGTCCGATCACGTCATTTTCAAAGTATCGGAATCGGCAAAAAAATATCGGCCATGTCTTTTTTAATATATATATACTGTATATTTTTTTAAATTCAATCATTTTCTAATTGTATTTAACGTTACAAACATAATATGTTACACTCATCCAGAGTCTTTAATCCCGATAACGGCAGTAATTAATTTTTTCAAAAATGTATCATGTTAAAATATTTAACGCTATTAATGCATGCGCTGCACGGCCCACCCACGCATTGTCGCGCTCAATCTGTAATGGCGCCGTTTTACCTATATAGAGAGATTAAAGGCAGTGTAAAATGAGTAGAGGGAATTTTGGCAGCCTTTGGAACCTTTTTTTAATTGGCTAAAGCCTTACAATCCCTCTCCCTACAATTAGAAATATCATGGGAAGCAATGTGGGGAAGCAAGGGAGCAAGTGATCTTTTTCTTAACACCTTATATTATTTCCCAACGTAGAGAAGATATATCAATTGATAGCACTACGCACAGTCATGGTTCCACTTCCCATCATGCATTTGGGCATGGCTACAGTATCGTTTTACTGAAAGCTCAACAAATACACTAGGTGGCAATACTTAGTCACAATATACAAAGTCACAAGTCTTTCTATCCGTGGATCCCTCTCACAGAAAGAATGTTAATAATGTAAATGCCATCTTGAGGATTTATTGTCATAATAAACAAATACAGTACTTATGTACTGTATGTTGAATGTATATATTTGTCCGAGTTTTATTCATTTTTTTCTTAATGCATTGCCAAAATGTATATGATCGGGAAAAATTATCGGGAATGATTGGAATTGAATCGGGAGCAAAAAAAAAGCAATCGGATCGGGAAATATCGGGATCGGAATATACTCAAACTAAAACAATCGGGATCGGATCGGGAGCAAAAAAAACATGATCGGAACAACCCTAGTTATAAGCTTGACAATTTGAGAAAAAAACGATAGCGTTGCGAACAAAAGGTATATAAAATTCCTACTTTAGTCCCGTTTTTAAAACAAACTATATTTAAAGATTACCTACATTCAAATGAAAAGTAAAATAGCACTGCACAGGACTGTGATTCTTTTGTACAGCACATGCTTGAACCCCTCTACTTTGAGATTTATAACCAGTGTTGTTAATAACGGAGTTAAAGTATAACATCGGTGGAAACGGATTACGCTACACAAGCACTTTATTATGCTTGTTGTTAACACTTGTGTACATCTAAATCTGATGTTAGTAGATTGTTTTCTTCTTGGAGCTTAAATGCATGTGTGGCAGTTTAGCATTTTTTTTTTTCTTACATAGCGTTTTGACAGTTGCTGTCATATTTTCTGAATCAAAGCACTGTGTACCGGAACGGCATTCCGGCCCTGAATCTCATACCGGAACTGCGTTGTAGTGAATTGGAAAAACAAACAAAACGTTAGCATGAACCAAAGGCTAAATCTAATCATTGAATATATAACATTAGAAAAAATATCTGCCAAACAGTCAAATAAAATGGACAAATATTAACAACAGTGGGAAACAGTTGCAAAAATGATGAACATAGAATAAGGCCCGGGGGTGGGCTGGGGGGGGGGTTGCGCCTCCGTCGCCTTAGTCTGTCTCCGGCCCTGTCCGCCTCCCTGGGCCACGGCGGCTGCCGCTGCCCTCCTGCCGGCGGGGTCGACCTGCGGGGCCCTGGGTGGGGCTTGCTGTTTCTTGCTGGTGAGGTGGACATAACCTGGTCTCCGGCGTTTGCCGTAGCACCTGCTCGGGGTGCGGGGTGGTTGCTCGGGCGGCGGGGGGAGGGGTTGGCGGTTGCGGGTGCGCCGCTGTAGCTTCTCCTGCCCTGATGCCGGTTGCTCCGGTGGACGGGGCCACGCCCGCGGGAGCCTGCCTCTTAACTCACGCACTCCTTACTTCAGCACTGTAAATATCTTTCACCCTGACACTTACATACTCATTCATTTCTCCGGGGGGAGTTGGGATGGGGCCATACAGTCCTGGCCTGGCTCCCCTCTGTTTTCAGTGCATCACACACCAAGGTTGTGGGATGGTTGGGACATGGTGGGGGGGGGTGCCTCACGGTTACCTCCTCACGGCAGGCCCTACCATCCCTGCACCTTTTTTTTAACGCACCACACACATCATACTACACAGGAGAGCTCTGGCAAAGGGCGGTGGGACGGGCAGCTAGGCTGAATTTCCATGCTGCGGTCCCACTGCCCCAAGCCAAGATCTCCTATTTTAATGCATACATAGCACTACCCTCCCCTCACAATCCCATCACAGTGCTGGGTTATGGCTGCCAGCCGGGATCCTGGCAGCCACAGTAATAGGGTGGTAGGTGGGTCCCACACGTCTTTCTATGGCATGGCTCCCGAGGCGTGGTCTCCTCTCTCCCTGGGCTGCCAGCCGCGGGAGTGGGGGGAGGTCGGGGCTCCGGTCTCGCGTCGCCCCACGGCGGCTCCTCGGCGTTCTCCTGCCTCCGCCTTCCCCTCTCTTCTCTAACTGGGTATCCGCCCTGTGCTCCGCCGCGGATCACTGGCTGGGTGGCGGAGTATCGTCTGGATGTTGCCTGCTACGGTGGGGGACCGTGCCCTGCCCTGGGCTTGGTGGGACGCTGGGGGCCCCGTGGTGTCCCATATCCCCTTCCTGTTCGCTGTTTTGTCATAATAAATGAGGTATGTTGAATGATCACAAAGGGAGTATGTCAGACTCTCAATGTGAAACATTAAAACTGTTCAGACTATCCGGGCACTTAGACTTCCATTCTCCGTGTCAAACAACTGAACAGGACAGGTTAAGAAAAAAAAAAAAAAAAAAAAAAGGAACTGCGTTCTGGCCCTCAACCTTATACCGGAACTGCGTTCCTGACCGTTCTGACCCACTTTCACCCCTGATGCTAACTGACTGATGCATGTTTTTAGTGTCATGGCATGTTTGCCACTGTCCACAATATTAACATCTTTTTACATTACTTACAGTGGCTGCTGCTGCTGCTGCTGGTGGCCATAAAGGACTAATATCCCTCCTCTTCGAAGGGGGCTGAGGAGGCGGCATATATATCCGTCGACGATGTGTGTGTGTGTTTGTGTTGGGGGGGACTAAGGGGGGTCTCATCATAAGCCAATCAAATGTGCGTTTGGAGGGAAGGGGTGCACAGGCACATTCAGCAAGAAAAAGGGGTAAATACAAGTTTGAACATAATTGGAATAGTTCACTTAATAATAGTAGGGTCAATTCTATCCATACAACAAATGGAAAGACAATCTAAATGACCTATATAACTGAAGTCATTATATAATGCAAATAAGATTGCTTAAGAGTTGGTGGGGACAATTTGAGCATCCTGAAAAGTTGGTAGTGTTTTGTCCCTACTGTCCCTATGCAAACCTAGCCCTTGTTTATAACTTCCAAATAATTGCAATGCATTTTGTCACTGCATGTGCTTAGAAAGAAGGAAGCCCAATAGCAAATATACTCAAAGTTGTAGTCAAATAGTTACCATACTGCAGTTTTGTTAGCTAAAAATAATTCTGAATGATTTAATAACAAAAGAAAAGTCAACACACCCAGCCAGGATCAACACATTAGTCAGTGGGAATAAAGTTTATTAAACCAACAACCACCATGATTATTTTTGTTTTTTCTTGTTGTCATGGTAAACATAACTAAAACATATGCATACTAATATTTTTTTTACAAAAGTAATGACTTCAAATTACGTATTCACATTTTAAATTTTGCACAATTTTCTTGCATTGACTATCTCTTAAGTTTGTGGAGTGAAGTGTATAAATTCCATACGAGTGCTGAATCTCCAACAAGGTATTTGCAAAAACATGCTGTAATTATGGAACTATTACAATAGTTTAAATAAGTTGTATAAAATGGCGACTGCAAGATGATTGCAGAATTCAGTGTCCTCATTTACACTTTGATTTCTTCCTCCTCTTCTGAGAACGTGTACGGTGTTTTGGAAACAGGAGGGCTCAACTTTGAGACAGGCCCCCCTCCGTAATGTCGAGACAGCACATCAGCTGCCCTCTGGAAGCGCTCCGACTCCATGGCAGGTTCCTGTTTGGGAGGAGACCTCGGAGGAGATTTGGAGGACGCAGCAACTGACCTCCTGTCCTCCTCTGTCCAGCTGCTGCTACAAGAATGCTCCTTACTGTTCACGTTCCTTCTCGATGACACGCTGCGCACGGAGGAGTTTGTCGAACTCGCGGCGGGGCTCACAAATGTCTCTGTTTGAGATCTGTCATCCTCCTCATCATCAGCATTGTTTTTCTCTTCCTCCTCAGCTGCGGTGACCTGGCTGGCCACCCGGAGGGAGCCGGGGTTGTCAAACAAGCCCAGAATCTCGCTCATCAGAGAGGGGCCGAGGTCCAGAGTGAAGGAGGTGAAGGAGTCTGAACGGGTCACGGTCTTTCGTTGAGACACTCTGAGTTCTCCGTCGAGAAATGGTCTGTCAAGGCGAGAAAAGCGCGGCAGAGTGGCGAATCCGGACTGGATACCTGCACGCACATGGCAAAACCACTTTTAGGTTTAAAAGTACATTTAGGGAAAATATATTCTTTCTTGTAAGTACAACACAATTCAAAACTATAACTTTAGGTCAGTCCTCTTGAAAGATTTATTATTGTATTTTATGAGGAACTATGATGACTAGGATTGGGAACGTCTTCGTACCTCACAATACGATACGCGATACAAAGCTCACGATAACGATCTGACGGTATAGCGATACAACGATTTTCGATACATTGGTCAGGAAATCATTTTAGGATATTCTACAAAAAACGAATAAACAGAAAAACAAGCTTCTGCTGTGAATTGGAATGAGTTTATCACTAGTAGCAGTAGCAGTATGCAGGGGTAAAAGTGGCTACAATTTCTTGCAGGAACTCCCCGAAGTGAAGGTCGCCACAGAGCCAGAAATTTAGTTAGTTTATTTTTATTTATTTTCTTTTTTTGCGGGGGGGGGGGGGGGCAAACCTGCTGAAACTACTGAAATGCAAAGAAAACTGTTTTGGCACAGTTATTTCTATAAAACATACAAAAACTGATTTTCATTCAAAATTGTATTTTTTAAATGATTTGCAAAATAAAAAAAAACAGCAATAACCCCAACCTCCATCTCCTAATTTTTATTTTCCCTCATTTCCTCACATACTAAATACCAAATCTGAATTTTAACTACTTAAGAACATAGAATGTATATTAAAATTGAAGTTAATGTAAACATTTACTTTTGCTTTCTTTTTTTTTTTTTTTTTTTTTGCAATAATAAAGATATAAGTAACATACATTCAGTAAAATACAAATGACTTATATAATGCAGAGTGAAATGGAATATATTTTGAAGATCGCGCAAACACTGACTTTTTTCAATCATAAGGAAATGAATAATTAGCCTAATATAAATGGACAAACACAAGTCCAAAGTGCACATTGACAGCTAAGATGTTCTGAACCTCCCCATAAGAGCAAATAAAACTAATTATGATAAATAAGCCTCCTCAACTCTTTCCTTACTCTTAAAGACTTGATCCATTTTCTGTTGCATTGCCCTTTTTTTGTCGCATCAATTCAAAAAACTTGTTGTTGTTGTTGTTGTTGCTTTTCCAGAAAACATGCACTAGCTAGCTAACTATCTCTGCTGATCACGTGTCAGGATGTCAGCCAATTGAACAGATAAATGAGTCCAGACGTTTTGCTTTGCTGCGTGCATTCGCGTATTGACGTGACTCATCATCATCAGACTCTGATAACTGCAGCAGTTAGGGAAACCTCCATGCCGTCCGTGGAATAAAAGAAATAATAAATATCGGCGGAAACGGATTACGCTACACAAGCACTTTATTATGCTTGTTGTCAACACTTGTGTATGTAAATCTGATGTTGGTAAATTGTTTTCTTCTTGTAGATGAAATGCATGTGTGGCAGCTCAGCATTTTTTTTTTTATATAACGTTTTGACAGTTGCCGTCATATTTTTGGAATCAAAGCACCGTGTACCGGAACAGCATTCCGGCCCTGAATATTATACCGGAACTGCGTTCCTGCCCTGAATCTTATACCGGAACTACGTTCCTGACCGTTCTGGCCCACTTTTACCCCTGCGTCTATGGCCGTCAGTGGCAGCCAATGCCAGGCAATGAGTAATTTTGGGCCATTTAAGGTCATTTACCTGTTGATTTTCAGTTACTTCCTGTTGATTTGGGGGCATTATATGAGTCACTTGCTGTTTATTTTGCGTTACAGAACAGGAAGTGACCTGGGAATCACCCAAATGAATAGGCAGTGACTCAAACTCAACAGGAAATGACATGTAAATACCCTAAAATGAAAAGCAAGTGACCTGTAAATGCCACGAAAATCAGACCGAATGACTGTGAATGCTTTGGTTTTGAATGAACGAACGTTCCCAGTCTCAATGGATTGGGCGTCGAGCACCGTCAATGGCAGCCTTTTTTTGTTGTTGTTGTTAATTGACACCTTTTTAAAACGATATTTTGATTCTTGACAGGAGCATATCGATAACCTTTTGGGATACAAATGATCACGATATATCACTATTTCGATATTTTGTCACACCCCTAATGATGACGTGCATGAATTGAGGGTTATATTGTACAGGTGGGTAGTTTTCATGCCTTGAGTTGAGTTTTGTTAACATTTTGCCCTAGTGTTTCTTGACCATGTGATTACCCATTGACTTCACCTGTTGTGGCCTGCTCCTTGTGCCTTGACCATTCTGCTGCCTCTTGTATCAACCACCTGTCTCGTTACCCCATGTCTGTATTTAAGTTCCCTATGTGCTGTCAGTTCTTGTTCAGTCATTGTATATCCAAGTGTCTACCCAGCGTCTAGTTCTCCGTCCAAGCCCTTATTTTGATACTTTTTTTTTAGTACCCTGGGTTTTGTTTGTTTGGCTGTTTTTGGACTTTTGTCTGAACTTTTTTTTGTTGTTGTTATTTTTCATTAAAGCATTTTGAGTTTCCAACCACCCTGCCTTGCGTTCTTGTGTTTTGTTTCCCTGCGTTTGGGTCTTCCATGCCCACCACCTGACATTAGTAGCGCGTTACATGTGCTCTGTTTCATTTATTTGAGTAACTTTTTGAGAAAAATGTACTTCTAAGAGAAATTTTACTAATCCATACTTTTTACTTCGAGTATATTTGTGAAGAAAAAAACGCTACTTTGGGCTGCACAAGAGTCATTACATTTTTCCTCTTTATTCTACATACCTGTATTAGATTTAGTTTATATTTTTGCCAGTGATGCCAAGAGCAGCTCTACCCATTTCACCAATGAGATGTCGCAACAATAATCACATGACTACATTATACCAATCAGACGCAAGCTTGCTGTTCGATGATCCTGCCAGCCTGTTCATTCTCGTGGCGTCTTTAAAGCACCATAAAAAATGAAGTATTTGATATAGAGCGCCGCCCTCAACATGACTCGAAAGTGCAGATTTTAACTTCTCCCAGTTTTTATTTGGCACCGATTGACCTCGGAAAACTGGAGATATGATCCTTTTAATTTCATAATAGTAACTATGTAGGGACTAATCACCATTCAAACTAGGAACTATTTTCCCCACTAGCGGGCACTCGTGCTCTTTAGACGACTAATGCTTCATTTCTGTCATTTTCTCTCTCTCGGAATTCAATAACTTTTTTGGGGGGTATTTCTTTGGCTTAATGTGGTTATATAATGGATTATTGTACAACATCACTATAACAGCAGTTAATATAGATAACTTTATGTTGAGAAAAGAACTACCATTATTTTTTTTTTTTTAAAAATGCAAGTAGTTGCTCACAATGTCATTGAGTATTCTTTTCACCAAGTACTTTTTTACTTGTACTTGAGTTCATTTTTTTGGATGACTACTTTTAATTGAGTAATATTATTTTGACGTAACGCTACTCTTGAGTAAAATTTTTGGCTACTCTACCCACCTCTGCATATATTTAAACTCATTTATAGAAGATGGATGATGTACTGTATATCTCACAACCCTGCAAAAATAAAGGTGAAAACAAATAGTAGAATAGACTTAATTTTAGGGGAATTTATCATCTACAGTAGTTTTTTTTTTGTCCTTTCAAACTGCACTGATACCACTTTCTGTATTGGCCAATGATGATACTGAACCAATACCACGATTTTTTGGGAAAAAAAAAAACACGTTACAAACTACTGCCTACTAAACTGAATGTAACTTAACATTGCTTTCACTACTTGGTCAGGCACTTGTTAACTCATTGCAATTGACGCCGCCAGGGGCGTCACTAGGTTTTAAGAACAGGGGGTGCTTAGCCCCCAGGAGTTACACAGGATGTAAGTGAACGTAGCGTACAAACACAAAACTTCACAAACAGCTAACAAAGACTGATAATTTTTCTCTCTATCGCAGTAATTGTTTGTTCCCAAATATTTTTAAATTACACATATTACATTTTGGGCACATATGTTGCAAAAATGTCTGTAATTTCAAACCCTGAAAAATACTGACAACTGAATTAACTGAAATTAAGTAATATCTGGGTCAGGCTAATTTGCCTTAGACACATGAACACCAACAGATATCCAAAAATTCATAACAAACATACTTACATACAGGCCAAAAGACTAACTAACTCGCAGCAGCTAAGTAGCAGTCTTGTTTTAGAGCTAGGATGTAACTTTTGACCGCAAAACAACAAACGTAAAAGACAAAAACAAAAGCCGAAAACACAAAAAGGTAGTACCGAGTGCTAGCTAGGTCACAGGGATAACGGGACTGGATTTTCAGAGATGTGGGCATTCTCTATATGCACAAGTGGAATGGATAGGATAGCGACGCACTGAAGGGGCTCTCTACCTTAGTAGTACCTTAGTAATCGGAAACTGACATATTTATGACATATCTAACTTAATCATGACAAGTTATATGACGATTTGATTTAAACAAACATTCTGGCAACTTCATAGTGAATATGTCAGCATTATTTTGGATTTTTATTTTTATTTTTAAATAAAACACCAAATTATTTAGGGGGAGTTAATATTTTAGGGGAGCTGAAGCCCCCCCCAAACATCCCTAACGATGCTACTGCACGCAACTATATAGACATCCGTTCCATTTAAAGTGGAGGGCTTGAATCCAATAAACGAACTTGCATCGGTGCAACACAACAAATAACTGTACTTAAGGTTTAAATTAAATTGTTTTAAACATAAAAGTAAAATAAAGTGGAAAAAAGAAAGTAAATATTTTGGGGGAAAAGAATACCTTATTCAATAAAATAGAACAGTACTTAATGGATAATGCCCGCACCCCAAATGCCCCAAAATTTAAGGCCGCTTGAATAGTTAATTATTTCATGTACCACAAGAGCGAGCCCACATACAGTACAATATTGCTGAATGACTATAAATGCTCGGTTTAATTAATTTACTGCCAGTGATGACAACAGACATCCAATCCATTTAAATTGAGAGGTCTGGCAGTTGAAATAGTTTGTTAATTTCAGCCAGTGGTCTGCAACAGTTCCCCATAGAGTACTTATACCTAAATACCACATTAGTAAACTGGATCAGATTCCTCTGAAGTGGGAGCTGAATCTTAGAAAGGACAGGGGATTTCCAGTGGGGTTTCTGCACATTTGCAATACGAGTATGAGGCAATTGGAAATCATATATTTGTTCTTCTGTAGCAACTTTGTGTGTTTGTGTTTATTTTACTAAGCAGGTGTTGTCAGGGTGATTTGAGATCAGAAGAAAAAGGACGCCTGTTTTTGGGTTGCCTGGAGGATTGTGGGAATGATGTTGAAAGGAGGCCAATATAGTGCGTGTGTGTACTGACATTTCTATCTTTTTGTATGCAGTTTTCATCGTGTTTGCTTTACAGGAGAGTGAATTGTGAATACCAAACTGATACATCATGCATTGCCAAAAACATACGGTTATTTATTTCCGATGGGCCGCATTCTTTTCCAATGTGAAAAATATGACACGATATCAAAAGAAAATGATGGCCAGAAAATGTGCAGGAAGTTATCCAAAATCAACAGGAAGTATTCTGTTAGTACCCTAAAATTATCAAGGAAGTGACCCGAAATTAATTCACTGTCCCGAGTGAAGACGATAGACATCCAATTCATTTTACTGGAAGGACTGGCTGTGAATGCTCATCTTTCAGTGCCACTGACAGCACTAGGTGTTCAATCCATTTTGTATACAGTTATTAACTTGTAATTGGGGGCTGGCAGGACAAATGGGGAGAGAGAAAAAAATATTTAAGACGTTTTGCACTTTATTTATGCCACTTTTAACATTTTTAACGCTTCAGTCAACATTTTTGGTAATTTAAATAAAACTTGACCCCAAAAAGACCTGGCATCTACATATATGGACTAGGGCTGTCTAAATTATCGCGTTAACGGGCGTTAATTAATTTTTTAAATTAATCACGTTAAAATATTTGACGCAATTAACGCAGATGTCCCGCTCAGACAGATTTAAATGACGGTACAGTGAAACGCTCATTTGTTAATTGTGTTTTATGGAGTTTTGCCGCCCTCTGCTGGCGCTTGGGTGCGACTGATTTTATAGGCTTCAGCATCCATGAGCATTGTGTAAGTAACTAGTGACATCAACAATGGCGGGCTACTAGTTTATTTTTTGATTGAAAATTTTATAAATTTTATTAAAACGAAAACATTAAGAGGGGTTTTAATATAAAATTTCTATAACTTGTACTAACATTTTTCTTTTAAGAACTACAAGTCTTTCTATCCATGGATCGCTTTAACAGGATGTTAATAATGTTAATGCCATCTTGTTGATTTAATGTTATAATAAACAAATACAGTCCTTATGTACCGTATGTTGAATGTATACATCCATCTTGTGTCTTATCTTTCCATTCCAACAATAATTTACAGAAAAATATGGCAGATTTTATAGATGGTTTAAATTGCGATTAATTGCGATTAATTACGATTAATTAATTTTTAAGCTGTAATTAACTCGATTAAAAGTTATAATTGTTTGACAGCCCTAATATGGACATATTTGGTCATGTAGGCCACTATATTAACATTTAGAATACACGTGTGGCCGACATGACCCAAAAATTGATGTTCACATATGTGGACGAACGATTCAAATTATAATATTATTGTTATTATATTTTTTTTAACGAATAAATATATTATAAATAAATTTTTTTTTTTTTACTCTAGTAAAAGTACAAGTATCTAAAATTTACTTTACAATTAAAAAGTAAATATTTTCTCCCGATGATAAAATGGTATGTATATATGTATACAGAGATGCGAGATCTATTCAAAAAAGGACCAGAAAATTAATTGACTGCTCAATTTCATTTAAAACTGCAGAATGAAAAAAAAAGGAATAAAATTGACTGCACTGTAAACAGAAGCTTAACAAGCTTAAAAACTCAAAAATTTACTTTAATGGCGGATTGCAGGCAACTATCAGGTAAATACTCCCACCTACTGTAAAAGAATGTGCAGCACACATCTGAAAGTGCGCTGCTCTCCCTGTTGGATTTTATTGGTCAATATCTTGTTCATCTTCCATAATCTTGCTTGTACTCATGTTGCTGCCTCTAAGCTCGATTACGGTATAATTGCGCGGGGCTTATCGATTGCGCCGATGCATGAAAACGAATATCAATTCACAATGAGAGATAAAACAAACAAAAGAAAAGTGTAATGCAGGCAACAATTTGAAAAGTAGTGGAATGAAAAGTACGGATACATATTGTAAAATGCAGTGAAATAAAAGTTAAAAGCACCACTTCATATTTGTACTCGAGTACAGATACAATGGGGCAAATAAGTATTTAGTCAACCACCAATTGTGCAAGTTCTCCTACTTGAAAAGATTAGAGAGGCCTGTAATTGTCAACATGGGTAAACCTCAACCATGAGAGACAGAATGTGCTTGATTTTTAAAGAATTTGTTTCCAAATTAGATTGGAAAATAAGTATTTGGTCACCTACAAACAAGCAAGATTTCTGGCTGTCAAAGAGGTCTAACTTCTTCTAATGAGGTCTAACGAGGCTCCACTCGTTACCGTAAATGTATTAGTGGCACCTGTTTTAACTCATTATCGTTATAAAAGACACCTCTCCACAACCTCAGTCAGTCACACTCCAAACTCCACTATGGCCAAGACCAAAAAGCCGTCGAAGGACACCAGAGACAAAATTGTAGACCTGCACCAGGCTGGGAAGACTGAATGTGCAATAGGTAAAACGCTTGGTGTAAAGACATTAACTGTGGGAGCAATTATGAAAGTGGAAGACATACAAGACCACTGATAATCTCCCTCGATCTGGGGCTCCATGCAAGATCTCACCCCGTTGCGTCAAAATGAGAACAAGAACGGTGAGCAAAAATCCCAGAACCACACGGGGGGACCTAGTGAATGACCTACAGAGAGCTGCGACCACAGTAACAAAGGCTACTATCAGTAACACAATGCGCCGCCAGGGACTCAAATCCTGCACTGCCAGACGTGTCCCCCGCTGAAGAAAGTACACGTCCAGGCCCGTCTGCGGTTCGCGAGAGAGCATTTGGATGATCCAGAAGAGGACTGGGAGAATGTGTTATGGCAGATGAAACCAAACGAGAACTATTTGGTAGAAACACAGGTTCTCGTGTTTGGAGGAGAAAGAATACTGAATTGCATCCGAAGAACACCATACCCACTGTGAAGCATGGGGGTGGAAGAATCATGCTTTGGGGCTGTTTTTCTGCAAAGGGACCAGGACGACTGATCTGTGTAAAGGAAAGAATGAATGGGACCATGTACCGAGAGATTTTGAGTAAAAATCTCCTTCCATCATCAAGGGCATTGAAGATGAGACGTGGCTGAGTCTTTCAGCATGACAATGATCCCAAACCCACAGCCAGGGCAACAAAGGAGTGGCTTCGTAAGAAGCATTTCAAGGTCCTGGAGTGGCCTAGCCAGTCTCCAGATCTCACCCCCATAGAAAATCTGTGGAGGGAGTTGAAAGTCCGTGTTGCCCAAAGACAGCCCCAAAAGATCACTGCTCTAGAGGAGATCTGCATGGAGGAATGGGCCAAAATACCAGCAACAGTGTGTGAAAAGCTTGTGAAGAGTTACAGAAAATGTTTGGCCTCTGTTATTGCCAAAAAAGGGTACATAATAAAGTATTGAGATGAACTTGCATTGAGCAAATACTTATTTTCAACTATGATTTGCAAATAAATTCTTTAAATATGAAACTATGTGATTTTCCTTTTTTTTCTCCACATTCTGTCACTCATGGTTGAGCTTTACCCATGTTGACAATTATAGGCCTTTCTAATATTTTCAAGTGGGAGAACTTGCACAATTAGTGGTTGACTAAATACTTATTTGCCCCACTGTACATAAAAAATGTACTTAAGTACAGTAACAACGCACTTTTACTTCGTTACATTCCACCACTGTTAATAAATATGGGTGTCCCAATCACATATTTGTTGGACTCGAGTCCGAGTCACCTTATTTTAAGGACCTGTTGATGATATGATGATGTGAACAAAATTTTACAGGTCAAATGTAAATAAAATGGTCAGTAAAAAAATTCTTCGCTAGAATCTCCCTCACTAGAAGTGGTTTAACCACACCATGAGCTCACCATATGTGCAGATGGCGCTATCTGTTGAGCTGATAGAATTTGGGAGCATCACTCTCTGCAGGCACCCATTGGAAGTGTCAATGTTGAGTTGAGGCAGAGAGACGGCATTCTTGATGATGGGTGAGATGTCCGGCGGTGGCGAGGAACAGTCCCGCGGTTCTCCTCGTGGCCCAGAATTCTTCCGAATGTGTCTGAAGGTGCGTGTGAGGAAGCCCGTCGACTTGGAGCTGTTTGCCGAGTCGGGGCTCCCAGGCTCTCTGACTCCTCCGTAGTTGCTCAGGAATGATGTGTCACCAAAGACATCTCCCCCACGGCCGACGTGCATCGTGTGTCGGAAGTCGCCCATCGGCGGGCTGATCATGTCCACAGAGAGCTCGCTCTTGAAGCGACGCCTTTCCTGGGAGCCAGACACTAGGCCCTTAATCCCTGGAAGTTTTCCAATACTCATGGCTGTAATTTTCTTTTTAATTTTGACGAAAAATCCCAAATTCAATTAGAAAAGCTTTACGTTTGAATTCCAGATTTGCTCCACTGTGGGGAAAAAAAGAGAGAAAAATAAATATTGACCTAATTGATACAAAGAACGTGTACTTAAATGTGGTGCTGTGCATCATGTCACTTTTGTTTTGCCCAAAATGTTTTTTTTTTTTTTTTTAAAAGGCAAATGACCGCTTTATTAGAAAAAATTAAATCTGATGTGCGCTTTCATTTTAGACACAACAGCTTTTATTTCAAACTAAATTCATTAAAGAATATTGTAACAACACTAAATTTTTAGAATGGTGTCAATCAAACATGACCGTATCATTGACTGATATATCATTTGCTCATTATTTTACAAATTCATATTCAGCATTAGCATAACCAAAAGTGTATATTTTATTTTATTAAGATAATATTTGCTCAGTTTCATTTGCTTATAGGTAACTTTCAGTTGAACAGACCTTGTAAGAGTTTTTTTTTTAGGGCCGTCAAAATTATCGCGTTAACGGGCAGTAATTAATTTTTTAAATTAATCACGTTAAAATATTTGACGCATTTAATGCACATGCTCTGCTCAAACAGATTAAAATGATAGCACAGTGTCATGTCCACTTGTTACTTGTGTTTTTTTTTTGGGGTGTTTTGTCGCCCTCTGCTGGCGCTTGGGTGCGACTGATTTTATGGGTTTCAGCACCATGAGCATTGTGTAATTATTGACATCAACAATGGCGAGCTACTAGTTTATTTTTTGATTGAAAATTTTACAGTTTTTAAAACGAAAACATTAAGAGGGGTTTTCATATAAAATTTCTATAACTTGTACTCACATTTATCTTTTAAGAACTACAAGTCTTTCTATCCATGGATCGCTTTTACAGAATGTTACTCATGTTAATGCCATCTTGTTGATTTATTGTCTTAATAAACAAATACAGTACTTATGTACAGTATGTTGAATGTATATATCCGTCTTGTGTCTTATCTTTCCATTCCAACAATAATTTACAGAAAAATATGGCATATTTTATTGATGGTTTGAATTGCGATTAATTACGATTAATTCATTTTTAAGCTGCGATTAACTCGATTAAAAGTTTTAATCATTTGACAGCCCTAATTTTCATTATCTACCAGAATTTTTACATTTACATATATTTTTTTTATCGACAAGACAGTATAATTTAAACTTTGTTGCAATGATCAACAATGTAATTGCTACGAGTATTTTTTATTATTATTATTTTTTTATTTACAGGTTGAAGGCCTGTCAAGTTGCCACTCAAGTAGAAGTTGTTCTTCTTGTGGACACTAACTTTGAAGTCCTACGCCACTGTTTTTCTTAAACATATTGTCTTGAAACTAGGTAGCTGTATAGCATAGGCCAGTATCTATTGACTTAATTTTTGTATCAGGGCTGATTAATTAATTGCAGATTTATTGGCGCCTGCGTAACCTGTAGTTATAAATTAGCCAGTAGAGGGCATGCGTGCACAGCCTTCAGCCTGTATTGTGCTGTACCACACTGGTCCTTGTTTTAATAAACAGCTAAATTTAAGCTTTAAATAACTTATTCGGAGTGTCCCTTTCATGCATCTTGTCAGATGAACTGCTTGTATATATGACCATGTTCTTGTGTGTATCATGATACGATGTGTGAATAAACTGAAACTGAAACTAAAAATTATATTTAATAATAGGCTCTAGCTCACACATTACCAGAGTCAGCAATTTAAAAAAATGGATGCACAGACTTTGAAAAAGAATAGCTATACTTGCGTAAGAGCTCCGGCTAAAAGAACTCCACTTAGAAGATAAGAAACAGTTTGCATTTGCGAAATCTAATGCTTAATGGAATAAAACAAGCAATTCAACCACAAATTCCCTTTCCTCAACCCATCGAAACCCAATAAGGTTAAGGTCCTTACTGTCGTGCACATTAAAAAAAAAAAAAAAAAAAAAAAAAGGCAGGGAAAAAAGCTACTCTACCCACCATCTTTGCAGTAATGATCTCAACATGGCTTTACGAAAGAATGAGTAAAGGACCTGTGCTGATTTATTCCCTACTCCATCTATATTTAACAGAACCCACATTGATCTGTTAATCCGACTCCTGCCCCATTTCCAGTGTTCTACAATTTGATTTAGAAAAAAAGTCATTTTAAAAGTGCGACACTGTCACCCGAGGTCATGTTGCTTACTGGCAGTGGGTCCTTTGTGTTCAAAAGATCTTCACTTCCCGAGAGAATCTTGTGTGAGTCATTTAACATCCAGCAGGGTGGATCCAGCCTCATGCATCATCTGCTATTGAAGAGGTTTATCCATGTGCGGTACCATCCTGTCACCGAATGGCTTTGTCGGTTCTTTCCTGGAACTCCTCAAGCAAAGAACGTCAGACTACAGAAGAAGAAAAAAGTTGGCGGGGGTGAGTCAACTGTGGAAAAAACATATGAGAAAAGAAACAATCGTCTAACTGTTCAGTCTGAGACTCCTTGGCAGAAAGATAAGGCTTCTTTGGGATCGTCCGTGTGTCAGATTAGCTCTTAATCCCTTCTGTCTACCACCCCCCAACTGTGACTCCCTCACTTGTGCTCTCTACCGTCTTCAATCCACTTAATTCTCTGATGGTTTCCAGGTAAAGGGGCTCCTCTGTTTTCATTCAACCAACAAAGCACAAACAAAAACAAGTGGGAATTACAAACTAATAGGAAACAAACACATATGTCAAGCATATGGCTAAAATCAATGATGGGAATGTTTTCTCCCATCCAAATGTCCAAGGATGCAACATGTGTCAAGTAACTTTTTGTACTTTCCTGCCCTCGTGATGAGAAATGTGTACAAGAGAGTGACGGTTAAAATGCTCTTAAAGCAATAGTAACTTTTTGTAAAAATGACTTCCATATGAAACATGGTTGCTCAAAGAATGTAAATATGCAAATCAGGAATTTCTTAGAACTATGAAAAAATAATGATTAAACATAGAAAATGACACACAGTTAGAAACTGACATTTTGGGAGGAATTTTACATTAAATACTTCCAAACTTTTTTATGATGGATGTAATTTGCGGCTTGTCAGTCAGGATGTCAGAACGCCAGAGAAGCTTGTGAGTTCATCAGTTTTAGGGCATGAGGCAAATTAGAATAGGGCCATTTACACGGTGACGCTCCAAGAATACGACACATTTCATGTTTGCATTTACATGTTTCCTTATTGGTTCCGTCTCCATTCGAACGATGTCGCAGCTCCTCGTGAAAACGATGTAGTATTCATGCCAGGTCCTAGGGGGCAGTGCAGTTTTACAAGGTGACAGCAAATGGTGCACTTCCTTGACAACAACCTCCTCAGCTGGAAAGACAACATACCCACCCACTCAAAGCAATTGCATCCACGCATTTTTTTCCTTTTACTCCAAAAGGCACAAAAACAATAACAATAACAATAACAATTTTTAATATAAAATATTATAAAAACAGTCAATTAAAGCTGACATTCCACCATTCATAGACTTCACTATCAGTTGCCAGGAAACGGGGCGTGGGGCCTCTCCGTAGAGAGCCTATTTTCAAAAACTTTATATTCAAATATTTTCAAAACCAAAGCAGCTAGCGACCTGAAACCAAAACAGGCACCTCCCTTAGGCATATATGAGTCTCCAGGAGCAGCGGCATAAAAAAATTCAAAGTCGTTTCCTAATAAAATCCCAATTAATAATTTTTTATATAAGTATAACAATACTTAAAATGGCTATAAAATTGTCAGATTTTACGCTAGATGCACAAAAATCACCAAATGCAGAGATAATCACCTATATTTTCAGGATCAATAGCAATATTTAACATATCATATAAGTTTTTGCCCGAAAGAGTGACTTAATTTTATTCAGTGCAATTTTGAATTAAGTTTTCAACAGCTAATAAATCGCTCAATTTTCACATCAGAAACGTAATACTTGAGGAAATCATGCAGAATCACCTTAATTTTACTCATGCAAATTTTGCATTTTTTTTTCTATATACAATCAAAACTTATTTAGGTTGAATTGCGATGTCACTATTGCCTCAGCACGTCTTGCCGGCTATCTGGCCCTCGTCGTTTTTAGATTTAAATGTTACATACAATCAAACACGTAATGGCCCATTTTTTTTTTTTTGGTCAGGATGCAGAAATGTCAAAATTACTAGTTTTTTGCCAAAAAATGGGGGCAGTTGGCCGAAAATTACCTGATTATTTGAATGTAATGGTAAGCTATTGTGTATGGATACAAAATCCAACTAGGTTGCCATCACAAAACAAAGAGCTTTTTAAGTTGCAATTTCTTGTAAATAAATTTGTACATCCCGGAATTTCTATAGATATGAACGTAAAACAGTCTGGCAAAAAAACAGGCAGTTATCGTTCATTTTACGTAAATATTCCAAGCTATAGTTACGCCAATTTTTTCCATTCATTTAATATTTTTTCACAATGTTTCAAAGTGCATGCATGGTGCTATTTTATATAATAATTACCTTGAATCCTCGACCAAATCTCTCTCTTCCTGTTTACCCCCTAAATCCGGCGTTAGTACGCAACGCGTGTTTGAATTTACTGCAGGGAAAGCTGCTATGACGCTCTGCCTAGTGCGGCCACCTGCGGGAAGCTGCGGCGCAATGTCTGTAGGAGCTGTCTCGTCAACTGATAGAGAAATATATGCACCATGTTTGCTGTTTTGAATGTTTAGTAGCAGCGACTGCACATTACCAAAGTGACGTGTGCGAGTGCTGACGTCATCGGAGCGAGAGCGATCCATTCATATGGTTGCGGCGCAAAAACAAAAAAAGACGAAGAATATTGTACCTTTCAGCAGGATATAAGCACATAAATGCGGCAGTTTTCTTTTCTCTAGCTTTGGCTGCAGCATAACAATGTTATTAAAAAGAATTCACACATTACCTGTATTTTTAGTTTTAAACATATTGTATGGCTCTCACGGAATTACATTTAAAAATATGTGGCGTTCATGGCTCTTTCAGCCAAAAAGGTTCCCGACCCCTTGTCTAAATGCTATTATGATCACCCTTATGGTTTATGTGTGTGTGTGTGTGCGTGTGTGTGTGCGTGTGTAATTCCTATCTGCGTACACAAAAGTTGTAAACCCTAATCATGTGACCGCTCCAGGTCAGTGTATTGGATTAATGCCACATGGAGGTGAAGTCAGTCGAGTTGAAGTCACTTGCCAGTTCAAGCTGCGATTTAACACCTTAAGAAAGGTGCCACTCTTACTGGGCGCTTGTTAAATCGTCAACTAATCCTTCATTTTTCAATTGCTCCAAATATCAAAAAGAGAAATTACATTGATTGGAAAGAAATTGCGGGCACAGTATGTGTCAGAACAGGCTATAAGGATGTAGGCATTTATACAAATGAAAGGTTAAATGGATTCTAGCTGTTGCCTGCATGGCTACTTCTGATCCATGTGGGATTAGAGGCAGTGTGGCATGTGGTGGTTGGTTGCAGATAAACATAGACAGCAGAGACAAACACTAAAGTCTGGATAAAATAATGAATAAATAACGAGAAGACCTTTGCTCTGAATTTAACAGTACTTAGAAGATGCTTAAATCTTTCAGTGCCATTGACTATGATAGACGTCCAATCATGTGCCTCTTTTCCTCCTTCTTCTGTAGATAAAAATGAGTTTGTCACTAGTAGATATCCAGTCCCAAAAAAAAGTAAAGAATAGTCTATCAACAATCATCAATTTTACTTATCTAAAGGACAAAAATGTTGAATACTATGCATGACTCATTGCAATAGACGATGACGCCGTCAGTATTCTACAAGACCTATATTTTTGTTCTCAAAAGATACTCCACCTTCAAATGCTTTATTTCATATGTCTGTTGTCAAATGATTATATAATATTGTTTTCCGGGACAGTGATTTAGAAAATCAGCCTCATTAGAAAACAAAAAAATCTCACTCAACGTGTAATCATTCCTAATTCATGATTACAGACTTCCATCAACAATCTTGATTCGCATAATCTGCATGATTGATTGCACAAACGAGGCACGCCGGATGTCATCAAACAAGGCCATCATGTAAAATATCAAGAAATTCCAAAAAGAAACATACACTAAAACTATTGGAACAGTCATAAGTGAATTATGAGAGAAGAAATCATATTATGAAATGGTTATTAGCTGCATGTAAATGTAGCCAATGTTTTATTCCATTGTCATTCCCTTTTGCAGAATGCATATGGCGAAAAACACACGCAAGGCTGAAAAAGCAGTTTGTGCTGTTGCACCCCTCTTTAAAATAAACTGCTGTATTTTAAGCCAAAAGTACTGTTATGTTTGATAGAACAATATGTCTATATGCTGCCATAGCAGTTTCATGGCGCATTATGCTTCCGGACTATTTTTGATTTTACCCTGGAGACCCCTGTTTACAGAATCTGAGCAACCGTTTTTTTATCAACCCAGCCATAAAAAGAAGGTAAATAATTATATTTATTATTTGAAATGTCTATTATTTTTAGCTTAAAATCATTAATTAATGTCTAATAAAAAACGACTTAAAAAAAAAATTATTCACTCGCATATTTTAAACTTTTAAACAAATGACGTCACAATGAAAAAAATTGTGTCTGTAAATACGTCACAGATATCTACCTCATAACTCTAGTTTAATTGTGTTTGTTTTTTGTTCCTGTCGCATTTTCCCCGATATTTTAGATGATAAATAATCAATCCAAATGAAGAAATATTGAAAAAAAAAAGTTTAAAAGGGTAAATATTTGAGAAAGAAAATCTTGACTACTCGTTCTTGGCTGTGACTTCCACGTCACAACCCTTGTTATATTACCGTGTTTCACCTATAAAATCCCTACAAAGTCTGGCTGTGGCCATTCACAGCTGTGTCTTGACACTCTGTGATACACCGATGGAAACAAGGTAAGTACGCGATAATATCTAATCAAAATCAGTGTGCCTTTAATGATGCTCGCTTATCCTCGCACCTCGAATTGCCAGAAAGCCACAAAAAGACGTACATTGCAGTTGAACACTAGCGTGAGAATTATGGACACAGCAGGCTAACTGACTAACGTGCTATCCATTACCTTTTTGACGCTTGTTGCCGTTTGGATTGCTTATTATGGGATGATATCGATGTATTAGATACATTAGATGCTTAAATTATAAAGCCTAGTTCCTAGGTTTCAAGGATAAATACAATAAATAGTGTTATGTACTCACATTTAAATGTTCCCTTTATGCATGTGGAGCCTTTTATTCTCAGTGTCTCGCATTCACATTCTTTAATCATAATTGAAAAAATATTTTAAAAGCCCACTGCAAAAATTCAAATATTATGCTTTTGGTATTTAACCCCTAAAATTCCTCTGGAAATGTTTTTTCTTTGCATAGATTAAAATCAAGAATTAAATTAATCAAATTAAATTAATTAAAATCAATATTTATTATGTGCCAGGATGGGTGTCAAAAACCTTTTTTTAAATGAGAAACTTAAAGAAAATGTCAAAGGTCTCAAAAATGTCTATTTTTCACTCACCTGACTTTACCTACTTCCCCCAGAAATGGAGATTTTAAGCTTTCCAATGATGCACACATGCATATAGGACAGTTTTGAAATTTGGCCAAATTGGAGGTCTCAGAGCGGTCACCTGAGTGTTTTCCGCCATATTTACTGCTCGAATGGTTGTACCTTTGTGCTGCAAAGATGTGAACTTAGAGCAAAAGTTTAGCTTGAGTAAATACACTTGTGCTATGTCCTTCCAGTGGACAAAAGGGCCTCTGGTCCTATTATAGTGCAGAACCAGCTAAATGTGGTTGAGGTCAAAACACCCTGATCATTATGCATGGATTAAAATATAGCAAGCACTGACTTTACAAGGATCAACGTGGCAAAACATTTCCTGGCCATTTGGGCAGACGCGATTGATATTGCATGCTGGGTAAAGTGTTCTCTCCTTTCCAAACTACCAAGAATGGCTAGAACAAAACATTCCACTATGCTGCAGTGGCCTTTTATGGGCCAGATCTAAATCCTATTGAACATCCATGGAAGAAGCTTGTCACGTTCTGCTGCTGGTCAGATTTTCTGTTGTTACAGAGTGGGAGTGTTCCTATCATCGCAACTGCAGCTAACCCAGGTAACACACCAGGGATGTCTACGGCGCATCAGGGAGGCCGGCGCATCAACGCACCACTGACGCTCGCTCCCAATTTCTATAGGATGTGTTTTACGAGCAGAGCGTCTGTGGAGCGTCTCGATCGGTTGACGCGAGGATTGCAAGATCGTGCGAGTGTAGCGGGTATTTAAAGATAATAATACAATAACCATTTGCCTTTCAGACCCCGCGTATTGGTCAGCTTTCTTTCTGAAAGACAGAAGAATAAAGAAGTCCTGTGCTGAAGAGAAAAGTATCCTAATGACAAAGATTTTAACATGTATTTTACAAATGAAATGCCTCAATGAATCATTTTTTTTTCTTATGAACAGTTTTCAAAAGCTTTATTGATGGATTTTCTAAAGTTGAAGCGCCACGTAGAAATTGTGCTGAAGCCTCGGCCATGTTGTCGCGCCGTAGATGTGCCTGGTGTATTCCCGGTGTAATTCCTGCTCATCAACAATTGTATAAAGATATACAGTGCCTTGCAAAAGTATTCGGCCCCCTTGAATCTTGCAACCTTTCGCCACATTTCAGGCTTCAAACGTAAAGATATGAAATTTAATTTTTTGTCAAGAATCAACAACAAGTGGGACACAATCGTGAAGTGGAACAAAATTTATTGGATAATTTAAACTTTTTTAACAAATAAAAAACTGAAAAGTGGGGCGTGGAATATTATTCAGCCCCCTTGCGTTAATACTTTGTAGCGCCACCTTTTGCTCCAATTACAGCTGCAAGTCGCTAGGGGTATGTTTCTATCAGTTTTGCACATCAAGAGACTGACATTCTTGCCCATTCTTCCTTGCAAAACAGCTCGAGCTCAGTGAGGTTGGATGGAGAGTGTTTGTGAACAGCAGTCTTCAGCTCTTTCCACAGATTCTCGATTGGATTCAGGTCTGGACTTTGACTTGGCCATTCTAACACCTGGATACGTTTATTTTTGAACCATTCCATTGTAGATTTGGCTTTATGTTTTGGATCATTGTCCTGTTGGAAGATAAATCTCTGTCCCAGTCTCAGGTCTTGTGCAGATACCAACAGGTTTTCTTCCAGAATGTTCCTGTATTTGGCTGCATCCATCTTCCCGTCAATTTTAACCATCTTCCCTGTCCCTGCTGAAGAAAAGCAGGCCCAAACCATGATGCTGCCACCACCATGTTTGACAGTGGGGATGGTGTGTTCAGGGTAATGAGCTCTGTTGCTTTTACGCCAAACATATCGTTTTGCATTGTGGCCACAAAGTTCAATTTTGGTTTCATCTGACCAGACCACCTTCTTCCACATGTTTGGTGTGTCTCCCAGGTGGCTTGTGGCAAACTTTAAACGAGACTTTTTATGGATATCTTTGAGAAATGGTTTTCTTCTTGCCACTCTTCCATAAAGGCCAGATTTGTGCAGTGTACGACTGATTGTTGTCCTATGGACAGACTCTCCCACCTCAGCTGTAGATCTCTGCAATTCATCCAGAGTGATCATGGGCCTCTTGGCTGCATCTCTGATCAGTTTTCTCCTTGTTTGAGAAGAAAGTTTGGAAGGACGGCCGGGTCTTGGTAGATTTGCAGTGGTCTGATGCTCCTTCCATTTCAATATGATGGCTTGCACAGTGCTCCTTGAGATGTTTAAAGCTTGGGAAATCTTTTTGTATCCAAATCCGGCTTTAAACTTCTCCACAACAGTATCTTGGACCTGCCTGGTGTGTTCCTTGGTTTTCATAATGCTCTCTGCACTATAAACAGAACCCTGAGACTATCACAGAGCAGGTGCATTTATACGGAGACTTGATTACACACAGGTGGATTCTATTTAAACATCATCGGTCATTTAGGACAACATTGGATCATTCAGAGATCCTCACTGAACTTCTGGAGTGAGTTTGCTGCACTGAAAGTAAAGGGGCCGAATAATATTGCACGCCCCACTTTTCAGTTTTTTATTAGTTAAAAAAGTTTAAATTATCCAATAAATGTTGTTCCACTTCACGATTGTGTCCCACTTGTTGTTGATTCTTGACAAAAAAATTAAATTTCATATCTTTATGTTTGAAGCCTGAAATGTGGCGAAAGGTTGCAAGATTCAAGGGGGCCGAATACTTTTGCAAGGCACTGTATATATATATAAAGGCGATCCAAGAGAAGGGTGCCGAGATATTACCTTACTGGTCGCCATTCGACACCCTGAACTTTCGAGTCTTTTTATTTCATAATTTCGCTCCTGCCTTGGGTTTGGATCGTCTGCCACTTTCGTTTTGTATTCCTCTACCCTATGCAGGTATTTGAGTGTATTTTTAGTTGTTTATTGGCTTCTGCCTACCACCTCGGTTTACCCTCGTGTTTACTGCATCGATCCCCGTCGACCTTCTGTCGTGGATCAGTTGTGTTATTTCCCCTTTTTTCCTCGATCGCGTGTTTTTGTTTTGTATTTAATAAACTCTTGAACGCATCCCTGGGTTGTTTATTGTCTATTTTGAGGTCCAACTTTGTTTACGCGTTTGCGGACCCTGACAAAGCTAAAACATAATGAGACAATTGGAGCAGCTTGTTAATATCGACTGTGCCAGAAGATCAGATGCGTGTAACAGACTCAAACGTTCACCAGGCAATCATATATTATCATTTTCGCATTATAAGGCGCACCTGACTATAAGCTACCACCCACCAAATTTGGCACGAAAACTGCATTTGTTCATAGATAAGCCGCACTGGACTATAAGCTACAGCTGTCCTCACTGTATTATGGGATATTTACACTAAAAGATATTAACCGGCAGTAACACTATTTGACGGCGGCATCATATGACTGTCATAAGACCAAATGAGCCACCATGAAGCTTTGAACTAATTGGCTTCAAAGGTTTATTGCTTCAAGAAGCATCATTTGGCCATCACTGTTCGCTTGGGGGAGACAGTCAACCTCTGCTGCCACCTGCTGTCAAAAATGCCTCGTAGCATGCATTGCAGCGCTACAAATGTAAATATCAATTAAAAGTCATGTTCTATAGTAATTATTTCTTCAGTTACTGTTGCGGTTATTTCATTTATTGCTAGTTATGGTATTTGGTAACACTTTATTTGACAGTGGTGTCATAAGGCTGTCATTAGACAATCATAATTATGACTTGACACAGTCATGTGCATTAATGAATGCTTATAACAGACGTCATCTAGTGTTGTCTGTCAAATTATCTCACTTTTGAATGGATGTGCAGTAAAAGATCCAAGCTGGACATAAATGGAGTCAGTGACATAATTTGCCAGATGATACCTAATGACATATGCATTCAGTAATGCCCATGATAGTGTCATGCCATAATTATGACGGTCTTATGACAGTCTTATAACGCCGCTGTCAAATGAAGTGTTACCTGTTAACCCAAATAAATCAACAAAAAAGCCGCACTGGACTATAAGCCGCATGATTTAAAATGAAGGAAAGAAGTAGCGGCTTATAGTCCGAAAATTACGGTACATATGTTTTGGTCATGTCCCAAATTAAATGTTTTTTGGCAAAGTGGCAAACTGTTTTTGACATTTTAGAAAAACTGCTCCGCACCAAACTGAATCCCGACCCGCTAATTGCAACTTTTGGAACATCTCCCTCACCCGCTTTGTCTAAACCATCAAGGAAAGTCATTCGTTTCACAACCCTTCTTGCTAGGAGGCTTATTCTTCTTAAGTGGACTCACTCATTCCCACCTACGCACAATAAATGGCTTCAAGAAATTCTGAACAACGCAGTTATCAAGTTATCCCAAAATGCCTCTGTGACCTTTGACATAATGACTCCAAAATTCAACAACATCCTCCAATACATATTACAAACAGATTGATGAGTTACCATAATTTATTCTTGACTTATCTTGAATATTAACATTCAGACAACCAGAAAGACATACAGAACACAATACATAAGCTCCACCTTAGGGTGGCTGGAATGAAATAACCAAGCTAAAACAAAGCATTCAAATAAAATAATTTAAATTTTGGCTAACTGATCTAAAAAAAATAATTTGAATTTGTAATCTTGACAAATGAAAGTAAAAAAAAAAAAAAAAAAAAAAAAAAAAAGATAAAACCATGATGAACTAGAGGAGCTCCCTGAACAGTCAAATTCAAGGACCAATTCCTTTTTTGACCTCTGTGACCTTTTACCTTTGGCCTTAATACCCCAAAATTGAATCACCTCTTCCATACAAATACATCGTGCAAGTTTGAATAATCCCTTTATACAGTGGGGCAAATAAGTATTTAGTCAACCACCAATTGTGCAAGTTCTCCGACTTGAAAAGATTAGAGAGGCCTGTAATTGTAAACATGGGTAAACCTCAACCATGAGAGACAGAATGTGGAGAAAAAAAAAAAACAGAAAATCACATTGATTGATTTTTAAAGAATTTATTTCCAAATTTGAGTGGAAAATAAGTATTTGGTCATCTACAAACAAGCAAGATTTCTGGCTGTCAAAAAGGTCTACCTTCTTCTAACGAGGTCTAACGAGGCTCCACTCATTACCTGTACTAATGGCACCAGTTTTAACTCATTATCGGTATAAAAGACACCTGTCCACAACTCAGTCAGTCACACTCCAAACTCCACTATGGCCAAGACCAAAGAGCTGTCGAAGGACACCAGAGACAAAATTGTAGACCTGCACCAGGCTGGGAAGACTGAATCTGCAATCGGTAAAACGCTTGGTTTAAAGAAATCAACTGTGGGAGCAATTTTTAGAAAATGGAAGACATACAAAGCCACTGATAATCTCCCTCGATCTGGGGCTCCATGCAAGATCTCATGGCGTCAAAATGAGCAAAAATCCCAGAACCACACGGGGGGACCTAGTGAATGACCTACAGAGAGCTGGGACCACAGTAACAAAGGCTACTATCAGTAACACAAGGCACCGCCAGGGACTCAAATCCTGCACTGCCAGACGTGTCGCCCTGCTGAAGAAAGTACACGTCCAGGACCGTCTGCGGTTCGCTAGAGAGCATTTGGATGATCCAGAAGAGGACTGGGAGAATGTGGTATGGACAGATTAAACCAAAACAGAACTTTTTGGTGGAAACACAGGTTCTCGTGTTTGGAGGAAAAAGAATACTGAATTGCATCCGAAGAACACAGTACCCACTGTGAAGCATGGGGGTGGAAACATCATGCTTTGGGGCTGATTTTCTGCAAAGGGACCAGGATGACTGATCTATGTAAAGGAAAGAATGAATGGGGCCATGTATCGAGAGATTTTGAGTGAAAATCTCCTTCAATCAGCAAGGGCATTGAAGATGAGACGTGGCTGGGTCTTTCAGCATGACAATGATCCCAAACACACAGCCAGGGCAAGAAAGGAGTGGCTTCGTAAGAAGCACTTCAAGGTCCTGGAGGGGCCTAGCCAGATCTCAACGCCATAGAAAATCTGTGGAGGGAGTTGAAAGTCCGTGTTGGCCAACGACAGCCCCAAAACATCACTGCTCTAGAGGAGATCTGCATGGAGGAATGGGCCAAAATACCAGCAACAGTGTGTGAAAAGCTTCTGAAGAGTTACAGAAAACGTCTGGCCTCCGTTATTGCCAACAAAGGGTATATAACAAAGTACTGAGATGAGCTTTTGGTATTGACCAAATACTTGTTTTCCACCATGATTTGCAAATAAATTCTTTAAAAATCAAACAATGTGATTTTCTGTTTTTTCCCCCCACATTTTTACCCTCGATGACAATTACAGGCCTCTCAAATATTTTCAAGTGGGAGAACTTGCACAATAAGTGGTTGACTAAATACTTATTTGCCCCACTGTATATGAACACAAACAAACAGACAGGCATACGAATCTGAATGTATAACCTCTGGCTTTTTCACCTCCTGGTGGAGGTAAAAATCCCAAACTATGATGATGACAAATTTCATGAAAACAAAACTTGACATGTGTTAATGACAATATGTCAACTTGATTAATAATAAGAGATTTTAAAGAAAAAAAAAAGGCAACTAAATGCATAAGAGCAGGCGACCAGAGGTACACCAATAAATCTGTATGGTCTGTTTAATCTTTGCCATCGCTCAGTCATTGGAGAGGTTTCTTTTTATATCACCGAACCTTTATCAGTAGAACTGAGGAGTGAAACAAGGCTGAGTCACAAGTCACGGTGAACTGCAAACACGTATAGCATTTGAATAATAGTGGCAGAACTAAGGGCATAAAAGGAAATCCTTCTGCAAACGTCCGCTAAGCAAACATAAACAGCGAGGTGCACTTCATGAAACCTCAAAGTGGTTGTGTATAGGAATGTGGCTGTCAACTAACCGGTGTTTGAAATGTCTGTGTAATTGATGTTCATGCACTTAACCATTCTTCAGTGTTGTAATTAACACATTTTAATTTAATTTGGAAATATCAATCTGCAACATAAGTATTTTTGTAATTCCCTGCATTATGTGCGCAGTTCTTTGACTCATTTTAACTAACCCAAGTTCTAAGCTGCGGATCTTCTACACAGACGACTACTATTGACCTTGTCTTTTTAGCACTTGAATGCCAAAATGCCAAAAACAGACGCAAAGACATAACTTTGAATGAAAACATTTTTTAAAAAATTATTATTATCATTACCCAACATTTCATTGCCATCTTTAGTTATTTGTAAATGATGCTGAAACATTTTGCATATGTTGCTTTATGATATGCTGCATAAGCTTACCTTGAAATATATGCTTAAAATCCTTCACAAAGTGTGCACTTTCTGCTTTTGTCCTAGTGCTCCTCTTCTGTTTTCTATATCCCCATATGGACATGAAGTTTGCATCAGTGCTGAGCAATTGCACACTGGCTATGCTGGTGGCAAGTGGAAAGAGAGAGATGGAGAGAAAAAGTGGGAGGAGTCAGACGTTAGGGGTGGGATCAAAGTTATAGTGAACAATATCTCATGCGTTTTTTTCCCCGTGCTGTTTCGCAATACAATATTTGCAATGTGCAGGTTTTAAACAGTATTCACAAAACCAAATACTGGTTATTTTTAGCTGTTAGTTACAGTGCTGGCCAAAAGTATTGGCACCCCTGCAATTCTGTCAGATAATGCTCAATTTCTCCCAGAAAAGGATTGCAAATACAAATGCTTTGGTAGTAATATCTTCATTTATTTTGCTTGCTATGAAAAAACACAAAAGAGAATGAAAACCAAATTAAATCATTATCATTTTACACAAAACTCGCAAAATCGGCCGGACAAAAGTATTGGCACCCACAGCCTAATACTTGGTAGCACAACCTTTAGACAAAATAACTGCAAACAACCGCTTCCGGTATCCATCAATGAGTTTCTTACAATGCTCTGCTGGAATTTTAGACCATTCTTCTTTGGCCAACTACTCCAGGTCTCTGAGATTTGAGGGGTGCCTTCTCCAAACTGCCATTTTCAGATCTCTCCCCAGGTGTTCTATAGGATTCAGGTCTGGGCTCATTGCTGGCTACTTTAGAAGTCACCAGTGCTTTCTCTCAAACCATTTTCTATTGCGTTTTGAAGTGTGTTTTGGGTCATTGTCCTGCTGGATGACCCATGACCTCTGAGGGAGACCTATTTCTCACACTGGGCCCTACATTATGTTGCAAAATTTGTTGGTAGTCTTAATGGTGGTAGTTCATAATGCCATGCACACGGTCAAGCAGTCCAGTGCCAGAGGCAGCAAAGCAACCCCAAAACATCAGGGAACCTCCGCCATGTTTGAATGTGGAGATCGTGTTCTTTTCTTTGAAGGCCTCGTTTTTTTTTTTTTCTGTAAACTCTATGTTGATGCATTTTCCCAAAAATCTCTACTTTTGTCTCATCTGACCAGAGAACTTTCTTCCAAAACGTTTTTGGCTTTCTCAGGTGAGTTTTGGCAAACTCCAGCCTGGCTTTTATATGTCTCTGGGTTGGAAGTGGGGTCTTCCTCTGTTTCCTACCATAGTGTACCTTTTAATTCAGACGCCGACGAATAGTACGGGTCGACACTTTTGTACCCTCGGACTGCAGGACAGCTTGAACTTGTTTGGATGTTTGTCGAGGTTCTTTATCCACCATCCGCACAATCTTTCGTGCTCTGTAGATGGTAGATAGTAAATTTTTTTTCGAATGGCGTTTCTTTAGCGTGCCGCATAGCCCAATCCGTTCGATTATCAAAATGACCGGAATTTTCGCTCAGTGCAAGGAATATTTTGAATGACCCCCCCCAAAATTTTCTGTTTGCCCATAAACACGTGTTTTTAGTGGGGGGAAAAACATTTTTATTTTTCTAAGAGTATCTAGTCCTACAATTTTTGACCAAATTGCATAATTTACACATTAAAAATTCCTGGACGGTAAGGGGCAAAAAAGTTGTATACAGAATTTTGCCAATAACTCATGGTTCCCCCAAAACTCGCCAAAACTGTCCCATTCATTTCTAATGGGATGCCACTGACAGCCATTTACGTCCTATTTTCCCATTCATTTTCAATGGCAGGAAAACATAGGTCCTTGTGATTTTTGACTGTTTACCATGTCCGTCAATTGACATGAAACTAGCGCCCAAGCAAGTCAACGCCATTGACAGCCATGCACGTCTGTCACTGATGGCCATGTACGTCCGATTTTCCCATTCATTTTCAATGAAAGAAAAACCTGTGTAATTGTGATTTTTGAACCAAAACTTACCATTACAGCCCACTCACATTCAACTGGCACCCAAGTAAGTCGATGTCATTAACAACGATGCAACAGGACGTGTCCCCTGATAGATCTTTATCTACAACAGCAAAGTCCCATCATAATTTCTCGGGAAATTGCATTTTCTAGTACATTATAAAGCACTTAACCCATTCCCTGCTATTGACAGCGTGAGATGTCCAGTCCATGAATCCAATCCATTCGCCCTCTCCCAGCCAAAACGGATTGGACGTCTCCCGCCGTCAATGGGACTGATCCATAAGCCTTCATAAATATCAACCGAGTGATAAAGGACTGAGGTTCGTCAGATTATGTTATACTGCATCACTGCAGAGATGTCACCGGTTTCATCTGGTTTCATCAGCTATTCTTTTAAATCTAAATTCTGTATACTTTTCGTATGCATTATATACTCTTCTATTCAGTGTTTCAAGTGCATTTGTATTTACATAGTCTTGATCATTTCTTAAAAGTAGAAAGCTGCCAATAGAAGTCAGGAATGTTGTCACCCTTGACCTTCATTCATTCCTCTGACACTGATCTCTTTGAAAACTTCCATCAGTGTCATCGACCTTTTTTCTCGTGCCATCGTCACTCATGAGATTTATAAGATCTTTTATGTGAATGCTACAATAGTGGGGGTGTGTCTGTGTGCGTGTGTATGGTGTGTGTGTGTGTGTGTATGAGAGTGAGTCTTTGTTTTCAATGCCTTGAGGAAAATGTTTACAGTGCATGTGTACTTTTATCTGATCGAACAATAGGTACAGTGGGGCAAATAAGTATTTAGTCAACCAACAATTGTGACAAATCTTTCTTTAATTAGTAAAACAAACAAACAAACAAACAAAAAAGTTTCGTTGTAATCCTTTGCGCATTGCACAAAACGGCAATGGTCACCGGTCATATGCTGGTGTTATGCAGTAATGAGCAGACATGACTTTTGTGGCGCATGTTAACTTTTTTAATGCTGTAACAACACTAGCGCAAGTCGCACTGGATATCAAATAGCAACCTAGATGTGCTACGTTAGATCCCCCCTAAGTCCCATGCCATTGGCTGCGTGAACCCAGGGTGATCATGGGACAGGTAAAGTGGGGCAAATAAGTATTTAGTCAACCACTAATTGTGCAAGTTATCCCACTTCAAAACAGAGGCCTGTAATTGTCAACATGGGTAAACCTCAACCATGAGAGACAGAATGTGGAGAAAAAAAAAAGAAAATCACATTGTTTGATTTTTAAATAATTTATTTCCAAATTAGAGTGGAAAATAAGTATTTGGTCACCGACAAACAAGCAAGATTTCTGGCTGTAAAAGAGGTCTAACTTCTTATAATGAGGTCTAACGAGGCTCCACTCGTTACCTGTATTAATGGCACCTGTTTTAACTCATTACCGGTATAAAAGACACCTGTCCACAATCTCAGCCAATCACACTCCAAACTCCACTATGGCCAAGACCAAAGAGCTGTCGAAGGACACCAGAGACAAAATTGTACACCTGCACCAGGCTGGGAAGACTGAATCTGCAATAGGTAAAACGCTTGGTGTAAAGAAATCAACTGTCAACTGAAATCAAGACCACTGATAATCTCCCTTGATCTGGGGCTCCATGTAAGATCTCATCCCGTGGTGTCAAAATGATAACAAGAACAATGAGCCAAAATCCCAGAACCACACGGGGGGGACCTAGTGAATGACCTACAGAGAGCTGGGACCACAGTAACAAAGGCTACTATCAGTAACAACATGCGCTGCCAGGGACTCAAATCCTGCACTGCCAGACGTGTCCCCCTGCTAAAGCCAGTACATATCCAGGCCCGTCTGCGGTTTGCTAGAGAGCATTTGGATGATACAGAAGAGTACTGGGAGAATGTGTTATAGTCAGATGAAACCAAAATAGAACTTTTTGGTAGAAACACAGGTTCTCGTGTTTGGAGGAGAAAGAATACTGAATTGCATCCGAAGAACACCATACCCCCTGTGAAGCATAGGGGTGGAAACATCATGCTTTGGGCTGTTTTTCTGCAAAGGGACCAGGATGACTGATCTATGTAAAGGAAAGAATGAATGGGGCCATGTATCGAGAAATTTTGAGTGAAAATCTCCTTCCATCAGCAAGGGCATTGAAGATGAGACGTGGCTGGGTCTTTCAGCATGACAATGATCCCAAACACACAGCCAGGGCAACAAAGGAGTGGCTTCGTGAGAAGCATTTAAAGGTCCTGGAGTGGCCTAGCCAGTCTCCAGATCTCAACCCCATAGAAAATCTGTGGAGGGAGTTGAAAGTCCGTGTTAACCAACGACAGCCCCAAAACATCACTGCTCTAGAGGAGATCTGCATGGAGGAATGGGCCAAAATACCAGCAACAGTGTGTGACAAGCTTTTGAAGAGTTACAGAAAACGTTTGGCCTCCGTTATTGCCAACCAAGGGTACATAACAAAGTATTGAGATAAACTATTGGAATTGACCAAATACTTATTTTCCACCATGATTTGCAAATAAATTCTTTAAAAATCAAACAATGTAATTTTCTGTTTTTTCCCCCATATTCTGTCTCTCATGGTTGAGGTTTACCCATGTTGACAATTACAGGCCTCTCTATTATTTTCAAGTGGGAGAACTTGCACAATTAGTGGTTGACTCAATACTTATTTGCAACACCGTACGTGCTTTTAGAGACGGAAATTTGTTTCTAATGATATGATTACCCTCATCCTCACTGCCTACTACAACCACATTCATAACAATTATGAATTACTTCATTTTTATTTGTTATTTAATTATTTTCATCATTATTATTTCTAATCATTTTTTATCTATTTGTTAAGGCTTTTTGTTATTTATTTTGTTTATTCTTTTTTTTTTTTTTTTTGTCTCCAAATAATTTGGAAGTGTGTTTCTTCCTTAACTGATACATGCACTTAATAATTGTCCTCTTGAAGAAGAAAAAAAGTTGATTTTCTCCATTCACAGGTTCTTTTATTCTCTTAATGAACAGGAGATGATGATACACAATTCAGGAACAAAAAGAAAGCAATCATCAACTAAAATAAAACTTTTATTAGGGAAATTATTAATTGTTGGCCTGCCAGGACAAATGTCCCCGTAACCCCTCCCCAAGTGCCTTCGAGAAGATCTAACCCGAACTCTCAACGCATAGACTTTTTGTTATTTCCAGTGCGAATAGGCAGGCCCCAACTTTAAGCCATGAAGTGGCTCACAAGAAGTGAAATTTTACTAGGCAGCTGTATTATCTGTTTAAAACTTGCTTCAGAGAAGAAGCTGAGAGCTGCAATCTTTATCAGGAAGACAAAACAATACGAAATGAAATAAATGTACCAAGTACAATGAATTAACACATGGAAAAAAAATAAAGCATCTCTACACTCTAAAGGTGGGCGCTTTCTAGAAGTTCAATCGACTACTAATCCAACGACAAAGAACATCACTTCCCCACGCATGAACCTCGATTGATGCTGAAATGAACCAGTGAAATATATACGCGCCGTTCGATTTGAAGGGCTACCTAAATTTGCATAGCTCATGCCTGGAAAGTCGACACATTTTGTGCATGTAAAGGATTGTGAAGGAAGAAATGAAGAAAGCCATATGAGAAGGGGAAGGGGAGATTTTGTCAAAAAGTTGGCAAATCTGTTGACAGCTGAATGTTCACACATATTAGACTGCAGTCTCCAAAACACTGATAATGATGCCAAAAAGGCCAAAAGGAGGACAGAGGAAGGGACAAGGGGAAAGAGTTCTATTCAAACAAGATGAGAACTGTCTGACAGTTTGTTTTTTTTAAACAGGAGACACACACAATCACACAAATCATGCATGATGCCTGGCAGCTTTAATGCCTTACAGACACTTTGAGTCATTTCAGTTCGGTGAGGGGTTTTCCATTAACTAATGACTTTTCAGCTGATCCAGCTCCTTATCACATGGACCCCCTCAATGGTTTAGGGCATCCTCCTCCTGCTTAGGCAGACAGATAAAGTTTACATATGTGTTCTGATCAAATCCAGATGTAAATCTGGTGACAATTATTCTGAAAATGAGACTGATCAAATGGATGAACTGTACGTATGATGATGATCTGGCAAGAAGGTTTTAGGAATAAATTATTTGATAGATTGACCGTCCTCTATTTTATTTGGACAGTTGTCTATGTTTTGTTTGGATGCAGGACACGGAGACTTGGCCCAGAAACAATAGAGCATTGTAATGTTGGACTATAGCTCATTCTGGGTCACAACAAAACAATTCGAAAGACACTTACACAGACCAAAACCTTTGTTTCGCCTGCTTAATATGGCTGCTTGTTTGTTTGTTTGTTTTTCAGTAGTGGGTATAAAAGTCAGAAATTGAATGTTCAGTACTAATAACATCTAAACAGAGTTGGATAGTGCAACTTAACATTTTTCCTCAAGTAAGAGTGGTGTTACTTCTAAATAATATTACTAAAAAATTACTCAGGTACAAGTAAAACAGTACTCGTTGAAAAGAATACTCAAGTAACGAGTAACATTATGAGTAACTGCTTACAATGTCTGATTTTTTTGTACATTTTTTTTTCTCAGCACAAGTTCATTTATATGAAGTGTTATTATTATACTCTACTATAACCTATTACATGACCATATTAGGCCTAAAATATGACACAAAAATCATCCAGTTCAGACCAGAACAACACTATGACCCCTTACCAGTCCAAAGAGCATTCTCGTGGAGAAAAAAAAACATTGTTACCTCTTATTGTTATAATGAAGTCATGTGGTTATTGTTCCCATGTCTCATTGGTGACATTGATGCAGCATTCAAGGAAGGTGGGAAGTAGATCTAATTGAAACGCCACTCAAACTGGGAGGTCCTAGTTGCGAAGTCGGTAAAAAAAAAAGTACCCTGACTTCAGGAGTTGCTTTACATCACTCGATTAAATTGTGCTGTCCATTGAAAAGTAGACCGTCAACGGTAAAACATAAATTACATGATTATAAGAACATATAGCGAAAAACACGGACAAGGCTGAAAATGCAGTTTCTGCATATGCACCCCCTAAGTAATTATATTTATGATTCAAAATGTGTGTCATTTTTAGCTTAGAATCATTATTTGATTTCTAATATTTAGTTAAAAAAAAAAAAAAAAACGGCTTTAAAAAATTAATTACATTCATATATAAGAATTTAGTCAACCACTAATTGTGCAAGTTCTCACACATGAAAAGATTAGAGAGGCCTGTAAATGTCAACATGGGTAAACCTCAACCATGAGAGACAGAATGTGGAAAAAAACCCAGAAAATCACATTGTTTGATTTTTAAAGAATTTATCTGCATATCATGGTGGTAAATAAGTATTTGGTCAATACCAAAAGTTCATCTCAGTACTTTGTATGTACCCTTTGTTGGCAAAAACGGAGGCCAAACGTTTTCTGTAACTCTTCACAAGCTTTTCGCACACTGTTGCTGGTATTTCGGCCCATTCCTCCATGCAGATCTCCTCTAGAGCAGTGATGTTTTGGGGCTGTCGTTGGGCAACACGGACTTTCAACTGCCTCCGCAGATTTTCTATGGGGTTGAGATCTAGAGACTGGCTAGGCCACTCCAGGACCTTGAAATGCTTCTTACGAAGCCACTCCTTTGTTGCCCTGGCTGTGTGTTTTGGATCATTGTCATGCTGAAAGACCCAGCCACGTCACATCTTCAATGCCCCTGCTAATGGAAAGAGATTTTCACTCAAAATCTCTCGATACATGGCCCCATTCATTCTTTCCTTTGCACAGATCAGTCGTCCTGGTCCCTTTGCAGAAAAACAGCCCCAAAGCATGATGCTTCCACCCCCATGCTTCACAGTGGGTATGGTGTTCTTCAGATGCAATTCATTATTCTTTCTCCTCCAAACACGAGAACCTGTGTTTCTACCAAAAAGTTCTATTTTGGTTTCATCTGACCATAACACATTCTCCCAGTCCTCTTCTGTATCATCCAAATGCTCTCTAGCGAACCGCAGACGGGCCTGGACGTGTACTGGTTTCAGCAGGTCTGGCAGTGCAGGATTTGAGTCCCTGGCGGCGCATTGTGTTACTGATAGTAGCCTTTGTTACTGTGGTCCCAGCTATCTGTAGGTCATTCCCTAGGTCCCCCTGTGTGGTTCTGGGATTTTTGCTCACCGTTCTTGTTATCATTTTGACGCCACGGGGTGCGATCTTGCATTGAGCCCCAGATAATCAGTGGTCTTGTATGTCTTCCATTTTCTAATAATTGCTTCCACAGTTGATTTCTTTACACCAAGCGTTTTACCTATTGCAGATTCAGTCGTCCCAGCCTGGTGCAGGCCTACAATTTTGTCTCTGGTGTCCTTCGACGGCTTTTTTGTCTTGGCCATAGTGGAGTTTGGAGTGTGACTGACTGAGTTGTGGACAGGTGTCTTTTATACCGATAATGAGTTCAGGTAACGAGTGGAGCCTCGTTAGACCTCGTTAAAAGAAGTTAGACCTCTTTGACAGCCAGAAATCTTGCTTGTTTGTAGGTGACCAAATACTTATTTTTCAATCTAATTTGGAAATAAATTCTTTAAAAATCAAACAATGTGATTTTCTGGGGTTTTTTTTCCACATTCTGTCTCTCATGGTTGAGGTTTACCCATGTTGACAATTACAGGCCTCTCTAATCTTTTCAAGTTGGAGAACTTGCACAATTGGTGGTTGATTAAATACTTATTTGCCCCACTATATCACGCATGCATATAGGACAATTTTGAAATTTGGCCAAATCGGGGGTATCAGAGCGGAATTTCAAGTCACCTGAGTGTTTTCTGCCTTATTAATTTGTACCTACTATTAAATTAATTTAGTTATTCAACACATCTTCACGTAACACAGTATGAATATATAATGACTTTGTGTTAAGATATGCTGCTCTTTACGGCCAAAATAAAAAACAACTTGTTGCGATTAACCATCTTTGTTGTTTGCATTCGCTTGGAATGCTTTATGGTCGCAACTGATACCATCCGAGTGGGATGTCCAACTTACCACCTTCCTCGAATGCAGCATGAGAAAGCCACTGTCGGCATTCTGGCAAAAATCACTATGTAGAAAGAGGAAAAATGTAACGACTTTAGTGTAACCTAAAGTAGCGGAGTAAGTGTATTGTTTCTTCTTCACAAATCTACTCAAGTAGAAGTAAAAAGTATTGCGTGGTAAAACTACTCTAAGAAGTAATTTTTTCTTAAAATGTTACTCAAGCAAAAGTAATGGGGTAAAAAAAAATTCTATACTGAACGTGTGATGTGAACATACTCAAGCTGTGCAATGATTACTTGTTTTAATCACGATTTAAGATAGTATTTAGGGCACTTTTATGTTAAATGCACTGCCATATTAATGCAATAATAATCTATAATAACTCATTGGCTACCATTGACAGCGATTGACATCCAGTCCATTTGAATTGGGATAGCTGACAGCGAATGAACGAATGTTCATTCACTGCCAATCCTGCCACATAGATATTGTAGACATAAACGGAGTGTTTTTGTATACAGTAAATCACAAAAGTGAGAACACCCCTCGCATTTGTGCAGAAATTTAAGTATATCTTTTCATGGGACAACACTGACAAAATGACACTTTGACACAATGAAAAGTAGTCCATGTGCAGAGTTAATAGAGTAGAGTATAATAGAGTTAATTTATTTTCCCCTTAAAATGTAGCCATTTATATCTAAACCTCTGGCAACAAAAGTGAGAACACCCCTTAGAAACTACGTACATCCCTAAATATCCAAATTGAGTACTGCTTGTCATTTTCCCTCCAAAATGTCATGTGACTCGTTACAGGAGTGCTGTCAGCATTGCTGCAGAGATTGAAGAGGTGGGGGCTCAGCCTGTTAGTGCTCAGACCATACGCCGCGCTCTACATCAAGTTGATGTGCATGGCTGTCACCTCAGGAGGAAGCGTCTTCTGAAGACGGTACACAAGAAAGCCCGCCTGTCTCATCAGATCATAGGACATGGTTCCAGTGATCCATGTGCTTTGTTGACATGTCTTCAGCAAACTGTTTGCGGGCTTTCTTTTGTGCCATTTTCAGAAGAGGCACACCAATTTGATGTAGAGTGCGACGTATGGCCTGAGCACTAACAGGCTGACCCCCACCTCTTCAATCTTTGCAGCAATGCTGACAGCACTCCTATAACGAGTCACATAACATTTTGGAGGGAAAATGACAAGCAGTACTCAATTTGGACATTTAAAGATGTATGTAGTTTCTAAGGGGTGTACTCACTTTTTGCCAGGGCTTTAGATATTACTGGCTATATTTTGAGTTATTTTGAGGGGAAAATAAATTACCTCTATTACCGTATTGGCCCGAATATAAGACTGTGTTTTTTTTGCATTGAAATAAGACTGAAAAAGTGGGGGTCGTCTTATGGGGGTCTAGACATTAGAGGTGTGCATCGGCACTGCCCTCCCGATTCGATTCGATTATGATCCGGGGGGGCCACGATTCGATTCGATTCAATTCAGAGGGTCACGATTCGATTCGGTTCGATTCGGCAATGCGTCGCGATCCCTTAAAGCTTGGGATGCAGCGGTCAGACATTAAACAACTTTTTATTGGCTCTTGTGTCACTCCTGGTTGAAGTCAAATGGAAATACTTTCAGATATATATATATATTAAAAAAAAAATAAAAACAGATCACAGCATTTAATTGGTGCTTTGAATGAGACCAGGGCTTTCTCTTTTTTTTTTTTTACACACAGTAGCAGCCTTTCACACAGTGCAACATCTGAACTCCTGTGCAAAATCAGTAATAACAGTCACTGTATTTTAGTCACAACGACCCATCAATAAAAATATTCAAGTAAATATTAAAGAAAACGACAAACAAAATATTGTAGTGCAGCAGCATCTTCATCGCAATATCAATCCAGGGATCAGTTCAGTTGCAGACAAAACATCAACTAAATTGCAATGTAGAACAAAAGTAAAATCTAGGGCTAGCCCACTATATATGTGCAATCAACTTAGAAATGCAATCAGTAACTACAACATAACAATAAAAAATAATGAATTAAAATGAAGTGCAGCAGCATTTTAGCAGCCATAACAATCTGTTTCAACATGAGGAAATATCAGTTTTTTTGCAATCGAGAGAGCAGAGAGATAGTAGAGGTTAGATCGGGCCTAAAAAATCCAGCCCGACCCGACACGGCCCGCTGGTATTGAAGTCCGACCCGACTTGGAGTGACGCGGAAAAAAAACGCAGCAGCAGCAATTTATTTTCATTTCATCGAGTTGGCAGAAAAAACGCAAGTTTTCTTAATGTTTGAATAGTCTACATATTTTTATGATCATTATGAAAGCATTTACACAATGAAATAAAGCTGGGAAAGTTTAATATAAAAAAAAAAAAAAACTTGCGATTTTGCAGACACACAGAGGAGAAGATTCAAAAGGATCACATTTGTGTTGCCTTTGTGTGCATAAATAAAAGTGTCTTTTGTAATGAATCGCAAGCAAGCGCCACAGCGGAGGAGAAGAAGAAAAAGCTGGCGGTGCCACTGCGTTCATGTGCGTGCGTGCAAAAGCAAATGCACAAAACAGAGAGCCTGCTCTCGGTTTTATCCCTTTTTTTTTTTTTTTTTTAAATAATTTATTAGTCTGGCGCGGTGGCCCGACCCGACCTGACACGAACGTGAATGCTTAAAATTTTGGCCCCGACCCGACCCGTTCGGGTCCGGGCACAAGATCTAACCTCTAAGAGATAGGACATAACATAACAATGGCTGAAGTGGAGAAAGAGGGAGCGAGAAAGATTATTGATGCACCTAAGACATTGAAAGCACACATCTGGAGACACTTTGGCTTCAAAGAGGTTGGTGGGAAACTTGACCAGAGTTATGCAGTGTGTAAAAAATGAAACATGAGAATAATAATACAAATGGGGAAACCAAATCCGTTCCATCACCGGAATTGCGCAGGGAAGATTTTTGAACGTACTTATATATTTTAAAATGCGCTGAATCGATTCGGCTTGTTGCCCGCATCGAATCTAATTGTCCATGCCCCACATCGGGATGCATCGCCGCATCGATTATTGTTGACACCACTGCTATACATTATACCCATTCACGATGCTAAATGGCGCCAGATATCATTGAAGCGATGTTCTGTCATGACAGATCTCAGCTACTCTTTTTAGTTTAACCAGTTTGCATTATTTTATTGCTATGTTTTTCCTTATTCAGATTTGTTTCAAGACTACAGTTACAGTTAGACTTCACTTTGATGGTCAATGCAGTTATAACAATTTTGTTGTTTTATCACAATAGATTGGTTTATTTACATTTCAAAAACCAGAAGCCATTCATTTACAAATGTGTTTGCACTTTAGTTTACATATTTAAATGTTCAGATATTACGATTTGAATGAGGCAAAATAACATGCTTTTTCTCTCAAATATATTGTTATAATCATTTGTTTCAGATGTATTGTAATTATTTTCCGTATAAAAATTAATTTGGTGTTCAAAAAGTGTTTTTTTCAAACTTGAGTCTTGAAAAAAAGGGGGTCGTCTTATAATCAGGGCCATCTTATATTCGGGCCAATACGTAATATAAGCTGCACACAGACTACTTTTCATTGTGTCAAAGTGTCATTTTGTCAGTGTTGTCCCATGAAAAGATATACTTAAATATCTGCAGAAATGCGAGGGTTGTACTTACTTTTGTGATACACTGTATAAGCTCCCATGTAGTCACTAAAGTACATGGACACAACACAAAGTTTTCTTCCTGTTTCCTCTGTGTCAACTCCATTTTTGGAGGCAGCTTTTAGTATATGGTTAGAAAAAGTTGGATTTTCTAACTGTTTGTGTGTCTGGAAATTTATCTGTGGCAGTTGTTCGGCTGTTCAGAAGTGTGGTGGAGTTCACATTTAGACAGCTACACCCTGTAATTCCAACTTGTGCTCAGACCTCACAGTCGTGAAAGAAGAACAGAAAGGAAAGGGAGCATGGTAGCATGAGTTCATTTGTGTGTGTGGCTATTTTTGAAGGTAAAATGAAATAGTCTAGTCTAGTGAATGAGATATACAGTTTGTATAATAGTGTGCGGAAATTTTACAGGACTGATCACTTACATCATATGCTGACTTTCCTTTTGATTTTTTTCCCCTTTTCTTTTCAGACTTTCTTTTTCACCATCGCATTTTTATTGCTTCAAATTTCAGTGTATATCTTCTTTCCTCCCAGGGACTTCATAATCGAAGTTCTGCTCTCATGCCCCTCGTTATGAATTATGTTTTTTTTTATCTTAATCTTACAACTTTATTGTTGCATCTTTGCCCTGTTAGCGTTTTTCATGTTTCTGCTCACAAAAATCAACTTCAATGCTGACTGCAACCTAATCATGCATTAGAGCTGTGTGACTATAGAGTAAAACTAAATTCAGGATTTTTAACCACGGCACCATAGGATATACTGTACATACTCCTTTTTTACTAATATCGAATAATTGCAAGAGAATGCAAATGTCGCATTTCTTACTTTGAATTCTAAGTCGGTCATTTAACATGGTTCACAAAACTTGAGTTCCACCAGCTGGATCAACAATGAAAGCTACTGTCTCACTGTTCCGCCGACAAAAGAAGCATAAATCAGTTGTCCATGTTTAGATCCGTCCCAATTACTCATGTCGTCATCCTTCTATTTTCTGAAAGAAAGTCAAAAAAAGACACTCATTGGGGAAACAAAGGGCCGATTATGTGCAGACGACAGGCTTGAGTCATAGAAGGAGCTGCAACGGCGGGTCAGCTGGGTCGAAATGGAATACACTCGAATGTGGAGATTTAGATTGTGCAAAGTGGTACACCGTCCACCCATTCTTTATACGGCTGGAGACTTCTAGGACACAGGACAAAAATAAGCAAAGAGCAATTCACTCTCATACTCATTCCTACCTTTTTTAGAGGAATTTATTTAAAATAAATAAATAAATAAATAATACAGTGCCTTGCAAAAGTATTCGGCCCCCTTGAACCTTGCAACCTTTCGCCACATTTCAGGCTTCAAACATAAAGATATATCATTTTAATTTTTTGTCAAGAATCAACAACAAGTGGGACACAATCGTGAAGTGGAACAAAATTTATCGGATAATTTAAACTTTTTTAACAAATAAAAAACTGAAAAGTGGGGCGAGCAATATTATTCGCCCCCCTTGCGTTAATACTTTGTAGCGCCACCTTTTGCTCCAATTACAGCTGCAAGTCGCTTGGGGTATGTTTCTATCAGTTTTGCACATCGGGAGACTGACATTCTTGCCAATTCTTCCTTGCAAAACAGCTCGAGCTCAGTGAGGTTGGATGGAGAGTGTTTGTGAACAGCAGTCTTCAGCTCTTTCCACAGATTCTCGATTGGATTCAGGTCTGGACTTTGACTTGGCCATTCTAACACCTGGATACGTTTATTTTTGAACCATTCCATTGTAGATTTGGCTTTATGTTTTGGATCATTGTCCTGTGGGAAGATAAATCTCCGTCCCAGTCTCAGGTCTTGTGCAGATACCAACAGGTTTTCTTCCAGAATGTTCCTGTATTTGGCTGCATCCATCTTCCCGTCAATTTTAACCATCTTCCCTGCCCATGCTGAAGAAAAGCAGGCCCAAACCATGATGCTGCCACCACCATGTTTGACAGTGGGGATGGTGTGTTCAGGGTGATGAGCTGTGTTGCTTTTACGCCAAACATATCGTTTTGCATTGTGGCCAAAAAGTTCAATTTTGGTTTCATCTGACCAGAGCACCTTCTTCCACATGTTTGGTGTGTCTCCCAGATGGCTTGTGGCAAACTTTAAACGAGACTTTTTATGGATATCTTTGAGAAATGGCTTTCTTCTTGCCATTCTTCCATAAAGGCCAGATTTGTGCAGTGTACGACTGATTGTTGTCCTATGGACAGACTCTCCCACCTCAGCTGTAGATCTCTGCAGTTCATCCAGAGTGATCATGGGCCTCTTGGCTGCATCTCTGATCAGTTTTCTCCTTGTTTGAGAAGAAAGTTTGGAAGGACGGCCGGGTCTTGGTAGATTTGCAGTGGTCTGATGCTCCTTCCATTTCAATATGATGGCTTGCACAGTGCTCCTTGAGATGTTTAAAGCTTGGGAAATCTTTTTGTATCCAAATCCAGCTTTAAACTTCTCCACAACAGTATCTCGGACCTGCCTGGTGTGTTCCTTGGTTTTCATAATGCTCTCTGCACTTTAAACAGAACCCTGAGACTATCACAGAGCAGGTGCATTTATACGGAGACTTGATTACACACAGGTGGATTCTATTTAAACATCATCGGTGAAGGAGAAACGATATCGTCATCGCACACACCATATAATTGTCTGCATTAGTCTAACACATATATAGTCTAATACATACATATGGTACAGGTTTTTGTAGGCACCGTCTAACTGTTTGCATTAGTCTAACACACGTAATATAATTAATCAGGAAATAGTATCATTTTCATATTTACGGTAGGACTACACTACTAATATAAAATAAATAGCACACCATAGTTTAGTGAGAAGAAATAGAAGAGATACGCAATGCCGTCTTATCACAAGAGTGACGCACCAACTCGGGTAATCTGCTCTCCCAGCAAACTCCAAGGACAAAGCGCTTTGTCCTAAAACAAGTACAACCAGCCTGGGCAGCAAAGTTGATAGCGGGCATCCCAATCCGCGCACGAACCTAAGCCGCCCAAAACCGGCCACAGCGGGGGCGGCCCAAAAGCAACGCCCAGAAACGCCTTCGACAAGACCCGCGTCAGCAAAGACTTCAAAAAGACTGGACACTGAGATAAGACAGATTTCTTCTGCTCGGAAACATGTAGCCTTGTTTTGGATCCAGAATTGTCCCTCCGTCGTCTGTTTTTGCCTTGTTTTTTACCATTGTCGACAAATAAATTGTCAACCTGTTTTCGGCGAGTGTTCTTCAAGCTTTTGAAACATGGAGTCAGTGTGCAAAGGGTTAACACAGGAACGCGCGGAGTTTGGCTTCCTCCTGGCCTGGCTCTTCGGGGGCGTCGAGCGGCGGAGCACATTTCCGTTCTGTTGCCGGCCTCCCCGTGGGGTTTGGGCTGGGAGGACTAAATTCCTTCATCGGTCATTTAGGACAACATTGGATCATTCAGAGATCCTCACTGAACTTCTGGAGTGAGTTTGCTGCACTGAAAGTAAAGGGGCCGAATAATATTGCACGCCCCACTTTTCAGTTTTTTATTTGTTAAAAAAGTTTAAATTATCCAATAAATGTTGTTCCACTTCACGATTGTGTCCCACTTGTTGTTGATTCTTGACAAAAAAATTAAATTTCATATCTTTATGTTTGAAGCCTGAAATGTGGTGAAAGGTTGCAAGATTCAAGGGGGCCGAATACTTTTGCAAGGCACTGTACAAATAAAAAAATATATACTATCTATATATCAGGAATGCATGTAGTGTACAGCAGTGTCAACAACAAATACTTAATAACACGCATAATACAGTATTTACAGTTATATTGCCAGTTCCATATTAAAAGAACTTTTGAAAGCATTTTGATTGGTATCAGTCTGTAAAACCTTCTCAGAGTTCAAGTTTAATGGTTGCTCTCATGTAAAAGCAGTTTAGAACTGTTGTTATCAGTGTATTTATTAGTTCATTTGTTTTTACACCAAATACACCACAGAAAAAAAGAGTTCCACCATAATGACCAAAAATGTATTGCAGTAGTCTGAAAAAGTAAAGATTAATGCAAATGTATTGTACTTTAACCCTTTCAGGGATCAATACAGTGGAGACCTATTCAAAAGTTGACACTTGAGACCTTCAATCTTTTATCAGTCAAGTGACGAATATTCATTCGCCACTCCAGATCAAAACCGGATTAAACGGCAAATATGAGTGCTCTATAAGGCAGGGGTTTTCAACCCAGTCCTCAAGGCACACTGTGGGTCCTGGTTTTTGTTCCAGCCGATCCAGCAGAGACAGTTGAACCAATAAGGCTTCTGCTAAAACAAGCCACACCTGACTGCAATCAACTGATTGCACTTGTAAAACACCAGATTGGGGAAAAAGTGTTGTCATCTTGTTTGGTAAGAATGAAATCCTGCACCCACAGTGTGCCTTAGTGGAATAGGTTGGGAACCCCTGCTATAAGGATTTTAAAGTAGTCATAATTTGTGCATATAGGGGTTAAATTAAATACAATTGAACATTAAGATTATGCAGAGTTGAAATATTCAATTAAGTGCTATTGGAGTGAGACTGCATATCACTCACTAGTGGACCTCATGCCACTGAGAGTCATTGCCTCAAACAGTAAGAGAATGTTTTCAAGGTCTTCACAACGTAATAATTTTGCACAAAATATCTAAAGATGCTATTAGCATTATTGTTTTACATTTTTGTGGTTAAGAGGTTTCAGCTCATACTGAAAATTGGCAAGAGGAGCGGGCAACTAGATACAGTATAACACATAAAAAGCCGTTGGGGGGACTCTGCAAGAGCTATTTCTATGTGAGCGAGCTGTTATAATGACATTCCAGTGTGAGAAGACTGTGGGGTCCAGAGCTGCTGTCAATAGTGCCTCTGTGTTGCTGTCACCTTAGAGACAACAGGAATGCTCTACCAATGTGGCGGCCCCTCCTCACATCGGGGTGTCAAAGGACGCATTGGTCTGAGTGAAAATAATAAATAGTCCACCAAAAAAATTGAAGGTTAACTTCCTTTAAAGTAGAAAAGCACACAAGTGTGGATATAGGTTTATCTGTGTGATGTACTCACTCAAGCAGGCAAAAAACAAAGAGAAGCCAACACAGATTTGTAAACTTTCTCCTACTTTTGAAATGAAGCATCAGCTTATTCCTAGAACCAGCTCGCCACAGACTGATTGAGTGTCGATGTGGGTTTGTAAGTACGGTATCCTGTTTTAATCTTGCAATCTCAGCATCAGCACAGAGACCGCAAAGAGCATTTTAAGTTGAAAAACTAAGGGTGGCCTACCAGCTTAGTCCCTTTGCCAAGAATGAGAAACATTCTTCTCTCGGGACACTCGTAATTCCTGCCAGCTCTTGAAGACTTTTCTTACACATTACACACTACACACTTCAAATTCCACCCACTAATACAACAACAGTTTATTCAAGTAGCTTTGTTTCCTCCACAGTGGTTAGTGTCATTCATTTCTATACGTATCTTTCTTTGTGTTCAATTTTTATTCTTCCAGATGAGGCGATTTGGAACCGTTTCTCAACTCATCTGCAATGCCATCCGGGCTGCAAAAAGCTGACCTTAAAATCTGAGATCTTATGGCAGAAATGCATACACATAAATCAAATACATTTGTTTGGGAAAACAGAGCTATGTTGCCGGTGCATTTTGTAGTCATTTATTGATATGATTGACTTATGCATGCATGTACTTTTTTTGTATGTTGTCAAATCATTCATTCACTATGTGGTTGAAAAGTGTTCTTTGACATGTTTGAGTGAGTTTGAGTAAGTTATGTATAAGTATATATCTTTATGGTCTCTGAATATGCAGATTTTCACTTATTAAGGGTGTGTCCGTAACTCCTCACGAAAAATAGGGGTTCAGTGCACAATAAAGAATTTCTGTGATTACTGTGTTGCACATTGGAGTGTATTCACGACTATACAATGGTACCTCGACATACGATTGCTTCGACACACGATCTTTACGACATCCGACGTAAAATTGACTCGCCATTTGTATCTACATCCGACGACATGCTCGAAATACGACGACATGACAGCGCTGCAACAGACGCATGGCGGATTTTCATGTGAGAGAAATCAACACAGGTTCCAAGAAGATTAGTGCAGGTGGTGAAAAAAAGAAAAAAGTGACACTTACCATTGAGATGAAGATGGAAATGATGGAAAAATATGAGTGTGCGGTGCGCATCCGCGACCTGGCTCAACAATACGGCCGTAGAATGTCTATGATCTCCGACCTCCGTTCGCCAGTCTTTATAAGTTAAAGTGACAATCATTATTGTGATAAGAAACGAGGACGTCCAGCCAGCCAGGGGTCCGGATAGTCAGGAGGCTGCAGCTGAAAAATAGCCCCTCCCCAGAGGGGAGAGGTGAAAGGGGACACCAGGTGACTAGTGATGAAGAGACTAGTCAACTAGATATTAAAATTAGAAAAGAGAAAGTAAGACAAAAGGTAAGTAAGGTAAGTAAGACAAGTGGTAGGTAGAGTGAGAAAAAGGAGATAGGACTCAGTGGCTGTACTTCCCCCAGCATTATAGCTTCTAGTGCAACTTAGACTGAACTGTGAGTCTAGTCCGATTTCAACTAGCCTGACCATAAGCTTTGTCGAATAGGAACGTTTTCAGTCTAATCTTAAATGTACAGACTGTGTCGGCTTCTTTAATACAAGTTGGAAGCTGATTCCATAAGGCAGGAGCTTGGTAGCTAAAGGCTCTAGCGCCTACTGTACTTTTAGAAACCCTGGGAACTACCAGTAGACCTGCATTCTGAGAACGGAGTGTTCTGTTGGGGCGGAATGGAACCAGAGCATCGGTGAGATAAGATGGCCCAAAACCACAAATGGTCTTAAATGTAAGAAGGAGGATTTTAAATTTAATTCTAAACTCGACTGGAAGCCATTGAAGGGCCTGGAGCACAGGGGTGATGTGCTCTCTTCTATTAGTTCCTGTTGCTGCTGCATTCTGGACTAGCTGAAGACCTTTTAGAGAACCTTTAGGACAAGCTGCAAGTAGGGAGTTACAGTAATCTAATCTAGATGTAACAAATGTGTGAATTAATTTTTTTTGCATCGTTTTTAGACAAAATATTTCTAATTTTGGCTATGTTGCGCAGGTGAAAAAAGGCTGTTCTGCAGGTGTGTTAAATATGAGCTTTAAATGATAAGTCTGAGTCAAATAGAACTCCTGGGTTTGTAGAATTGTCTATTACTTAAATCAAGATGAGATTTAAATCAGGATTGTTCCGATCATGTTTTTTTGCTCCCGATCCGATCCCGATCGTTTTAGTTTGAGTATCTGCCGATCCCGATATTTCCCGATCTGATTGCTTTTTTTTGCTCCCGATTCAATTCCAATCATTCCCGATAATTTTTCACGATCATATACATTTTGGCAATGCATTAAGAAAAAAATGAATAAAACTCGGACGAATGTATACATTCAACATACAGTACATAAGTACTGTATTTGTTTATTATGACAATAAATCCTCAAGATTGCATTTACATTATTAACATTCTTTCTGTGAGAGGGATCCACGGATAGAAAGACTGTTTATTGTGACTAAATATTGCCATCTAGTGTATTTGTTGAGCTTTCAGTAAATGATACTGCAGTCATGCCCCAATGCATGATGGGAAGTGGAACCATGATGGGAAGTAAAACCATGACTGTGCGTCGTGCTACCAATGGATATATTTTCTCTGCTTTGGGAAATAACTTAAGGTGTTTAGCTAAAGATCTATTGCCACCTTGTTTCCACACATTGCTCCCCATGAAAATTCTAATCATAGGGAGAAGGATTGCAAGGTATTAGCCATTTGAAGGAAGGCTCTAAAGGCTGCCAAAATTCACTCTTCTCATTCTGCACTGCCTTTTATCTCTCTATATAGGTAAAACGGCGACATCACAGATTGAGCGTGACAATGAGTGAGAGGGGCGTGCAGCGCATATATTAATAGCAGTAAATATTTTAACGTGACACATTGTTTAATAAAGTGATTGCTGCCGTTATTGGGATATTTTTGATAACCCTACCTAAAGCCTAAATTAATGACTCTGGATGAGTGTAACATATTATGTCTGTAACATTAAATACAATAAGAAAACGATTTAATTAAAAAATATATATATTTATATATATTTTTTTTTTTAAAAGGCATGGCCGATATTTTTTTGCCGACTCCGATACTTTGAAAATGACATGATCGGACTCGATCGATCGGGATGCTGATCGATCGGGACATCTCTAATTTAAATGTCATTATACTCTGTACAAATACAATAAATGCTTTCCATTCTATTTTATTCTATTAGTGCTAGCGGTAGCATATAAGTCTAATTAAACTGAGAGTCATTGTGTTTTGCTGAATTTGGCATGACAAATGATGGAAACGTGTTCTTGGGTTTTTAAAACTGCTTGAAGTAACGTAACTGCAAAGAATAGGTGAGTTAAGGGGCACTTCAGGAAAAATGTAGGGATTATGCTTTTCTTTATTTATTTATTCATTTAAATCATACCCTTGTTTAGTTGACCTTGTACTGCTCAATTAGTTTATAATAATTAGTTGCACATTAGAGTGCTTTTTGAGGTGGGAAGCAACAAACGATCAGATTTTTCAAGTACCTGTACTTGACTTTTGCGCCCTATATCTGATAACAGATAATTGTACTTTTAAAATTTGGCAAAATAGGCTTGTTCCTTCTTCATGCTCCGTGGAGAGTCAAACAGAAACAGTGTGAGACTGCGGTTGAGCTCTTGATTGATTGAGAACTTGAACATGTTGGTAAACAGCACCACCTATTGGCATTAAATGTCAGGCGTGAACACGATAACTCTTTCGCTCATGACTCATTTGGGACGCTCGAACATTTACCCTGTCATGTGTTTTGTGTCTCCCCTGACTCACCTCCGGACAGGAATGGGATTTGAATGCAATAAACTCACAGTGCAGTCTGGAGTCAGGAGCTCAATAAAACGCTAGGAGACATGAGCGGTGAGTCCTTTTTCTAGAAAGAAGCACTTTTTTTGTGGTTTTTTTTTTCTTTCTTTTTTGCCGGTTTTCTCAACACTTATCGATTTCTAGAGGTTTACATTTGTATATCATCGGTTTAAATGCACAAAAAGTCTCAATTAATGCCAAACTTCACCTAAACACTGTCATTGTATGAGAATGTTTAATGCAGATGTTGGCACAAAAACTACTTAAGTATTGTGACGCTTAATTTTCACTTGAATTTTATTTAAAAAAAACAAAACAAAGTTAGTTTATAGACATTTTTTTTCTTGACTCAATAATAAACTTACAAAAACAATGCTTCATGAACACGTATCCTCTTTAATCATAATTTAAAAAAACAATCTTTGAAAGTAATACAAAATTTATTGAAATGGCGGTATAGTAATTAAAAAATTTCATTTTCCAATGACACTTGGCTACTCTAACTCACTCAAAAACATGTTTTTATAAGAAAAATGAGAAGTTGAGACATTAATCATGCGCAAAAAAAAAAGACACGACAAAATGTGAACACTCATTCTTTCTCATGTTAATGAATGAGTAATACCGTTGACTAAAACTATAGCGCAAAACAAGTCGCTCACGGTTTTATAGTTATAATCTAAACCAACCGGCCTTGTTATATTTACAGACAATGATTCAAGCGACTAAACATTTTTCCATGCTGATTTTTACTGATTCGCATATGTTTTTTGTTCATTCGTCTCCCAAGTCATACAAGATGATGGCTTTAATTTGCTCACTACAGTATATTGAAATTATGCAATACTTACTTCTTTTTTGCATGCGCATAATCACTTAATGTGTGTATATTACTGTCAGTATTACAATGAAGGCGTGTGGAGATAATTACACTAGTTGTACAGTATCTCTCTGGACTGTTTATTAGTTGTTGTTGTTAGATTCCACAGCGAGTCCAAGCATGCCTGCTGGCTCCCATTTTAGCTTTTGAATCAGCCAAACACGACAACTTTATCTCCTAACAACTCCTAACAATGAGTCACAGCAGGCCTTCTAATTGACTTATTTTTAACATTAAATAACCCAAACATAATGTAAAATATTTCTGCAATCAATTGCTTGGTCAATTATTCACTTATTGGCTGCTATTGACTACAATAGTACAGTGGTACCTCTACATACGAAGTTAATCCGTTCCAGGACCTTGTTTGTAAGTCGAAATGGTCGTATGTCGAGCAGGATTTTCCCATAGGAATACATTATAATTCCATTAATTCGTTCCACAGCCCAAAAACCTTCACTAAATCCTTAAAAAATACTGCGGGTACTATTACAAATGGCAATTACACATAGCAAAACAAATAAATTATAAATCAAAATCGGAATAATAATAATAATAATAATAATAATAATTCCTGTATTAATGTAACGAATCGGGTTCTAATGTGGCGGACGTTTTTTGCTGACCCTGAACGCACCGCGGGGCTGACGTGCCAGAGACAGACCGGTGAGCTTGAGTTTCACTTTCACTTTGAATGTTTTCTTGAGAACACCGTCAATTGCGGCAGACAGAAAGTGTTTTTGTTTTGAATAAGTTGTGAAATATATGATAAAAACATGGCGAAGTTGGCGATTTCTCTGGAGATGTTACCACAATAAGAATTGTCAGCTTAACTTATAAAGACTGGCGAACGATGGTCGGAGGAGGACTGTAGAGATGTATAGACCCTACCCACGTGACGTCACAACTCCTTCCTCCTGACTGGTGCCGCCCACTTGTCCGTCAACACATCATGTTTCCCTGTTACGGCTACGTACATTCCTCCTATTTACGACGTGTTTTTCTGCTCGTTAACATTAATAATCAAAATGGTGAAGGCGTGTGTGGCGGTCGGTTGCAATAACAGAGAAGATAGACGGAGAAGACGGAGAGACTTGAAGTTCTACCGGATTCCGAGAGACCCGGAGAGAAGAGAGCGAGATGGCTGCTGCAATTCGACGAGAAAACTGGGCTCCAAACGATTACCACAGATTATGTAGTAGTCATTTTATATCTGGTAAGATGCATTTAATATATATTTAGAGGGTTTTGGGCTGACAACCACAATTAAGATCATTGCTAGGCTAATCGCCAACAACATACACGTATGTATGTAGTGAGAGTGCTATCGCTAAACCATATAAACATTAAAAGCCCTAACTCCATTGACAAACGACATGAAATACATTAGACTTGACAGTGGATGTTGGCAATAACAAAAGATTTTGAATTGAAAATTTCGTAACTCACCTTTCCAAGCACAAGATAGATTCCTGCCGAATTTTCGTGGACGAGGACCTGTTTCACCCAACCAGCAACGAAGTATTTATAAGCCTCCAAGCTGTTAAAGTTTTTCAAACTTTCGTGAGAATAGGCTGATTTTGTGTGGACAAGATAGTTGTACAGTTCAGGGTAGCTAGCAGATGTCAGGCAAATACGGCGGAGACAGCGGGTCGAAAAACATCGATTTAGGCATCAAATATGGATCTGGCGAATGGATAAACTGAAGCTTTTCCACATAACGCCTTTTATGCAAGTGAGTTTATGGCATCCGAAAGCACCGGGTCTTCCATGAAATGCAATATAAATTGCTCGATCAATTGAGACCATTGATAATACAGACACAAAATGACGGACAAGTGGGCGGAACCATACAGCGAGCACGTGATTTTGTGACCTCGGTGGGTAGGGTCTATTGTTGAGCCATTTCACGGATGCCCACCCTACGCTCATATTTTTCTGTCATTTGCATCTTCATTTAGAAGGTAAGCGTCAACTTTTTCCTTGTTTCACCACCTGTACCAACCTTTTCTGAAACCAGTGTTGATTTGCCACACAAGAAAATCCGCCGTGCATTCGTCTGCGGTGCTGCCATTGTCGTCGTATTTCGAGCATGTCGTCGGATGTAGAAACAAATGGCGAGTCAAATTTTACGTCGGATGTCGAAAAGTTCGTGTGTCGAAGCGATCGTATGTAGAGGTACCACTGTAGTGATAAACTCATTTAAATTCATAGCAGAAGGATGAAAAGAGCCACATAATTGGACGTCTTCATCATCAATGTCAGTGAAAGAGTTACAGTGTATTACAAAAGTGAGTACACCCCTCGCATTTCTGCAGATATTTAAGTATGTCTTTTCACGGGACGACACTGACAAAATGACACTTTGACACAATGAAAAGTAGTCTGTGTACAGCTTATATAATAGAGTTAATTTATTTTCTCCTCAAAATAACTCAAAATATAGCCATTAATATCTAAACCCCTGGCAACAAAAGTGAGTACACCCCTTTGAAAAAACACACATCCCTAAATGTTCAAATTGAGTACTGCTTGTCATTTTCCCTCAGAAATGTCATGTGACTCGTTACAGGAGTGCTGTCAGCATTGCTGCAGAGATTGAAGAGGTGGGGGGTCAGCCTGTTAGTGCTCAGACTATAAGCCGCACATTACATCAAATTGGTCTGTATGGCTGTCACCCCAGGAGGAAGCCTCTTCTGAAGACGGTACACAAGAAAGCCCGCCCGTCTCATCAGACCATAGGACATGGTTCCAGTAATCCATGTGCTTTGTTGACATGTCTTCAGCAAACTGTTTGCGAGCTTTCTTGTGTACCGTCTTCAGAAGAGGCTGGGGTGACAGCCATGCACACCAATTTGATGTAGAGTGCGGCATATGGGCTGAGCACTAACGGGCTAACCCCCCAACTCTTCAATCTCTGCAGCAACGCTGACAGCACTCCTTTAACGAGTCACATAACCTTTTGGAGGGAAAATGACAAGCAGTAATCAATTTGGACCTTTAGGGATGTACATTTTTTCAAAGGGGTGTACTCACTTTTGTTGCCAGGGGTTTGAGTTATTTTGAGGGGAAAATAAATTCACTCTATTATATAAGCTGCGGACAGACTACTTTTCATTGTGTCAAAGTGTCATTTTGTCAGTGTTGTCCCATGAAAAGATATACTGAAAATATCTGCAGAAATGCGAGGGGTGTGCTGACTTTGTGATACACTGTACATGTAAGACAAGGCAAGTTAATTTGTATAGCAAAATTCAACACAAGGTATTATTCAAAGTTCTTATACAAGATCACAGGTAATCAGTGTTCTGGACATTCCAGCTTTAGTAATTTTGAAATATAATGCATAATGAGAGCAGTATAAAGATTTAAAGTTTAAAGAGACATCTTGTATCTTTGGAAACAAAATCGTAAATGACAGTGGAGTCAGACAAAAACAAACTTATTTTGTCTGGAATTTAGTTGTAGTACAAACATTGGGCGTCATCCGCTAACATTCTTAAGCCACTCTTTTAAGAGAATGTGACATTGATGAATGTCTTACGTTTTCTAAGAATACGTCATGAAAACTCATGTACATTTAAGTGTCATTATTGAGCAAAATTGTTGTTTAATGAATCTATAATTGTACTGTAGAGTTTTACAGTACACTAATACTAAATATTGATTGAATTGATTATAATGAATTTGGTTAAGGTAGATTTTCTCTTTTATCCCACCTACATCCTTTTTTTAATTCCAAGAAAATACTTTCAGTCAGACCCAAAGTCTAATGTTTTGTAGTCCCTCAAAAATATACATTGATCATCGTTTCAATAAAAAGAAATGCATGAGACAAATGTGATATGTCAAAATTCTAGATATGAATTAAGAATCACCACTGGCTAAAAGCCTTCAGTCATACAATTTGAGAACTGAAAAAAAAGAAACTGTGCATCAACGTGCTACTAATTAAGCAATAAACTAATTGAGCAGTGCAAGGATGTGGATACAAGTGTATGACTTTATCAAATGAGTCATTAGTGTTGTGACTCACTCTGAAAGTGCCCCTCTTTGCTCTAACAGTTTGATAATGCAGACTGTGCTAAGCAGTTGTTTCAACTCAAGGAACACACTCAAATTTACCCTACACCTTTCTGCCAGTCTTGTTAATCTTCATGATCAATCCTGATGACACATAGTTTCACTCCTCTGTAGACCTTATGTGTTGCCTTAAGTGTATACTGTATAGTAGGTTGGGAATCTCCAAGGATGTAAGTTTGGTCTCAATATTGGTAGGGACGATATAACAGCATAACCTGCATGTACACTTTTTGCTGGGGACGGGACTTTAATAAAACCAAACAGATTGGGTGAACGGCGGTCAGGGCTACATTTCTCACCAAAATTAACCTAATTAATTAATAGGCTCAGAGGTTGCGTTAGACTTTTTCGTTGTCTGTCATTTTGACTGACAGGGTCATAAAAATCCGGTCATAATCTATTTTTACCCGTCACTTACATTTTCAAAATGTTAATAATGACATATTCAATAGTATTTAGTTTTCATTCATCTTTAATTAATATTCTGTCCGAACAAGCTTAACAGAGAATCCACACCGCGCCATCACACATCAAGCAGCTGTGCGTTATTAGCGCCTACCTTGCCTTGAACACAGCTTTTTAGGAAGGGTCGGACTTGACAAGTCATTAAAGAAAAAAAAAAAAAAAAAAAAAGGGTTTGAGGATAAACCTGAGAATGATAGGTTTTCTCTCTGCTCCATATAAGCAATATTCTAACATTGCTTACACGGCCGAGAGTCGGGGCAAACTGCTCGTATGTGTGTGTGACATGCACGAACAGTGCGTGCATGCTATCGATCCATATACTTTGAATATAAACCTGTACAGGGATTATTTATGCCTGTTATTTGTGTCCTCTTTTTAATAAGCAAGATATGATATCCCTGGAATGACGGATGACATGTGTGTCATTCGTTTTGATGCTTCTGCGCATGCGGGTCGTCTTGCTCAGCGCATGTCGGACTGCGAATTAGTGCGCATGCATAATACTTGAATGGTCTCAATGGACAAAGGCAGTCTGAACGGGCACGCCAAAAAAACAGATATGACAAAAAATCGGATTCGTGCATTAAGACCTGTAGTATGAACGTAGCCATAGGCTTGTTGCTGTTAAAAAGAGGACACAAATAACAGCCATATATAATCCCCGTCTAGGCTTATATTCAAAGTATATGGATCGATAGCATGCACGCACTGTTCGTGCATGTCACACACACATACGGGCAGTTTGCCCAGACTCTCGGCCGTGTAAGCAATGTTGAAATTTGATTATATGGAGCAGAGAGAAAACACTTCCTAAAAAGCTGTGTTCAAGGCAAGCTAGACGCTAATAACGCACAGCTGCATCGCTACCGTACCGTCACTCGCTTTTTGATGACGTAATTGCTGCATTAAATCCGATTTGCGGGAGTGGACAGTACAGACCGCCGCGACAGTCTGGAAAAATGTGGCCCAGATCGGATTTAGACCACATACGAAAGTGACCCAGATCGGATTTGAAATGGTCCCATTCTATGCGACTTGTCACGTTCAGACAGTCAAGTTAATGCTTCACTCGAGTCGGAAAAACACGAAAAAATCGGATTCGTGCATTAAGACCTGTAGTATGAACGTAGCCTTAGTTCGGACGCTCAGTTGCCTTGACATTTTTCCGAGTAAGGCCAACGACATCATGCATCAAGAGAGACAATAGCTAATCAATATGCTCACTCGCCACCCTGTGGTCTGGGGTGTGAATTGCAGCCTGTCAAAATGACGGATGGACTTTTTTCCGTCACCGTTTTAAAAAACCGGTCAACGACGGAAAATATTCGGTTAACGCAACCCCTGAATAGGCTAAAAGAGTAATGCAAAATATATCTGTATTGTTTAATACTGTACAACCTTCACACTGCAAATTTACAGTATAAAGTCTTAATCTGACATTTTTCTTAAATCTTGTCAAATAATTTTCTCCATCTTGTTTTGAGTGTTAAAGGCTAGTTGACAGATTAATGCATCAGATTTTTCCACTTACTTTCAGTGAATATTACTATTTGTTCTGATTAAGCCCATACGTCATTTTTCACGTAAGTCAAGAAAAACTGTTTTCAAATAATGTTTTTAACAACCTCTATTCTTGAATTAAGAACATTTCTGACAAACAAGGCTTTTTTTAGGATTAAATATACAAACTTTTTGCTTAAATCTGTTAAGCTTATTTTCAGCTCGCATTTTTCTTATTTCAAGATTTCAAGAATCTGAGTAAAATTTACTTGAAGCACTGGCATTTTTTTTTTTGTAGATTTACACTGAAAACAAGGGAATTCAAGTTTTTTTTTTTTTTTTTCCAGTTTTGAGGAGGTGGATTTTTGCAGTAATTATGTATTGGTTCAGGTGATACACCGTTTGATTCAAACCTTTGTTTTCAAAAACTACTAAAGAAACATTTTGAAAACGTCCAGAATAAATGTCTGGATTTTCTTTGCAAATTTAAAATGCGTTATCTGAACATAAATCATATTAACATAAACAAAAAATACAAACTTGTTAATCACCTCTTAAGTATCCAGGAATGCAAAAAAAATACCATTAAAAATTGTCTGTCTAAATAAATTAAATATAACAAAAAAAACAGGCAAAGAATACCAAAAACAGATAAAAATGGAGCCTTCCTTCAAGTAAAACACTACTGCTTTTGTCAACAAGCACAGCCAAACTCAACAAAAAATGCTACTTTGGACTGCTTTAAGACCACATAAATAAAATAAAAATGAAAGCTGGGGAGAAGGGGGTAAACCTTGGTTCACTACATTTTTTACAGTTTAATTAACGTTAACAATAGAAAACATCCAGGCGGATATTTCTCTCAAAGCAGCCTCCTCCTCCGGTTCGAGAAATTCCCACAGATTAATCTTATGCAAACCTGATGCAGGTCGGACTTTCGGTAGCAAAACTAGTGGTGTGTTCCCAACCTACACAACACTGACGTTTTTACATTACTTACAGTGGCTGCTGCTCGCGGAAAAAACCTCTAATATCCCTCGTCTTCGAAGGGGGTGGAGGAGCTGGCATGTTGTATTTCTCTCGGGGGTGAATGTGTGTGTGGCGGGGTGGGAGGTCAAGTCATCAGCCAATCAAACGTGCATTTGAGGGGAAAAATGGACTGGCACATTCCGTAAGTGAAAAGGGGTCAATGCACAAGTCTGAACATAAAGTTCTGTAATTCACTTAATAATGGTAGGGTCAATTCTATCCCTACAACATATGGGAAGACACTCTATATTACCTACTTAACTGAACTCATTATATCATGCAACTAAGGTTGCTTAACAGTTGGCGGGGACAATTTGAGCATCCTGAAAAGTTGGTGGTGTTATGTCCCTACTGTCCTTATGCAAACATATGCCCTTGCTCAGGGTACCTCACGATACGATACGATTTGCGATACAAAAGGCTCATGATAACGATGATTTCACGATATGACGATGAAACGATTTACGATACATTGGTCAGGAAATCATTCTAGGATAGTCTACAAAACAACTAATAAACAGAAAAACAAGCTATTTTCATCCTTCTTCTGTCAGTTGGAATGAGTTTATCACCACTAGACGTGCAATCCATTTGAACTGGGAGGGTAGCAGTGAATGAACAGACAATGCCAGGCAATGTATTATTTTGGGGCATTTCACGTTATTTCCTGTTCATTTTTGGTCACTTCCTGTTGATTTTAGGGTATTTACAGGTCAATTCTTGTTGATTTTATGCTACGGAAATGGAAGTGACTCAAGAATGTACCCAGATAAGTACAAAGTTACTCAAAATCAACAGGAAGTAACCTGTAAATGCCCTAAAAGTAGCAGGAAGGCACATGTAAACACCCAAAAGACTGGCTGCAAATGCTGTGGTTTCAGTGCCATTGATGACGCTAGACGTCCAATCCAGTCGAAATGAACTGGATGTCCAGCGCCATCGGTGGCAGCCAGTGAGCTAACGTAGACACTATTCTAATGGAAAATTCTGGTAGCAACCTGTTTGTCCTGTTTTTTTTTTTTTTTTTTTTCGTCACACCTTCTCAAAACGGTGGGAGCATATCGATAACTTTTTGGGCTACAAAGTATCGTGGTATATCACATTTTCGATATTGTCTCACCCCTACTGTATATTAGAGCATGAGTCTGCCGTACAGTTCTGAGGTTTGGATCTCGGCGCCATCCATCCTGTATGGTACTTGTATGTTTTCGCTCTGCAGTTTTATTTTTTTATTTATTTATTTATTTCACCGGTGCTTCATTTTCCTTCCACAGTCTACAAACATTAAGCAAATCAATTAGTCACCATGAATGTCACACACACGATAACATTAATTAGCCTGTTATTGGATTCATTAACACTTTTACACCCAATTCCTTTGGACTATCAGTTTACTAACAACCATAACACATATCCTGTGAATCGAATTAACAATGGTAACACACAAGTAAAGTCTGAATTACTCTGTAGAAAAGGCTGAGTATGATTGGACGTCTATCACATGAATACCACATGATTTGAAGTGTAAAACCATCAATGGCAGCCAATGCGTTAATAACAGATGATTTATGTTATCATGTTAATGGTTAAAACTTGACAACGGCTGTTGGATTTTTGAACTCATTACAAATCGAATTTTTTCCTGTTTGGAATATTGTTTGAAAATTTAAACAAACTGAGAATTAACTCTGATGCTAGATGGAAATATGTTGGTCTATCAGAAAATATTACGAAAGTATGCGTTCTAGGGGCTGTAAGCAGTATGAAGCTATACATCAAAGCATCTTTTAAAAGAAAATGTTTTAGTATGTTTCCATCAATGACATGACATCATTGAGACATCATCGCAACATCATCGTTTTTCTCCTTATAAGGGTCGAGGTTATATGCCAGTGGCTTTGGGTAAGAGCCCTTGGTCTGTTCACATTCAGGCAAAAAATAATTTGCACTCACATTCACCTCATGGGTAATTTAAATTCTTCATGTAAAACATGCATGTTTTGGGGACTATGGAGGAAACTGAAGAACCGTACAGGTATGCATGGCGAGAACATGCTACCTTGACAAAAGAACGTTATAACCGCAATATGAACCCAGATCATTTGACTGTAAGAAAAACATGCCACAACCAATAAACACAACTGGAAGAACATTATATTTACTGTATATTTGTTCTCAATCACATTATACAATACAGTATATCCCCATCAGGGATAGTGGTCACTTCAGTGGACATCTATTCAAAAGTTATCATTATCTTAACTCATTCACTGCCAGCCAAAATTACTGAGTATGTGTTGTGGTAGTTAGTAAAAGAGGGAAATTGTTATTGAAAATACGTATTGACAGCAATAGACATCCCAATACATTTCAACTGGGAGGGGCTGGAAGCGATCATTCCACCCCAGTTCAAATGGATTGGAAGTCTATTCCCGTCATTGGCAGCCAAAGAGTTAAGATATGTGAGGTCACAAGAGATTTTTAAAACAAAAAGAAAGGAAGAAAATTCCCAGAGCAAAATACACACGAACCACACTTACTTGAATTTTTTTTTTCTTGTTTTTTATTCATAACAACGTGTTTAAAATTTAAGATTTTTAATCATTCTTATTTTATTTAGAATTACATATATATACAGTATACACATATACAGTACATACATATACAAAGGGCATTCAAAAAGTAATGCACTCAAGTGGATTACTCGTACAGGATTTTACCAATCTTGTTTATGTTTGGCACAAACATGATAGGACACACCTTTTTGTGATTGTTATATGTGTTTTTCTTATTTTCAGATTTTTGAAGCTTTAACTAACTCATCAGCATACAGTAAATTTTGTTGTCAGGATTGACAGAGGTGGATGGGCGACCACTACGTGGTTTATTGGCTATGCTGGCTTTACCTACCTCTTCATGTTCTTCAGTACTCCTTTTAAATTGCTGTACCCATCTTTTTACAGTACTATAGTCTATGGCAGGGGTGTCCAAACTTTTTGCAAAGGGGGCCAGATTTGGTGTGGTAAAAATGTGGGGGGCCGACCTTGACTGACGTCCTTTACGTAGAACAATATATTTAAGCAAATTTTAGCAAGCCATTCTGTGTGTCACATTTGCTTTATTATTTTTTTGAATTAATAATTTTAACAATCTCGCAACTAGCCTTTGTGGCGTTCTCTTTCAACTCTCATGCTCTAGCGAAATACCGCTGCTGTGAAATTAAACTAGCTTCAAGTTGCTTCAATTTCTTGCTGCGTATATTCTTCCCTGCGAATCTTGTCATACTTGTCAGCGTGTCTTGTTTGGTAATATCGCCTCACATAGAACTCTTTAAAAACAGTGACTGCCTCTTTGTAAATGAGGCAAAGGCACAGTTGTTGCGTATTTTAGTGAAGAAATAGTCCAATTTTCACCTATCCTTGAAGCGTCGGACATCGCAGTCAGCTTTCTTTTTTTTGTTGATTGTTGTTGTTTTTTTTTGTTTTAGAAAATTGCAAGTCAAGTGTAACATGGGGTAATGTTGTTTAGAGTGCTGCTGCCTTCTCGTGGGTAAATGAGGAGCAGTATTTAGTATGTAAGCTACTTCATATGCTGGTAGCAGTACTGCTGACCAATTTATTAAGACTGTGTGCGGGCCAGACCTTATTGATTTTATGACATATGCTGGGGGCCGGATGAAATTTGACCACGGGCCACATTTGGCCCCCGGGCCGGACTTTGGACATTCCTGGTCTATGGTATCATCCTTGTCGACATTTTCCAGCTGGTTGTGAATCATCAGAGGGGTTTCTCCCTCTGCAACAAGGAATTCGATTACAGCTCTTTGTTTCTGACGAGCGTCAAGAGGGGCAGCCATTTTGGAAGCTAGTTTAAGCTTTAAAAATCTGAAAATAAGAAAAACACATATAACAATAGCAAAAAGATGTGTCCTATCATGTTTTTGCCAAATATAAACAAGATTGGTAAAATCCTGTACGAGCAATGCACTTGAGTGCATTACTTTTTGAATGCCCCTTGTGTATATACTGTCGTATATACTGTATGTTTATGTGCAGTATGTACACTAGGAGTGGGAACCTCTTGGTACCTCACGATACGATACAATTTGCGATACAAAGCTAACGCTAACGATGATCTGACGATATGGCGATACAACGATTATCGATACAATGCTCAGGAAATCATTCTAGGATATTCTACAAAGAACTAATAAACAGAAAAACAAGCTTGTGCTGTGAATTGGAATGAGTTTATCACTAGTAGAGGTCCAATCCATTTGAACTGGGAGGGTTCGCTGCCATCCCTCCCACTTCAAACGGATTGAACGTCTATGGACGTCAGTGGCAGCCAACGCCAGGCAATGAGGTAATTTTAGGCCATTTAAGGTCATTTACCTGTTGATTTTCAGTTACTTCCTGTTGATTTTGGGGTATTTTATGGGTCACTTCGTGTTTATTTTGAGTTACAGAACAGGGAGTGACCTGGGAATCACCCAAATGAATAGGCAGTGACTCAAACTCAACAGGAAATGACCCGTAAATGCCCTAAAATGAACAGCAAGTGACCTGTAAATGCCGTGAAAATCGGAAAGAATGACTGTGAATGCTCTGGTTTTGAATGAACGTACGTTCGCAGTCTAAATGGATTGGGCGTCGAGCACCGTCAATGCAGCTTTAGAGTTAACTGAGACACTATTATGGTGGAAGATTTTGGTAGCAACTTGTTGGTTTCTTTTTAATTTTTTTTGGGGGGGGGGGGGTGATTGACACCTTTTTAAAACAATATCTCGATTCTTGGCAGGAGAATATCAATAACCTTTTGTGATACAAAGTATCACAATATATCACCATTTCAATATTTTGCCCCACTGTATATACACATATATATATACAGTATATGTTTTTAATACTAATGACTTTTTCATTTGCGTTGTTTAAATTCTGTGTTTTATTTAGTAATATTTTAATAACTGATTTCCCCCCAAACTACATTCATCAATTAAATGGGGTCCACAAAATGTTTTCCATAGGGCAGCGATTGGCCCCTGTGCCGCAAGTTTGAGACCCCTGTCCTATATAAATGTAATAAAAACATTTAGGTTTTCAAAAAAATCATAATTCGTGCATGAAACGAGCATAATCATATAATACATAATATCCAACAATACTATCAATTGTACTCAACTGCAATCAACCTGAAATGATTGGTTATTTGTTTGTTTGTTTGTTTATTTATTTATTTTGACCAAGCAGGTGTCACACTTTGGACAGAGGAAGGCGAAATTCCACAGAGGGAAAACCGTCTTTGTCCTTCATGGTCAGAAGAGTACTGTGAGGAGCTGTGGGACCGCGTGGAAGGAGTGCGACATAAACTAACCCGTATCCTCAACCCAGCCAAACTCACCCCATATCTGCGCCAGTGCAAGGTCATTGATGAACAGGATGAAGATGAGGTGCTCAACTCCATTCAGTACCCATTGCGTATCACCAAAGCTGGTAAGAGAAAGTCTACCTAAAATCCCCTTAAATACCAGAATTTTAGGATTATAAAATACTGCCCCCCCCCCCCCCCCCCCCAACAAACACACACACATACACGCGCACACACACACTTTGAACACTGGAGTTCATAGTCCAGGGTGCTTTACAGTCCAGGGTGCTTTGCAAGTTGCAAGTTGCTGTAATTAACATAATGTAGCATTACATGAAGAGGTCTGGCTAACTAGCTTACAGGTTTTTGAATGTCACATTTTATGAAAGTATAATTATTGGAGCAGAAAAAAATGACAACTATCGTATTAAACAAATCTATCTGAAAATGTATACAGATAGTCCCTGTGTTACGACTTAATGGAATTACGTGATTTCGACTTTACGACGCCAGAGTCTCGTCCGCCATTTTGTCTCCAGTCGTATGTTTTTTTTTGTTTTGTTACTGTCGCGTGACAGTGTTTCGTCCGCCATTTTGTCACAATTTTTTAACTTTAATTAATTAAAATGATTTATAAACAGGGGTGAAAATGGGCCGGAACGGTCCGGAACACCGTTCCGGTAAGAGGTTCGGCGCCGGAACGGGGCAAAACGGTGCTTCGATCCCAAAAATATGACAGCAACTGCCACATAGGCATCTCCAAGCGGGAAACAATCTACTAACGTCAGATTTACATATACAAGTGTTTACAACAAGCATTATAAAGTGCTAGCATGGCGTCATCCGTTTCCACCTATATTTATGATTTATTTATTCCACGGGCGGCACGGAGCTCTCCCCAGCTGCAGCAGTTAGGGGAGTCATTTTAGGTTTTCGTTTTTTTGTTATTTACTAAAATAAAGTGCATATTGGTAAGTGTTGGACACTTTGAAAAGCCAGTATTTTTCATTTTAGACCTTTAAAATAACAGCATAATACATGAGTCGTTAACTGCTAGGCACACATGAACAGGTGTTGCGGTGACATAAACAGGTAGGAATGGGTAAAAACAGCATGATGAAAGCTTTCACGAAGGGGAATATAATGCAATGACGAATGACAAAGATGAGAACTGCAAGTGGTCCCAAACTGAGGTCATAACATCGGTATTTAATTACCAAAATAATATTTGGTTTTGGTAGACTTTGTATCATGTACATGCATTTAGCTGTAGTATGAGTATGTAGTGGGATATTTTTTTCATATAATGGTATTGAGCTACATTGATATGTAAAAGTATCTGAACCTTTTGGAATATCTCACATTTCTGCTTAAAATCACCATCAAATGTGATCCGATCTTTGTCAAAATCACACAGATGAAAAAAAAAACAGTGTCTGCTTTAACTTAAACCACCCAAACATTTATAGACATACATTTTCATATTTTAATGAGGATAGTGTGGAAACAATCACAGAAGAAGGAAAAATAAGTGAGTGAACCATCACATTTAATATTTTGTGGCCCTTTCTTTGGCAGCAATAACTTCCTGTAACTGCAGATCAGTCTGGCACATCTATCGGGACTGATCTTGGCCCATTTTTCTCTACAAAACTGCCATAGTTCAGTCAGATTCCTGGGATGTCTGGCATGAATCGCTGTCTTTAGGTGATGCCACAGCATCTCAATTGGGTTCAAGTCTGGACTTTGACTTGGCCACTCCAGAAGGAGTATTTTGTTCTTTGGAAACCATTCTGAAGTTCATTTACTTCTGTGTTTTGGATCATGTCTTGTTTCAGCATCCATCCTCTTTTAATGTTTAACTGTCTGACAGACGGCCTCAGGTTTTCCTACAAAACGTTAAGGGTGTCAACAATAATCGATGCGGCGATGCATCCCGATGCGGGGCAGGGACGATTCGATTCGATGCGGGCAACACGCTGAATCGATTCAGCGCATTTTAAAATATATAAGTACGTTCAAAAATCTTCCCTGCGCAATTCCGGTGATGCAATGGATTTGCTTTCCCCATTTGTATTGTTATTCTCATGTTTACCTGTAGAGAGAGCTACTTTACATTCAAAGCAAGCCCGTAGAGGTTAGATCGGGCCTAAAAAATTCCAGCCCAACCCGACACGGCCCGTTGGTATTGAAGCCCGACCGGCCAGATCAATTAACTATAGATTTGCATGCCCGAGCCGAGTGATGCAGAAAAAAAAATGCTGCAGCAGCAGCAATTTATTTTCATTTCTTCAAGTTTTCTTACTGTTTAAATAGTCTACATATTTTTATAAGAGTTATAAAAGTCTTTACACAACAAAATAACGCTGGGAAAGTCTAATATAAAAAAAACACGGTTTTGCAGACACACAGAGAAGATTCGAAAGGATCACATTTGCCTTTGTGTGCATAAATAAAAGTGTCTTTCCTAACAAATTCTCAGTTGGCAGACAAAAAACGCAAGTTTACTCAATATTTAAATAGTCTACATATTTTTATGAAATTTATAGAAGCATTTACACAACGAAATAACGCTGGGAAAGTTTGATTTAAAAAAAAAAAACACGGTTTTACAGACACACAGAGGAGAAGATTCAAAAGGATTACATTTGCCTTTGTGTGCGTAAATAAAAGTGTCTTTCGTAACGAATTCTCAGTTGGCAGGAAAAAAACGCAAGTTTACTCAATATTTAAATAGTCTACATATTTTTATGAAATTTATAGAAGCATTTACACAATGAAATAACACTGGGAAAGTTTGATTAAAAAAAAAAAACGGTTTTACAGACACGCAGAGGAGAAGATTCAAAAGGATCACATTTGCCTTTGTGTGCGTAAATAAAAGTGTCTTTCGTAACGAATTCTCAGTTGGCAGGAAAAAAACGCAAGTTTACTCAATATTTAAATAGTCTACATATATTTATGAGAATTATAAAAGCATTCACGCAACGAAATAACGGGAGGAGAAGAAGAAAGCATTTTTTTTTTTTTTAAAATAATTTATTAGTCCGGCGCGGCGACCCGACCCGACCCACCGAAACGTGAATGCTTAACATTTAGGGTCGGGTCGGGTTCGGGCACAAGATCTAACCTCTATGCAGGGGGGACGAGGAACCCAAATCCGCTTCCTAACAGGAGTAATGTCACAGACAAGCGCAGTTGTAATCGAGAGAGCAGAGAGATAGGACATAACATAACAATGGCTGAAACGGAGAAAGAGGGAGCGAGAAATATTATAGATATAAGATTGGCTAGGCCTACATTTTACTTTTGTTCTACATTGCAATTTAGTTGATGTTTTGTTTGCAACTCAACTGATCCCTGGATTGATATTGCGATAAAGATGCTGCTGCACTGCAATATTTTCTTTGTCATTTTCTTTAATATTTACTTGAATATTTTTATTGATGGGTCGTTGTGACTAAAATACAGTGACTGTTATTACTGATTTTGCACAGGAGTTCAGATGTTGCACTGTGTGAAAGGCTGCTACTGTGTGTAAAAAAAAAAAGAAAAAAAAGAGAAAGCCATGGTCTCATTATAAGCACTAATTAAATGCTGTGATCGGATTTTTTTTTTTTTTTTTTAATAAATATGAAAGTATACTGTTTTCATTTGATTTCAATCAGGAGTGACACAAGAGCCAATAAAAAGTTGTTTAATGTCTGTCCGCTTGTGTTGGCTCATGATTCACAAAAAATATGCTATGCTTTAGAATTTTAATGCATCCCAGGCTTTAATGCATCGCAATGCATTGCCGAATCGAACCGAATCGAATCGTGACCCTCTGAATCGAATCGAATCGTGGCCTTCCGAATCGTAATCGAATCGAATCGTGAGGGCGGTGTCGATGCACACCTCTACAAATTCATTTTTCCATTAAAGATTGCAAGTTGTCCAGGCCCTGGAGCAGCAAAACAGTACCAAGTCATGATGCTCCCTCCACCATGCTTCACTTTCGTTTCATCAGTCCATAAAATATTTTATCACAACTTCTGTGGAGCGTCCAAGTGCCTTTTTGCGAACATTAAGCGAGCAACAATGGGTTTTTTTTTTTTAGACAGCAGTGGCTTCCTCTGTGGAGTCCTCCCATGAACACCATTCCTGGCCTAGATATTGGACTGTGCCAGTGATTTCTGTAAGACTTTAGCAGACACTCGAGTGTTCTTTTTTTTTTACCTCTCTGAATATTCTGCGCTGAACTCTTGGCGTCATCTTTGGTGGACTGACACTCCTTGGGAGAGAATCAACAATGTCAAACTCTTTCTATTTGTAGACAACTTCTCTGAATGTCGATTGATGAACAGCCAGACTTTTAGAGATGGTTTCGTATCCTTTCGCAGCCTTATACAAATCAACAATCCTTGATGGCAGGTCTTCAGACAATGCTTCTCATCATGACAATTCTAACCAGGTGTGTGTTTTATAATGGGCAGGGCAGCTTTAAACCACTCATGAGTGATTGGGCACATACCTGAGTTAAATTGTTTGGTAAAAATTGGTTTCAATTGCTCTTTAAGCCTCCTTAGGCAGAGGTTTCACTTACTTATTTTTCCCTCCTCTGTCATAGTTTACATGCTATCCTCATTAAAATATTAAACCTATAAATGTTTGGATGGTTTTAGTTAACGCAGACACTGTTTTTACATCGGTGTGATTTTGACAAAGATCAGATCACATTTGACGGTGATATTATGCAGAAATATGAGATATTCCTACAGGTTCAGATACTTTTTCATACCACTGTAAATGAAAGTTAAACAGATATTGTGGTGGGATCCACTGCAATTCTACGCCACTACCACCACAATAATAAAAAGCTAAGTGGCGATATAAATTGGATCATTTTGAATTCTGATATTAATTTGGCTAGGATTAAGATTGTGTTGTAGAGGACATCATTGTGGTGCAATGTGGACTTGCATGCTCCTGCACCCCATAGACACGCCCCCAAACATTTTTTCCCACTTCACTGAAGATGTTTTTTCCATTTCGTTGCATAGGTCGTTTGCTGGACATTCTGCGTGGTCAAGGTCCACGAGGTCTTCAGGCCTTCATGGAGTCACTGGAGTTTTACCATCCGGAACAATACACACAGCTGACTGGAGAGCAGCCAACACAACGCTGCTCTCTCATATTGGGTAAACCGAAAAAGAACTAAATGATGCATAAATAAAGTTTGGGTGAAATTTTATTATTTCAAGCAAGCTAAAAGAAAATATAGCATCATGCTAAATACTTGGCTTCACAGATGAGGAAGGTCCAGAGGGTTTGACCCAGTTTTTGCTGCTGGAAGTCCGAAAACTGAGAGTGCAGCTTCGAAACAGCCGGCTGTGTGAACGCCGCTTATCTCAGCGCTGTCGGGTAGCCGAGGAGGACCGTAGCCGTGCTGAACGTAAATCCCAGGAGATGCGCCATGACAGACTGCAGCTAGAAAGGTTCGTCTGATGGGGTTTAGATATTTGCATTTGCTGATGAAAATAAGTTATCAAATACATTTTGATTAAAATTTAATGTGAAACCTCTGATTGATAAATTCATTGGTATCATACACATATGAGAAATATGCCATCTATGGTCTGTGAGCAGCAACTCAAACATAGCCAACCAGAGCAATGTGAAATGCTTTTTGGTCGTCATTGTCTTATCATATTGTACCTTGTATCATTTGTGTCATCCAGGTTACGTCAAGACTTGGATTCGGCCAGTCGTGAGCTGGGCAAGCTGAAAGACAGACACCTGGAACAGTCTGACAAGTACTCTAGAGCCTTAGAAGAACAAAGTAAAGCCTCAATACGAGAGAAAGAACTGCTCAAGCAAGTGAGACTTGAATCATACAATACATTTACATTTGGAAAGCAAAGTAGATTTAATTCAAAATGAATTTTTAAAAATCAATAAAAAAGAACCATACAATATCTACATGCATCAACATTAGAAACCAAGGCTGTCAATAAAAACTGTTGCTTTTTTTGGTTGGAGTTCATACTGTATTTGATTGTTTCTGTATTCTATTTCCGTATAGGTTCAAGATCTAAAATCCAGATTAACAGAAGCAGATCATCAAACCATAAATCCTGAAATGAGTCAGATTCAAACAAATACAAAGAACCGTTTGTTGACCACTGGAGGGTTCGGTTGTCCGCCGGCTGTACCCGCAAAGCCGTCGTACCGTATTGAAGTTCCGAAAACGCCAATGAAGAATCCAATTCCTACTACTGGAGTCATAGTATGTTCTTCTCATTTAATATTCAAATATGGTATATTGAGCATCTTATTATTAAATGGCCGGGCAATGGCAGTCTAGTGGTTTGAATGACAACTTCACAATAAACATCTTTTGGGTTCATGGACAAGTGAAAATGGATGGAAGATGTATTTCATCCAATAAGAAATGTGTGTTTCCTCCAGGCTCTGATGGATATACTTCGGCAGGATCGCAAGGAAGCTGCAGAGCAGAGACAGGAGCTCTGCAACTTCATCACCAGACTTCAAGGGGAGATACAGAACACTGAGGAGCATAGGGACAAGGTGAAAATTTTCTTCCAGGAATTTAAAAATCAATAGGTTTCATATTTCGATGTCATGAACAAACAGTTTGAGCTATGTTTGCAGCTGCAATCACAGTGTGAGCAGCTACAGCTGAAAGTAAGGACTCTCCAGATGGACTGGGAGACAGAACAGAAGAGGAGCATGTCCTACTTTAACCAGATCACTGAAATTGAAAGGGAGAGGGACCAGGTCAGTGTATTATTATGGTCTTCGAGCCATGAGTCATGGCTTATGGGTGTCACCATCCCAACACTTCAGACAATAGCCTAAACCAGGGGTCGGGAACCTTTTTGGCTGAGAAAGACATGAACACCACATTTCTTTTAAATGTAATTCCGTGAGAGCCATGCAATATGTTTAAAACTAAAAATACAATGTGTGCATTTTATGTAATTTCAACACTTTTAAAGTACAAGGGCTTGGGTTAATCTCTGAATTCTTTTTAGTAACATTGTTATGCTGTTGCTAATCAATGATGAGTATTTCTTACCATTAATGTGACTTCTGGTGCCGCATTGTTGTGCTGATAGCTTTGTAGTCTGGTTGATACTTGGCGGGGTTAAGCTTCATGCAGGCGTTGAGAAACTTAGAATGCGTCTCTTTTCATGTTCACGAAGCGCCACGAATCCCGTTTTTTTCCCACCACTCACGGAGCACCATCAGTGCACACCGAAAAAGGTTTGTCCATCAGTAGATTTTTTTCCTTAGCGAACTCAGTGAAGGACCTGAATAAATCCTCCCCTCTTGTTGTCCCTTTCATAGTCAAAATCTTGCAATCACGCTGAATTGGGATAAATTGCTTACATCTGTTGACTTATCCAACGCGAAAGAAAAAAACGGTGCCGCATTTATGTCCTTCACTTGCGTTGCCTCAATTTGATTTGACATCGTGATGGTAAGATCGTGAACAGTTCTTGCCAACAGAGGCATGTCTTTTATCCGTTTAATTATCTTGTCTTTATCCGAAAAGTCGTCAAAAACTCCACAAAGGTAAATTCCTCTGTCCATTTCTGCTGAAAAATACAATACTCCTCATCTTTTTTTCTTTTTGCCCTCTTCTCAAAAGGGTTTTTAAAATTAGCTGAACAATGCGGAAAATGAAACTAAAAACAAGGGAAGCACATCGGCCGCTTTTTTCGACAGCAAAATACGGCGACCCCACTTGAACAGTGTCTCTGCCTCATCTGCGTTGCCAATGCGATTGATAGATAAATAAATAAATATATCAGGGCTGTCAAACGATTAAAATTTTTAATCGAGTTAATCACAGCTTAAAAATTAATTAATCGTAATTAATCGCAATTCAAACCATCTCTAAAATATACCATATTTTTCTGTAAATTATTGTTGGAATGGAAATATAAGACACAAGACGGACATTAACATTCAACATACTGTACATAAGTACTGTATTTTTTTATTATAACAATAAATCTACAAGATGGCATTAACATTATTAACATTCTTTCTGTTAAAGGGATCCACGGGTAGAAAGACTTGAAGTTCTTAAAAGATACATTTCAGTACAAGTTATAGTAATTTTATATCAAAACCCCTCTTAATGTTTTCATTTTAATAAAATTTGTAAAATTTTCAATCAAAAAATAAACTAATAGCTTGCCATTGTTGACGTCGCCGAGCGGTGACGTCACATCGGGCTCCCTGCCGTTCTTCCACAGTGTCTTTAACTACATAAGGTAGTGATTGAAATACACCACAAGGTGTCAATGGCGAGTTTTAAATTAATTAGAGATATAGCCAAGTCAAAGTCTGAGTAAGTTTTATGTGTATTTTGCATTGCTATTTTGATTGGGAATGCCAGTTCTTTTTGCATTGAGCGCTTTTCTTTTTGTGAACATTATTTTTTAGAGAGATAGGAATATTCTTTTTGCTGTGCTTTCACTAAATGATACTGTAGCAATTTAACTGTTCCACCCAAATGCATGATGGGAAGTTGGGCAACCATGACTGTCAGTGGTGGCTGCAAATGGTATGCACTATGTTCTGCTTTGTGTTAAATAAGGCGTGTTAAGAAAAAGAATGTCTCCTGTTCCGCCGAAATGCATGATGGGAAGTTGGGCAGCCATGATTGTCAGTGGTGGCTGCAAATGGTATGCAGTATGTTCTGTGTTGTGTTCAATTAGGCGTGTTAAGAAAAAGAACTTCTCCTGTTCTGCCCAAGTGCATGATGGGAAGTTGGGCAACCATGACTGTCAGTGGTGGCTGCCGAAGCTCAAGCCAATAAAAGGCGCAGTCCAATGAATGCCTGTGTTCACTCGCATTTCTCTGCCTTTTCGCTCTCAATGTGATAAAACGGCGTCATTGTAAACTGTTTGCATGAACAGGTCATTCCATGCATGCATTAATTGCGTCAAATATTTTAACGTGATTAATTTTAAAAATTAATCACCACCCGTTAATGCGATAAATTTGACAGCCCTAAAATACATAGATAGACACCACAACATGTACGTTTGCCACTTTCCCACTAAAATTACTGCGAACCGGCTTTCTAGTTGCCGGTTGTAGTATACGGACTATATACGTGTCCCATGATCACCCTGGGCTCACGCAGCCAATGACATGGGAGTAGGGGGGATCTAACGTAGCACATCTAGGTTGCTATTTGATGATATCCAGTGCGACTTGTGCTAGTGTTGTCGCAGCATTAAAAAAGTTAACATGCGCCGCAAAAGTCACGTCTGCTCATTACTGCATAGCACCAGCATATGACCGGTGACCGTCGCGGTTTCGTGCAATGCGCAAAGGAGTACAACGAAACTTTTTTCTTTTTTTTTTAATAATTAAAGATTTTCCTGCGAGCCAGACTGTATGGACATTAAATATCATTTTTTCCTGTCCATATTCCCTTTTCCCTCAGGCAATGCGCAGTCGTGACAGCCTGCAGTTGGAGTACACTGACTGTCTGTTGGACAAGAATCGTTTGCGTAAACGCATTGAAGAGCTGCTGGCCAAAATGGAACTGCAGCAGCGGGAGTTGGAGCGGGAGGCAGAAAAAAGCAGGGAGCAAATGGAGCAGAGCTCCTGCTTGCACTGTGTAAGTGAACCCCCTTGTGTACTAGCTGACTTAAGCCACTTGTCAATGAAGCAGTACAATTCTGTCAATTGGAATACAGTCATAATAATTTGCGTGTAGGAATTACTGTCCAGTGGCAGGCGGTGCATTTTAGTACCTGCATCTTCAGTGCAAATTCATCTCACATAATCTGCCTCTTAATAGCACTACCATAATGTTTCAACTTCACAATCAAAACTCAATGTAATAGGACATAACAGTTTAATTCTCATTGATTTAAGAAACAGACACTTTATATTATTTTATATTTTTTTATATTACTTTTATATTAAATTACATTATTTTATGGCCAGCACTACTGATAAAAAATCTGTTTGGACAAAAAGCCAAGAGAAGTAAATCATAGAATAGACTGTTCAGAATAAATAATTAAAACAATTTGACTTAACATTTTTTCCTCATTTCTTATTGCCCACGCATGCCTGAATGATGTATTTGTGAATAACAAGTTGTTGTGTTAATTGTTCTTTGTAGCATGTCTCTACAAAGTATAATGAATTATTATGACTATCATTACTGAAAAACAAATATAAAATACACGGTATAGACAGGAATGCTTGAACTACAGCCAATTATTATATAACACATGATTCTTCACATGTGCTCTCCAGTCCCACCTGTCGCTGTGCAGTGAAGACCAATGCTACGGACCCTGCTGCTCCCTTGGCCTGGACCATAACTTACCTGTTAATGGCACCCATCTTCAGTTACGGAAGGTCATCAAATAATTAAAAAAAATTTTTGGTCTTTACTGTACTGTATATTATTTGGGATACATATATGGTATTCTTTCCCCATAAAAAAAAGTTTTGGTAGCAAAAAAAATGTCTTGTTCTGATGCTATTATTATTATGTTTTCAATGTACATTTGAGATTTCAAGAAAACTACGATAAAGATCCCATTATGTAAGAAACGGTAAATTCCTGAGCAATGTTTGACAAGTTAGTACGTGCAGTGAGCTGCTCTCCTAGTATGAGGTGATACTTGTACTGTAATTCTTTTTTATTGTCTGCAACAGGCATCCTCTAGAGGCCAAACAAATGACAATTCCGAAGGTAAATAGTTTTTTTTGTTTGCAAGTCCAAATATGATCTACGAGTTTCTCCTGAATGGATATGTATACTTGGTTGGATATCGTGTTTTTCCATTCACAGATTATCATTCGAACTCTGAGGAGAATCCGCTGTCATCGGTGCGTATCACACATTTTAACTCATGTTGGGGTGGCGATTCATAGTCAGATATAAAAAATAAGAAGAATAGTAAACCTTTGTCGACATTTGTGTCTTCAGACAGAAGATGAGAAGGAAATAAATCGGCTTTCAACGTTCCCATTTCCTCCCGGTATAAACTCCATCAACCGAAGATTCAATACTGAGTGAGTTTTGTCAGCCTCTTATAATTAACTCATTGGCTTTGTGCTGATATTTGTGCCATCCGAATCAAACTGAATCTGTTATTCTAAACTGAATCTGAAATGCTAAACTTGAATTTGAAATACTTCACTTGAATAGTCGAAATATAAAACCGTATTGGCCCGAATATAAGACGGCCCTGATTATAAGACGACCCCCTCTTTTTCAAGACTCAAGTTTGAAGAAAGACTTTTTGAACACCAAACTCATTTTTATACAGAAAATAATTACAGTACATCTGAAACAAATGATTACAACAATATATTTGAGAGAAAAAGCATGTTATTTTGCCTCATTCAAATCTTAATATCTGAACATTTAAATATGTAAACTTAAGTGCAATCACATTCGTGAAAGAATGGCTTCTGGTTTTTGAAATGTAAATAAACCAATCTATTGTGATAAAACAACAACATTGCAATAACTGCATTAACCAGCAAAGTGAAGTCTAACTGTAACTGTAGTCTCGAAACAACTTTGAATAAGGAAAAACATTGCAATAAAATAATGCAAACTGATTAAACTTGAGAGTAGCTGAGATCTGTCATGACAGAACATCGCTTTAATGATATCTGGCGCCATCTAGCTTCGTGAATGGGGAGAGTAGCTGAGATCTGTCATGACAGAACATCGCTTCAATGATATTTGGCGCCATCTAGCGTCGTGAATGGGTATAATGTCTAGACCGCAAATATAGAACGACCCCCTCTTTTTCAGTCTTATTTCAATGCAAAAAACACCGTCTTATATTCGGGCCAATATGGTACGTCAGTTAAAATTGTATTGTTTGAATCTTTGCATTGAAAACTGAATATGAATAATTTAATTTGAAATTTCTTATTCACCTTCACGAAAAATTGGACTACTCTGACTCAATTATTTCAATCAACCCCATTTGCTGCCAGAACCAATTAATTCACCAACTAATTCGAACATTTGTTCATTCACTGCGAGCCCTGGACGTCTGTCATTGTCAATGGCTGTGAAAGAGTTAAACAATTGGGGGCGTTTCAGTTAATCTGAATCTGTTTGCCGTTTGAAAAGGTTTGACTTGGACTCTTGGGGCAGTGATGAGAATGACTTTCCAGGTAATGCCAATTTGTCTTCATTTGCATCATCACATTTCATGTTGTAAGTGGATCTAAATTTTATTTTAGGTGAACATAGTGAACCATCTTTAGAGGATTCATGGAACTCTCTTCACTCTCATCTTTTCCCCCCTGATCTGGTCAACCTGCCAGCAGTTAGCGCACATCAACACAGTCCCAGCAGTCCAAGGTAATTGTTATTGTCCATAAAAGCAAGTTAAAAATAACTTAATATGTCCCCTTTTGTTCAAGATGTATAAAGCAAGTTAAAAATAACTTAATATGTCCCTTTTGTTCAAGATGCAATTACGGTACTGTATTACCTGCAGGCTTGTGAAATGAGATACATTTACAGTTTTTCTCAATTGCTTTGATACGTTTCTCAGATCAGAATTGAAGTTCTCAAAACTACTTGATCAATCCTGACAACATGTCGCACAAGTAGAAAAACAACATGAATTACCTGCAAAAGCCAGTTTTCTGTGCAGAATACTTCGTCTATCGTTCAAAATTAAATTTCTGTGTCAATGAGCATGTCAGTGCTGTCAGAAAGACAAGTCCTTGTTTCATTGTGTACAGACAAGAGAGTCAAATTGCTTAGTCATGCTCTCAATTGTTTGGTTACTCTGGTGAAAGGCTCTGGTGCTGAAGATGGTGTGCGTAGGTTTTGATGAAAATGGCAAGTTTACACCTTTGTGTGTGGGAGATTGATTGCAAGAGACTGGACAAGATTCAGTTTACACTTTTACTGTTTTTACAATGTCTTGACAGACCATGTCATTGCAACACAGAAAGCAAAAGCCAGCACTGAGTATCACAAAGAAATATAACATAAAAGATAAATTAGAAATGTGAACATAAGACAATCGGCTCAACTAAACTTCAAATGTCGTCAGGATTATTCATCCATTCCTTTTACACATCTTGATGTTCCTCTCTTTGGCCACAAATTTTCATCCACGTCACAACAGATTTCCTCACTTGCTATACAGCATGGAGAGATTCTTCTTGAATGCCTTACCCAGCCTCTACAGGCATCTGCTGTGATGTCACTGCATGCTGCATTCATGGTATCCAGGAAAGTCATCTGTTTGTGAGGCTGGCGATCATACACTTGCCATCTCCATGTGGAGAAAAAAATCTTGGTAACACTTTATAATAACTATCCTTTTTACTAGTTAATACATCATCAGTAAACTGTTGATAAATGATTTATTGTTGATTTGTGAAGTATTTGTTAACAGTTTGTTAAGCATTTGCAGGTGTTCTCAACCTGTAACACAGTTTGTGTAGAAACGTTTCAAGTTCTTGTGTGTAACGTTTAGCATTTCTATCTTTTCAGGTTAAGAAAGGCCGTTCACTTCAAAAGAAAAGGCATTTTGATAGGCATTTTGCAGGCAGCGCTCATGTCGCACATTTATGAAAATCTGCCACAGAACCAACAAATATTTGTACTTTTCTTTGTATATTTAACCAATAAAACTTATGACCTTCAACATAAAGTGTATATAGTTTTATCAAGATCCATCAACTAGTATGGGCATTTAGAATAGGGTCAACAATATTGGAACACCCTGTAAATGCTTAACAAACTGTTAACAAATACTTCACAAATCAAAAATATATCATTTATCAACAGTTTACTAATGATCTATTAACTAGTCAAACGGATAGTTATTATAAAGTGTTACCAAAATCTTCTATGGGATTGAGGAAATGAGAGTGTAGTGGTAGGGTCTTCATTACCATTCTGTTGTGGGTTGCAAACCATTCCCTGATAATGTTGGCGTGGAAACTCGCATTGTCCCAAACTATTCGAAATTTTGGCAGGTTAAAATAAGTTACGTAAAATAAGTAATGAAAATGCTCAGAAAGAAGCAAACACTTGTTGATATATTTTGACAACATGTTTATCCATTTTGCACATAAAGGCTTATGCAATGAAGTAATGACTAGATGTTGTGGGTGGTGAGACTATTCAATAGAGACCCATGATAATCCATTTTGACCATCATGGTAGATGCAACTAATAATGTGGAAACAGCAGAGAATTGTACAAAATCATTTGCATGGATGCACAAAAACATCTGCAACTTGCTCAAACGAATGAGAAACTCTTTTTTGATGTGCACTAGTGATGTGATGTTGTGAGGATTGAACAAGTAGTTTTGAGAATTGCAATTCTGATCTCAGAAACGTACCAAAGCAATTGAGAAAAACTGTAATAACA